>NC_054596.1:11862610-12200110 GCF_004785595.1 Juglans microcarpa x Juglans regia | reverse complement strand
AAAAGTGTAGGATATTGAAGGAAAAAATTCTTGACACGTTAGTTATATGTCTTTTACATTTGTCTTTTACGTTATGTATATGCATGTTATCAACGTAAAAGTATTTCTCTAAAGGTGCAATATTCGACCAAGAAATTCTTGCTATGTTCTCATTTAGTTTGATGTGTTTTTATTGTCATTTTATTTATATGTTGGGATGTTTGGATGGATTTTTTCTTTCGAAATTTTTAAGTTTGAAATGGCAAGAAATCTTTGTCTTTCTTATGATTTGACCTAATTTTTTCCTTAGAATTACTTTTATTTTCAGCTTAGTGAATCTCTGTAGATATACACATGTACTGCATGTTATGAAATTTTTTTTTGTCATCTTTTAATTTGTTTCTTCTACGTTTTTGTCAGCAGCAGTTTTGTTTTGAGCTCGGTGAATATATGTACATCCACTAAAATTTTTTCAACTTCTTATTTGTTATCTTCTGATTTCTTTCTTATATATGTTACTGTGTTCTTTTAGTATACCTAACTATGTTTGGTATTTCTTTAGACGTTATATGAACATATGCAATTCAAGTCTTGATGAATTAATTTTTTCTTGACCTATATTCATAGTCTTTTTTGTCAATATCATTTTTATTTCGAGTTGAATGAATATTTGTACAAATATTTTCTTAATTTTTTTTTTTTTTTATACATGCCTCTGTTTTTTTAGTATACTGAAAGTCTTATTTGTTTAGTATCAGTTTTTATACATTTTCCCCGACGTATACTGAAAGTCTTATTTGTTTAGTATCAGTTTTTCTTTGATTTTTAATGAATATTTGTACATGTGAACATGAATTACATGTTTTTAACTTTATAATTTTATTTCTTAGTTTATTCTTTCTATTTCTATTCCAGATACTGTATACATAAACAGAGAATGAAATTTAAAGACAGCAAAAATAAATGAAGATTTAGAAATGAATGGAGGCAAGAACAGCAGCAAAGGAATGACGATTTAGCCAAGTTTCCGAAGCAAAATTTATTTCTTTTAATGCAAATAGTGATGTAAATTTTTTATTTTTTATTTTCATTGCATATATGTAAATAACTTAAGAAAGTAGTGAGAAAACAGGAAAACAAAAACTGACCTGGAAGATTGGAAAGCTGGAAGACAAATTTAGAACCTACAAAACAAAAAAAATTCAGCAACTTAAAAATTGCATGCATGTAAATAATGTAAGCAATTAGTCAGAAAACAGAAAAAAGAAAACTAACCTGCGAGATTCGAAAGTTGAAAGAGAAATTTAGAACATACGGTTTAAAGAAAGATATTTGAGGTACTTGAAACAGAGATAGAAAACATTAGAAATGTAAGGAGAGTGAGGATATTCTTATAGGAAGTACGCACCAGCTTAGGCGGTAGAAAAGACAAATTAGATTAAATCCAGATAAATGTAAAAATCGTGATAATTCTTACAGATATTAGGAAGCGGTGGAAAGGATGAGCATATGTAAGAAAATAAATTAAAATCTGATCTGAAACAATCTAGAATGTAAGAAGATCCGAAGGAAGAAGTAATCCAGAAGCCCACGAAAAACTGTAGTAAAAAGCTGTAAATTTGATAAAGTTGAGAGCAGAAATATTTCGACAATATTAAATGAAAACGGTGAAGGCGGCTGGAAACAGATAAGAAGCAAATATTTTGTTTGAGAAAAAGTTGAATCCAGAAGCTTGTAGAAAATGGGAGAAGGAAATATTTATATCTGAAAATATTACAGAAGTAGTAGAAAAGAATTCTAGACGATGACAAAAAAAAGTTTACAACGTAAAAGACAAGTAAAAATCAAGGATAAAATGGGAAAAGAAATTTAAAAATAAGGACAAAGTGGGAAGATATAAATTTAAGGACATGAACGGAAAAATAATATAAAAGCAGGGTCAAAATCGGGAAAAAAATTTTACGAAGGAAATAAACATAAAAGGTATATAAAAGCAGGGGTAGAATCGGAATAAAAAATTGTTCTGGGTAAGATATAAATTTAAGGACATGAACGGAAAAACAATATAAAAGCAGGGTTAAAATTGGAAAAAAAAAATTAAGGATAAAATGGGAAAAGAAATTTAAAAATAAGGACAAAGTGGGAAGATATAAATTTAAGGACATGAACGGAAAAATAATATAAAAGCAGGGTCAAAATCGGGAAAAAAATTTTACGAAGAAAATAAACATAAAAGGTATATAAAAGTAGGGGTAGAATCGGAATAAAAAATTATTCTGGGTAAGATATAAATTTAAGGACATGAACGGAAAAATAATATAAAAATAGGGTTAAAATTGGAAAAAAAAAAATTGTTCGACACCTACTTATCCACGCTTATTATATATAAGATATTCTTGATCAGTACTCCTTGCTTAGAAATTGTAACATATTATATTGGCCTTGGGCTAGCTCATGTCGCTTTTCGATTTAGTTTATTAATTATTTTCAGATAGTGCCGAGTTGACGATGATATATATAGACCAGCGTGGACTTGGACCAAAACAAATCCAACGTCGGAGCGAATTCCTTGTCGACGTCGAAGAAATTTACAACCATGTCATTATGCGTCTTAGGTACGTCTGGCCTTCTAGAAGTCTGCTAGCTAGTTGTACTAATTATAAGGATCTAGCTAGTTGTAAGTAATAATAGATATAATTATGAATTGCGTAAATATCGTATATTTTTTTGAAAGAATAAAATTTATTATTAAAAAATTAATTTTTTATATAAATTAATATTTTTTTATTTTTTTAAAAAGAGTGACATTTAACGTATTCTATAAATGTGTTTAATATTATTCATATTGCTTGATATGCACGTTGCATCTTTTTAGCATTGTACGTAATTAATAAGGTACTGTGGAATCGTGGGTTCGTCGTAAGTATTCTAGTGTTGAAAGAGTCAGAGAACAGACACCAAATGATCACAAGTATATTGTTGAAAAGATAATCATTTTTACAATCTTCTCTACAATTATATTTTAAAATAAGAATATTTATGTAAAGTGATGTTATTTTTATAAATTACTTTATAAAATGTCATTCATTTAAAATATAGTTGCCTAAAAAGTTATAAAAATGATTGTATATGTATAATTTTCATTGTTGAATAACTCTTTAAAAAAATTACTTCGGACGCACGAGCTCTATAATTTTATTATTTTTTATAAAAAAAAAATAATGTCCATGACACTCAAGATTTGTTTATAAGTGTCTAGAGAAGTGTTCCAGCTAAAAAAAATAAAAATCTGTAAAAAAAATTTATTAAATTAATATAATTTTATATAATATGTTAAAATTATTTTATAATAAAAATATATTTATAATATAAGGTACCACATCAATTTATAAATTTATTTTTATAAATTTTTTTATAATTAAAATATTTCATGATGAATTCAAATCATGTTTAAATTAGATCCCATAATCCTTTTATGGCCACTTCCTAAATTGGGCCAGATTTCTTCTTGTGCCAGTAGCCCACTGAAATGAACAGCTGTTCCAACTAGGCATGACTCTCTCTTAAAGTGGCCGGTTTGCTGCAAAAGAAGCAGTGTTGCCGGAAGAACACTTGCCTTCAGGTTTGGGAATTAAAATGTGACTGTTCGGAGCAATTGTCTAATTCACAGCTCACGAACCTTTTTTTTTTTTTTTTAAGGAAAAACAACAAAACAACTAGCTACAACCCAGCTTTCACAGCAAAAAACAAACAAGACCACCATAAATGAAAAAAAAAAAAAAAACAAAAGCCAAATTCTACCAGTTACAAAATATTTTTGAAAAAATGAAAGCAAAGTTTATCTATCCAAATTAAACCCCTCAAAAGGGGAGGAACTAAATTCATCTACGACCATAATTTTGCACTATCATCCGATGCCATTCGGGCCAAAAAGTCAACATGAGCATTTCCTTGCCTAGAATATGGTTGATTGAGAACATCTTACCGCTCAATAAGACCATCAATTCCTCCCAGTAATCTTCAAGATACCAGATTGGATATTTAGCTCTACGAAACTAGTTAACCGCAATTTGTGAATTCATCTCTATCTCTATTTTGTCCAAGCCGTATAAGCAGATCTTTCTCACACCAAGAAATAAAGCCATGAACTCTGCATAATTATTTGTTCCATGCTCTAGTGGAGAAGAGAAAGCAAAAATCATTTTACCTTCTGCATCCGGCAGTATTCCCCCTGCACCTGCCTTCCCCGAGTTTCCTTTACTGCTTCCATCTACATTTAGCTTGAACCAGCCATGTTTCAGTCTATGCCACTGAATAATCTGCATCCTCTTTCTTCTATGAACTTTGAGTTCAATATTTAAACCTTTTAATATCTTTTTGTCTTATACATTTAAAGGCTTAATGGCATGTAGTTTGTCATTGAGTTTAACAATCCAGAATTTTATTAATTGCATGTAGTTTGTCACTCAGTTTAACAATCCAGAATTTTATACTTCTCCCAAGTCTCCTCTACCAACTCCGATTTTCCTTCCATTCTTACCTTGCAGCGACGTAGCCAGAGAGCCCAGGTAATAGTCACTGGGATTATGCCAATAAGAAGCCCTTTTGTTGTCGACCTTGAGGCTCTATTGAACCATGCATATACTGTTTATTTCCATGTTCTAAAGTTGGTTCCCAGCATACCAACTTGGATGGCACATTTTCGCCAAATGGACTGAGCCACTTCACCGTTTGCTAGCACATGGTTCAAGTCTTCATAGTCTCCCCTAACACAGCAGTTACACTTAGACACCAAAGGGATGCCCAGTCTTCGAATATTATCATCAAAACTGAGGGCATTGTTAAAGCCTTTCCACATCGTCATGATCATTTTCTTAGGAAGACTCGAGTGCCAAATCCAATTTGCCCACCTGATTTTGGAGCTCTAATTCAAATGCACTCCCAAGTACTCTTAAAAGAGAATTTTCTATCTTGCTTAGCCAACCAGATTAGAATATCCTCTCCTTCTTTCTTCCCATTGGCTGTGTTCACAATTTCTTGGGCTTTTTGGGAACCCACCAAACGATACAATAAGTCCACATCCCAACCATCTTCTAGCCAGACATCTTTTAATTTCAATCTCGGCATAGTGACAAGAGAACCTATTGCAAGGTTTTTCTCCCCCAACCATTTGTCAAACCAAAATGAAATATGCCCTGCCTTAGGCTTCCATTGGGAATACTTAATAACATCTGGTATACATTTGGTCATGAGCTTCCAAAACCGAGAACCTTTGTTAGGATTTATAAGAGAAATGTGATCTTCCTTTACATATTTTGATTTCAATAATCGAGACCATAAAAAGTCAATCGTCATTAACTTCCAAGCTAACTTCATATGTAACGATCTTTGTACATCCTGAAAATTTCGAATACCAATACCCCATTCTCTACTTGGAGTGCACAATTTATCCCATCCTTTCCAGTGTCTCTTCGGTTTCTCGTCCTTATATCCCTATAGAAAATTGCTCAACAATCAATTAAGTGACACTAGAACTGATTTTGGGGCCTGCAAAATGGAAAGCATATGGATAGGGATACTACTAAGCACATGTTTCACCAAGATCAATCTTGCCCCACTAGATAATAAACGAGAAATCCAGTCTCCAATCTTAGCACCAATCTTTCCCACCAGCTCATCAAAATAATTAGATTTTAGTCTACCAAATATAATTGGCACTCCTAGGTATTTAAAAGGTAATGAACCCTCTGAAAATCTGGTTATCCGCAATATTTGTCTTCTTCTAACTGGTGGAATAAGCTTAGAGAAAAATATAGATGACTTCTCCTTGCTAATTTTTTGCCCAGACCATGCTTCATAGAGTGCAAGGGACTCCGAAATTGCTTTAATCAATGCTTTACTACCATTTGAGAAGATGATTATATCATCTGCATAGAGAAGATGAGATATATTCAGAACATTCCTTGAGAGTGAAAAAGCGGCAATCCACCCTTCTTGATATCTTTTTTTCAAATTTCTCGACAAAATTTCCTCTACCATAATAAACAAGTATGGAGTGATCAGATCCCCTTGACGCAATCCTCGTGCCCCTTGGAAGAAATCCTTGGATACTCCATTCATAACTACTGAAAACGAGGGAGAGGAGATAAGCTGTCTGACCAAATTACAAAAGGTTCCAGAAAAACCAAAAGCCAACAAAACATGAATCAAAAAGTTCCACTCAATACTGTCATTTGCCTTGGCCATGTCAATTTTAATTACCACATTACCACCACGAGCTGGCTTGTGAAGACTCTGAATCATTTCCTGAGTTAAACTCACATTCTAAAACATACTTCTTCCGGGGATGAAAGCTCCTGGTTCTTCCGAGATAATTCTAGGTAACAACGAAGAGAGTCTACTCACCAGAATCTTAGTGCAAGTTTTATAAAAAGCGGAGCACAAGCTTATTGGTATAAATTTGTCAAAACTCTTCAGGTTATCCACCTTAGGAATAAGCACCAAAGACATAGCGGTGAACTCCCTAGGAATAATGCCTCCTCGAAAGAAATCATGCACTGCCATCATCACGTCCTCTTGCACAATGTCCCAACAAACCTTGTAAAAACCAGATCCAAAGCCATCTGGCCTTGGGCTACTATCAGTAGGAATAAAAAACATAGACTCTTTTACCTCTTAGATTGAAGGAAGCTCTAGAAGATCCTTATTTTCCTCTGCTTGCACCACCTTTTCTATAAGATCCGTCAAAGCAGGAAGCGAAGAACAATGAGTAGAGATTAAGAAATTTCTAAAGAAGTCAACCGCACCCAAATGGACCTCCTTAGGAGTCTTCAATACCAAGTCGTCATTAATTTGCATCTCTTTAACAGTTTTTGAATTTTTTAAAACCATTATTCTAAAGAACTTTGAATCTGCCTCCCCCTTTTCAATCCAATTTTGTTTAGCCCGTTGGGCCACTCCCTACTAACCTAGGTATCTAGTTCTACCTTTGAGGCCAACAAGTCTATTTCTACATCCTCCAAGTAACCCTTCTGTAGCTGCTCTTCAAGCAAGCAGATCCTTTCCTCAAGAATGCGAATGTGAGTCATGTCCACCCAAAAACTTCACGATTCCATTTCCTGAGTACTCCCCTCAAGAGTTTGAACTTTTTGGCAAGTCTTACCATCCAACTACAGCTCTATCCCCTTGACATGCACTAATTATGCATGCCCTGAACTGCTCATGGCTTGACCACATTTGCTGGAATTTAAAAGGACCATACCCATATTTGTTCTCCTTCAATTCCATACACAACATCATAGGCGCATGATCTGAGCTCAACCTAGGAAGATAGTCACCAACACTCCTCAGAAAAACCAACCTCCAGTTTGTGTTCACCAGAGCCCGATCCAGTATTGCGTAGCTCTTGGAACTGCCATGATGACCATTACACCAAGACAACTGATTACCATTAAAATTCAATTCTGATAAACTAGCATTATCTATAAAGGAATTATTTAATTTCTCTATAGCTATACGAGATCTAGGCCTCCCTCTTGTCCGCTCTTCATCAGACCTGATAATGTTAAAATCCCTAAGAACCATCCAAGGGCAGGCCCTCAGAATTATCCTGAGGAGCTCCTCCCATAAAGACCTTCTTTCACCATATCTACATTTAGAATAAACAAAGGAAATCCAAGTCAAGTTGTCATTCTCAATCAAGGTGATGCTCTGGTTACTACAGCCCCTCACAGAAATACTAATTCCTTTCACCCGCAACACCCAAATCTTTCCACCTTCCTCCATATTAGAAAAACTACCTGCAAAGTCAATATCACTCTGTAATCTTCTCAATTGTTGTGAGTTGCCAAACGGTTTTGCTAGGGCTATGAAACTTGGTTTTTTCAACTTAATCATTTTAACCAATCTTTTCCTAGAGGTGCCAAGCCCCAAAGATTCCAAAACAAAATTGGGCAAGTCATAAGTTTAGTTTTTCAGGCCTACTTTTGGCCCGCGTAGAACTCCTCAATTTGGGATTTAGTTGTTCACCAATTTTCTAGTGTCTTTCCTCATCATCTGACAGAATTTCCTTCTCCCTTTGAAAATGATTTCTTACCGAGTTCTCTTCCTCGATAGAGAATAATCGGGGTAAACCCCCATTCACCCTATAGTCACCCTTTGAAAATGATCCCCCACGTTCCCATCATATACTACCAGAGCTAAGTCTTCAGTGACAGATATGGGATTTCTCGCATGAGCTAAGATTTCTACTTCTCGTGTAAAACTTACCGGGGCTGGCACGGTCACCTTTGAACCATTTACTCCTTCTTCCCCTTCCTGAATGATTCTCAGTAACTCCTTTTGACCATTACTAGTCTCTGCCGAGGTAACAACTCCAGCTAAAACAGGGCAACTGTTCTCCACACCATTCAAAATCCTTTTACTCTTTTTTTCCACTTCTATTTCACCTTTGTCTAATTCGATAATAGGGCAACTAGTAACCTCGTCCCTCTTCTCCCCCAAGGGTGTTTTTACCCATTTCAGTCCCTCTTTCCCCTTTTCACCTTTTCCCCCTTCCATTTTTTTTTCATAGTTTCTTTTTTACAAGTCCTCTTATTATGCCCCTGCATACTACCAGAGATACAAAAGGCAGGAAGAGTTTCGTATTCAATTACCTGATACCTATTGCTGGGCTGCCAAGGAGAACCAATCCAAAATCCCTGCAGTGATTCCACGACAACATCCATCTCCACGCAAATTCTTGCTCCGTCTATGCGTGTGGCACATCGAGTGCTATTATCACGCCGAATGTATCTTCCAATTGGCAGAATCAGATTCCTTAAAAAAGCCTCATGGTAGAAGCTGGGAGGCAGCCCCAAAAGGGCCACCCACACCGATACACAGGAGGGCTCCGCATCTTTAGAGAACTCGGTAGTCCAATGAAAAAGTCTGTAAGAAACTCCTTCTATGTCGCAAGCTTCCCGAGAGAAAGCCTTAAGGAAATCCTCCTCCTTCGAAAATCTAAGAAAGACATTTTTTGGGTTTCCTCATGCTAGAAATCACTGGTTGAGCCTCCATTCCCCAGCACTTCGAACAAAAGAACGAATCATATCCAAGCTCAGACGCTAGCGTAGGAATTTCATAATGATGGAGAAGATAAAAGGCCAAGCGGATTTTTGGATTTCTTCCTGAGAAAACATTACACAGATCTCACCTTCGATGGTCTTTGGAGACCTCAAAGGAACGTCTAGCTCCGATAATGGCAGGGGCGTTTGGGATACCATATCGACGAAGGATCGTGGACGAAACGTCGGTGCCAGGTTGCCCTGGAGGGCCCCAGCGACTGCCATTTTGTACAAGGTAACCCTAGTAGAGGATTATTTTTCGCCTTGCCACATCAGAGGTTTGCGCCAAATAATTGGCAGACCGATGTCTTAATTGTTGTGTCACAAACTAAATATCTCAATTTTTCGCTCAAACTAGGCTTGGCGTGAAGTCCGGCAAACTTTTTGGTCCGACACTCGCAAGCCAGTGTGATTGGTGCAATTCATTCAAGCACCTTCTCGCATGTATATAGAGGAATTCTATATATTAGTTACTGTTCACTTCTATACCCCACACTTACAATTTTTTTTATTTTTTTTATAAGATGTGAAGTGTGGAATAGTAAATAATGGCTAATGAGAGAATCGACTCCAAGTCATTTTAACTGATCAATTTTAACTCTTATTTGCCCTATAAGATTAAAATAAGTTGTGAAGATTCATTATACATCTTCTTTAAATCTCTCTTTCCTCGTTATATTTTCCTTTTTTATTAATTAAAAAAAACACAAGATCCTCGATCCCTTGCCTATAGTTTATGGATAAACTCTAAGGTATATAATAGAAGAGAGATAGAGACATAAATAAGTCATGTAGCATTATCAAACATTTAATACAATACGAAAAACTTACGTATTAAACAACGATAAATATTGTAAAATCTACTTGATAAGCCAATTTCTCTCCTACCCTAGTAGGCAAACTCTAGGAAATGCTACTCTTTTTTTCGAGATTTACTCTATACTTAGTTAATCCAAGCTTTGTTAAGGGCAGATGTTAAGGTCAAATTAATCCGCATTGGCACTGAGAACAAGATGAAAATAATGAGAATATAATATATATATATATATATATATAAAAAAAACATTTACTTATAATAAGATGTTAAAAATGGATCAAATTTTGATCTTTTTTTTTTATTTTAATTTCTGCAAAATATTTATTGAACGCAAAGGCAAGATAATAAAATGATTTTGCTTGGCATTGTACCAGATACCATATGATCAAAAATATTTGAAGCAAAAAAATTATTAAGCAACTAAATCCTGCCAAAGTGACGACGTTCTAACATGGAGATCGCTCAAGGTTCACCTTCTCCTGATCTCTCTAATATGAAGATATTGCCCTTATCATCCCTCCCTATCCTCATGCCATCTTCATCTACATATCTAAAAGGGGATATTTGAATTAAGAAAAAGTCTGAAAAAATAAAAAAAATACCATATACAAGGATGGTACTTAAGGATACGTAATCTCGAGCCAGCCTTGTGGAGTGAAGATTCCAAGCAGAAGATCATAGTTTTTCCGGAACACATTCATCAACTATTGTTAACACATGCACAAACAATCGAATTTAAGGTTGTACCCACCAATTACTTCCCATTTGAGAAGAAGAAAAAAAGAAAAGACAAGAAATTAAGTAGCATACTTGGTCGGGAGTGATTGACGACTTGTCGTAATTAATGTCCACTCTCTGCACAATGGGAAACAAAGACAGATTAATTAATGTAGAATCAAAGAAAAAATGTAGAAAGCAAGTGGAAAAGAACTAAAGTTCTTAACTGATTTCGATGCAATCTTGAAGGAGGCCTCGATAGTGAGCGTTCCATTCAACAAATTTAGTGCCTTTGCACTGAACTTGATCACATTTACTGCTTTTCCCTCCATTTTGGCACATTAACAAAGATTTATTTTGGTAAAACAGATGGAATATTCAATAATGAAACGGGAATCTTGAAAGATAAATACCTTGGCAGTATCAATTATCTGGAAAAAATCCCCCAAGGAAATGAAATCTCTCAATCCTAGCTTGGTTCTCTTGGAACCCAAGATTGTAATTGTACTGTAAACTAGTTTCCAGCATCCATCCACCTTCCAATTTTAGAAATGAAAGGAAATAAATAAACTTTTGAACTAAGTTTCAGCATCCCTCCTTCCAATTATAGAAATAATACAGAAAACCATTCATTTAACTACAATTCCCCTGCATTTGCACAAACATGATTGGAAATATACCTTATCTAGTTTGGAAGTAGGGTCTGGAGTTGGGTTTTGAGACTCTAGCAGCTTCACCAAACCTTCAATCTCGGATTTCTTTGCAGATGGGATTCCAAATATCCCTCTATTCACTCCTTAGAAAGATGTTTAGATGCAATCCATATTACACTCCACATCCATTAAAGTAGAGCAATATTTTAAAGAAAAAAAAATCATACCAAAACTCGATTTGGCATACCTTGTAGTGCCTGGTAAAGCTCTGCTTTGATGTCGGCTAGTGTTTCATCCCCAAGAACATCAGATCTTGGTTCTGCGACTCTGGTGGTGGAAACGGGTCTAAACCCGGATAGGAACTTTCCAAATAGAGTGGTGAAGGTCCTCGGATATGTGGCCGGAAGTAATTGGGGGGAGTTTGCATCATTTTGGTGGATCTTGGTTTTGGCAGAATTAGCTGGGAAGCTGGGATTGGTGGTTGGACAGTGGCCATAAATTCAATAACAAGTTTAGTTTCCACTGTTGTGCGTGGTTTAGTTTTTGCCGCAAGGTCATGGCCACCCAAGCTGCCGGGAGGAATGGATATTGCTATTCCATGTCCCTCAGCGATAAGTTTTTTACTGTTTTGACTCTTTGTTTGGTTGTTGGTTTATTTTAGGTTTCTCTTTTCTTTCTTCTTTTTCTTTTATTTCCAACCCGTTTTGAGTAATAAGCAAAATGATATCTGCTTGCTTGACCCCTACATTCATACATCTCCTTTCTCCCTATCTTCTTGTTTTTTAATTACCTTTTTAACGTGAGCGGATAGATAGTCATGTGTGGTTGGGAACTCCCATGCAAGGATTCCTCTTCTCTGTGAAGATAAGGAAAGATCTCATCCTCAAATGGAATATTACAGCTACACAGTACATAGAAGTTGGGACAAAACCAGAATTTTTTGTATTGAGCTTTCATATATAATTTTATTCTTTATTAATTGGTCAATAAATACACTACTTGTTGATGAATGTATTATAATTATATAACATTAAAATATATGTATTTTATTTTTATTATAGTAGATGTGAAAATTTTCTACAGCAATAATATATTTGTTGTCGATGTGTTTTTCGGCCTCAACGGTACGATTGTATGACTCTTCGCTCATATGGTGGTTCTTGGTAGTGGTGTGCTTGGAGTGTTTGATTCATGACTTGCTTGATGATAAATGATTGTGACTAATGAAGATAAATATTTACGTGATTTGACACTAAAGCTTATGTCCACATATCGTGATATATTCACAATAAATATGGTTGAATACAAGTTCTTCATTCTCACTAAATTCTCTACAATCACTTAAATCTAGAAAAGAAGCTTCGAACATTTATATTTCTCCCTCTCTCTCCCTCCCTCCAGACCTCAAAGGAAGTAGATCCCTCTCTTTATTGCCTCTCATTCATCTTTTCGTCCATTCTCTTTACTTTATATTTTATCCTTTAATGTTATGTCTTAGATTCTCATTATGTTCGATTAAGTGCATTGTTATTGGCTTAGGCATACTCTAATTTTAGCTAAAATGTAGCAAATATGCCCATTAAAACCTTCACATTAGATTATGTATTGGCATATAAATTTGATTATGGGTTACAATAGCTACAATAACTTAGCCAAATGAATTTTATTATGTTTCACTCCTCTGTGCACAGTGGCAGAACTATTAAGGAGCAGGGGGCCATCCCCCCCCAAAAAAAAAGAAGTTTGAAAAAAAAATAATAATTTTTTATAATTTAATAGGATGATAGTAATCTTATCTTGTGTTGGTCCACTTTTTAAAAAATTATCTTGCCCCCTCTCTACAAAATTATTTTGATCTTATAGATTAATTACTTATAAGTCTAATTTAAAAAAATTTAATTTGATTTAAAATAAAATAAATAAAATACATTTCATATAAAATAAAATTATCTAATAACATGATGACATGTTTTTACTATCAATAAAAATAAAAAGGGAAGTCGGGTGCTTTTCTTCTCCTGCCTCCTACAATTCTGTAGTTTCTAACTTTCTACTGCTAAAAGTCTTCTCCTTACCATCCGCCAAAAGGCAAAAAATGAGAGCTTTCGATCATGGGCTTACATGTTGTCTTGAAGCAAAGTTTTGGTACAGACTACTACTCTTCTACAAGCTACAGTAACAGTAACATTGTAACAGCCTAGCTGTCTACATACATAGTGATAGTTCTGCCACCGCATGATACATGGTTTGACTTTTCTCAATTTTTTTTTTTTTGTTCTCTTTTTTTTATTTTCTTCTTTTTCCATAAATATAATTGTATTGAATCTATTGATGCCGTTTTTGAAGTTTTTTTTTTTTTAACTTTTTCCCTTCTTTGATGTATTGATGCAGTTGTATTTTTGTTTAAAATTTGTTTTTCTTTTTTGAAATAGATTGATTATTACTTGGTTTGGCTTATATATAATTATGTCTATTGAATGGTTATTTATTTTATGCTTAAATATTAACTTTAAACTCCTATTTGTGCTTAAATATAATTATTTTGTGTTTCATGAGTAATTGAATTCATATATATCTAACTTTATTTTATATGTTTCAATTTGATTTTAAATTTAGGTTCAATAATTATGTCTAAATTAAAAACTATTGACTCATTCTTAAAAAGAAAAGAAGTTAATATTCGAGAAATTTTTTCTAAAATTCCAATGATTAAACCTGAGGAAAATCTTAATCTTAACTCTCCAATTGTGGAGTTTGAAGAGATTCATTTTAGATCGTCGACACTTGATTCTAAAGAGATTGATATATCTTCTCTACAATGAGATCCAAGATTACGTCTTCCTATGTAGGACTATCCAGTCAATCAATGTGATGAAATAAGAAGAGCTTACTTAAAAATAGGTCCATATCAGATGCGTCTCTCAAAATATCTATTTTCTAGTTCTAGAAAGCATCCTCGTCGCTTTCAAACTTCTTGGTTTGTACAATTTGCATCTTGGCTAAGAGTATTCTCCATCAAAAGATGCTGCATATTGTTTACATTGTTATCTTTTTACAATGAAAACATCTCAACGTTCTGGATAAGATGTATTTATTGTCATAGGATTTAGAAGTTGAAAAAAGATTAATGATGGAAAATATTGTGTCTTTTTTAATCATATTGGGGAGGATCTTTGCTCTTGTCATAATAATGCTGTGAAATCTTGTAAGGATTTATTAAAACAATCACAATATATTAATAAAATAATGAATTCACAAAGCTCTGAATAAATTCTCAATAATCTTTAGCCACAATAACCTAGCCAAATGAATTTTATTATTTCTCACTCCTCTATGCACGAGCTCTATAGACCTCATGTGGGACGTGAAGGAAGTGAGATATTAAAAAAGATGTCAAAGAGTGCCATGAGTAAATGATATCTGGGCTACAGGTAAAAATTTACTCAACGTCTAGAGAAAAAACAAGGAGAAAAACTATAAAATATCAAGTTTTACGTACGTGTTGATTTTTTCCTTTGAACTGAAGCTGTAAAACTAAGAAAACTCCCTTGATTGGCCTGGTGTGATGTTCGTGAACTTAAATTCTACAATTAGTTTGGTTGACATGACTGGATGGTTGTATATATCTTCCACTTAAAGTCTGCTATTAGACTAGATTTAATAGTGTCATAAAAGAATGGATGACATATATGAAGTTAATGAAAACCTAGAAATTGTTTTAATGTATATGCTGGACAGAATTCTTCAAATAGGTGTTTCAATTAGACATATATTTTTTTTTTAAAATTATGATTTTTAGGTTGTTGGATATTAACATGAAGTTGATTTTGTATATATTTTAATGTTCTGTATCTAAAAATAAAGTTAATTTAGGTTGATAGATAGATTTTATGTATTTTGATATATAGATTGTTGGAAATTATGAAAATAAAAATAAAAGTAACGAAAAAATAAATAAATAATTCATTAAAAAACTAGATTTAGAATTTTTTTAAAAAAATAATATTTTATTATTATAAAAAGTGAGATGATTAATCTGATGTGGAGTTTAAGTTTTAAGTGATTAGCGAACAAGTAAAAAGTGTCATATTAACCTAACTTTATCTAAAATTTTGCCTAAACTAATGCTAGTGCTCTAAGTCTTGTGATTGACATTCTCTTTTCCCTCTTATCCAAGCATAGTGGGCTTTAATCTTCTTTGCTAGGCTTAACATGACTTGAGTTGATTTTTCCCCAATATTTCTTGTGTTCAATTTACAAACAAATTTATTTTCTATATAAATACAAACATGCATAAAAAATTAAAATTCCAATTCGTTTATTAATACCTCAAACCAACAAGTGAGTATAAAATGAGAAGCTCCACCAATAAATTGGCTTAAAATAAACTGGGAGGTTACTGTTAGAGAGGAAGGTAATAAGATAGGATTTGGAGTAGTGATAAGAGATCATGAAGGGGAAGTTCTTGCTAGTTTAATGCAGCCTTTACTTTTTTTGTTCACAACCAGTGATAGCAGAAGCTAGTTCTGCTATCGGACTTGTTTTACAAGCTGCCTTATTTTTTTAAGGAAATTGATTTGTAAATCCATGTATCCAGTATCTTGTAATGGCTGAATGCCAAGTGTTTGATGAAATGAAAGTTTCTATGTTTCAAACAAAAAATACCAAATATTTTTGGGGCTCACGGCTATTCTATGCATATAGTTCTTCTATTCTGATATGGAGGAGTTTCTGCTTTTGAAATATAAATTCAATTTCACTTGAAATCTGAATGAAACAATTTGGAGGCGAAAGGCCAGGAGAGGATGTTTCTTCATCCGGCCGAAAGGCCGAAGCTGTGAATTCACTTACCCAAAAAACCAATAAGAAATTGGGTCGTGCATTTAAAGTTCTTTTTGTGGATTGCGGCCATTTTAATACCTTGGGCTTGGGCTTCCATGCCTCTCTGCACAGGCGCCGGCCCGCTAGTACAACATTGAAGAAACAAAATTATTTTATGATATGCAGCCCAAAATGATCAATACTTGTTTGATATTCTAATTCTTTAATATAGACAATTTCATATTTTTTAATAAAAAAGAATTTGTACAGTTTAAGTGTGCAAGACACACACACTCCCTTTAAAAGAAAGTGAGCAAATCTGAGATTCGTATGAAAAAAATCAACTTTTTAATTGTAAACCCTATTTTGTTTTTAAGAAAATTAGGTGGCGTTTGAACACCTTATAACTATATCCAGGATTATTCTTTTTTAATATACAAAGGTTAAGATTGGGGCAAAATTTAAGAATCATGTTTAAATGAGGAGAAATGATAATTGCAGTCGTGAGTGCGTAAGCGCCGTGCAATCACTTTAAAAAAAATGAATAAATATGAGACCTACAAGAAAAAATAATAATTTTTTAATAGTAGACTCCACTCTTTTTCAAAGCGACTGCACCACGTAACGTGCGAGTAACGTGCGAGTCTTTGTCAAAGATAGGGTCCGAACCAAAATGATTTGAAGTTGTAAGGGAATAAGCTTTCTTGGATTTAAATCCTTTAGAGTTCGTGATTGACAAAATGTAAAGTGGAGAATATTTTCTGTTATTCGTTTTTTTGTATTGAAGTTTGATATATATACACGCAAAGCAATAAACATCAATTCAAACTAAATAAACTACAAGATAAATGAATACAAAATCTGAATAAATGATATGATAAGGCTTGATCTTATCGTAAAAGTGATAGTGTTAGAAGGTTTACAATGAGACAGAGATAGACATATAAAATGAGTTTAAAAGTATTTATATATGTTCGAGTGAATTTCTTAATCGCTATTAAATGCTCAATAAATACTATTTGACTCACTATATATCTATATTTCTCTCACTTACGGCAATCTCATCTAGCATTCCCATCCGACTGACTATAAGAACTCCTTGTCTAAAATTTAGTAAAAATATTTAACTTTTGACAAAAAAAAAAAAAATCCTCTCCATCTAACTACTATTATGAGAAAATTTTGTTACATGTGAACAGACTCTCTAAATATGAGGAGTTACTATTTATTCCAAAATCATTTTTTACAAATATTTTATTTGACCAATAAAACAAACTCTTCCTCTAATCACTTACAATTTCTCTTGTGTTCATAACTTTTATAGTTACAATTTGACCATTTGAGAAAATATGATTTTTTTTTAAAATATTATTGTTACGAAAGCCATGATTTTGAAAACATAACCGTTTAGCAAGATATGGAATTTAAAAAAAAAAAAAAAATCGTTATAGATGAAAAGTTGAAAATACGAGCACAGTAAATAATTAAAAAAATAATAGAGAAATATTACTTTAATATAATAGAAAAATAATAGAAAGTGAGATGTATGAGGTTTTGGAAATATGAGTAGTTTAAATAAAAATAGATGACTTTTGAGTAAATCTTGACAAATAATTTGTTGATCCCAACATGAATGCTCTTATAGTCTAGAGTTTGGACATGAACTCTAAAGAATCCGACATTGTTTTGATGTTTTTTTCTACGCACTTGGTTTTAGAATTTATTGTTTTGATGATATAACCCACAAAGTAAAATTATCGTGACCAAGGTTAACCTTTGCCACAAATGTGAGTTACTAATATAACCCCAAAGTCAAATATTATAATTATGATCATCTTCAATCAAAGTTATTAATAAAATTGCAAGGCATATATATATATTCACATGTCCTTTAAAAAAATATTTATCTGTTTAAATCAAATTTATTACTCACCGCTGACCGCTTGGAGTTAAAAAAATAAAATAAAATAAAATAACATTTTCTTATTTTATCAAGAAAACAAATTTTTTATTTTTTATTTATTTTTTAAATATCTGTTTGAAACAAAGGTAGGGAAAGTCCAACATATAACATGGATCGAAAATCTCACATAACCCACCATATAAAATGATAATGATTTATTACATTCTAAGACTATATCTAAAATTATTTTAAAGAAATAAATTGTTAGGACCACTGAGAAGTGATCCCGACGGTTCCTATCGATAAGGCAAAATCTATTTTTTTATTTTATGTGTTTTTTTTTTAAAGTATTTTTTAAATTACGTACTTTAAATATTTTTTTTTTAAAAAATCACAAATTCATTAAAAAAATACTTCATTATTCATTAACTTTTTTTTTTGAAAAAAGAAAAAAAAAAAAAGTAAACACTCTAGAAGTAGAAGAATTGATGGGTGACATTAGCATTATTCTTTAAAGAATGTGAGTTAAGCCACCAAATCATTGCTGTATTATCCGTGATTAGGGAATTAGCAATAGGATCAACGCCAGCCATCTTCTGATCTAGAATGGCACCTCTCTCCTCTCCAACTTTCAAACTTGGACCACGTAGCAAGCACCTTACACCGTCACTTAATTTAGATAACATTAATAAATTAACTAAACTATATTATAATGATCGAACCATGACGATAAGATTGAAACACTTTTTTTTTTTTTTTTTCTTTTTGTCCAAAGAAAACGCTTCCACGTTTCAGACACTCGTAATCAATAGGTCCCATTTAGATCCGCGTGGGATGCTTTTGGACCGCAATTATTTACTCTTGGGTTAAATAAACGTTGGAAGATTGGAGGTTGATGGGTAATGAATATGAAAGGGACATCATTCATTCATCCATTTCAATTACGTACACAAATTCTGCACTCTTATATTATTGGATATTTACCAAAGCAAAGCAAAGCAAAGCAAAGCAAAGCTCCATCTTTTTATTCTTCTTTTCGGCTCTTCTTTCTTCATTTAAAAGCAACAAAGCTGGTTCAAAACCACTGTCTGGAAGCATCGATAACGATAATGATGTTTAAAAAAAAATAGATAAAAAGATAAAAAAGAAAGGCCGTCGTTTTGACAGCGTTCTTATAACTTTTCTTTTTATGCCACTTGCTTCTAAGCTGAGGTTACGTGTGCCCATGATTTTATCTCTTTTCTTTTTTTTTTTTTTAATAGAATAATATTATACATCATATTAGTGTGAAATCGTGTTAACAGATTATATTCATATTGTGTTAAGACATATATATTATACTATATGGATCAATCTGAACACGATCCATTAAACTTATTATCGTGTTAAAATTTTAAATTTTAATTCGACACATTAACATAACGGATCGTATTGTGTCGATTCGTTTTGACCCGCTAATAAATATTATAAAATAGATTAACACGATACGACACAGCACAACCCTCATCTCACTTTTTTGATACATTTATCATTATTTATTTATTAAAAAATAATAATAAATATCCCACATAATAAAATAAAAATAAAATGATAATATAGCATTTCGCTCTATTGTTTTAGGTAAAGCAAAGAGAGGAAAGATATTCACTGCAACGTGGAGGCTCATCCTTTTGACATACGTGTTGATATCACCCTTCCACACATAAGAATATTGTCCAAAAGCATGGGCATCGATAGAAGGGCACATGAGTAGTTTCATACAAGGTGGAGAATATGAAGATTATTATTCTCTTCACTCATGTAGTGGATGTGACAATAACATCTTACGTGTGTTTTAAATGGTCTAAAAAGTAAAACATATAGATAACTTCCGAGTCATTGGAGTGGGGTAGATAAGAAACCAACTTCAAAAAATATCAAATTTATCTTAAAATTAGAGAAAATACAATTTATAATATCATGTTATTAATTTATAAATATTTTTATATATAAGAAATTAATATGTATCCTACATTTCTCAATAATAAATTTTTTAAATGCAAGTTTAGATTTTAAACCCAAAGACAACACAGCCGTCAAATTTTCGTATGCGACTATTGTTTAATAAAATATTTTTTTATATATTATAATGTAGACATCTTAGTAAAAAGAGTATATAATTATTTTTACTATTAAAAAATAAATTTTTTCATATAAATTTAAAATTTTTTTTTTTAAATGTATGGAATTTACGTCATAATTTACGCTAATTCATTTAAAAATAAAAACGAATCAGAAAGACAGAAAGACAGAAAGACATCACCATTAATTTTTCGATTTTACCCTTCCCCCTTCCTTTGTCCAGATATTTAGGGGAACTTATCCAGCAATTTAAAAGCACACTTATCCTGATCAGAAGTCAAACAGTAATTGCGGTTTCAAACAACAAAAGTCAAATCAAAATAGACGATAAAAAGGAAAACTCCACCGATGATAACTTGCCACGTCTACAACCCTAGCTAGATGTAGCCCACAAGACCACAGATCTCACCCCATTGTTGCCGCAATTGTTTACCTATAAAACACCCCAATAAAAATGTTATAAGTGTGAGAACCAGAAGAAAGCTCTCCATCTCATATACCCCATCAATTTTTTATTTACCACTTGCCCACTTTGAAAGTTTGATATTCAATTCCCCCCGCCCCAAAAAAAAACCCTAGAAGTTTTCATTTTTCACCAATCCTTTTTTTTTTCTCGGCCGTTAATACGTGTTCCGGGAGCCTATTCCTATGTCGGGAATCTCGAATTTACCGGAAAATCCAGTAACTTCCGCCGCCGTTGACCGGGGGAACGAGGAGTGTGGTGTTTCGGCGTTGGTTTCGGTTGGGTCCGGGGATGAAGAGAGAGTGGGAAGTGAAGAGGGTGACCGGAACTGGTCTGGTAGCCGGTGGTCGAGGCAAGAGTCTCTGGCTTTGCTCGAGATAAGGTCTGACATGGACGATACCTTCAGGGACTCTTCCACCAAGGCTCCTCTCTGGGAAGCGGTTTCCAGGTCAGTGAAATTAGTTTAGCATTCACTTGCTCGTACTTTCTCGAGAAAAGCCATCCTCTTGCTTGCGTAGTTGCGTTTTCACATTTGTTGCCCGTGAAAATTCGAAGGCTTTAGTTTTGCAAGTATGCTTATTAGGATTAAATTTTTTGCTTATATAATCGAAACATGCCGAAATAACAATTTGAAAAATGATGTATTTCTTATGTTCTCGCTCAAGTTATCGTGTTCTTAAATCCCTTTTACATTGAAGTAATAATATCCAGCAACTCCTTTTTGCTTTAGTTCATTCTTTTAGTATTGGTTAATTTGGGTTTTGCTGAAGTTCAAAAATGCAGTTTGTGGAACCGTGTTGTTCAGGAAATTAGCGGAGTTTGGATATACTCGAAGCGCCAAGAAGTGCAAGGAGAAGTTTGAGAACATATACAAGTACCACAAGAGGACCAAAGAAGTTCGGTCGGGCCGATCCAATGGCAAGAATTATCGGTTTTTCGAGCAGTTAGAGGCTTTAGATAGCAACCCACAACTTCCTTCTCCTTCTCCTTACCAAGAAAAGGTCCAGGCTTCTTTGGCAGAAACGGGGGGGATAGTGGTGAATACTGCGGAGCCAACTAATGCTATCCAAAATTCAGTTCAGCATTCTATCATGTTCGTGGATAACTCCACTCCGTCCACATCTTCATCCCTTAAGGAGTTGGAAGGCATGAGGAAGAAGAAGAAGAAGAAGAAGAAATTGACCGAGTATTTTGAGGGATTAATGAAGGAGGTTGTCGAGAAACAGGAGATCTTGCAGAGGAAACTTATAGAGGCATTGGATAAGTGTGAGCGAGATCGAATGGCAAGAGAAGAAGCATGGAGGACGGAAGAATTAGATAGAATTAAGAGAGAGCGTGAAATTCTGGTTCAAGAAAGATCGATTACAGCAGCGAAGGATGCTGCCGTTCTTGCCTTCTTGAAGCAATTTTCTGAGCAGGCGAGCTCGGTGCAATTGCCCCAGGAGTCAACAATGGTCTCAATGCCAGTGGAGAAAGTTGTGGAAGGGCAAGACAATAGTCATGGTGGAGATGTTACGGGGCAAGGAAAACATAATGGTGGGAAGGTTTTGGACAATCAAGAGGATAACAGTTGTGTATATAATTTGGAGAAGCAAGAAAATGGCAATCGTGGGAATTCTGTTCAGAAGAGCTCGGCGCGATGGCCTAAAGATGAAGTTGACGCTTTGATTAGGCTGAGGACTAACCTTGATTATCAGTATCAAGAAAATGGGCCCAAAGCATCTCTATGGGAGGAGACATCAATTGCAATGAAAAAGATTGGTTATGATCGGAGTGCAAAGAGGTGTAAAGAGAAGTGGGAGAATATAAACAAGTACTTCAAGAGGGTAAAAGAAAGCAACAAGAAAAGGCCTGAGGACTCAAAGACCTGTCCTTATTTTCACCAGCTTGATGCTTTATACACTGGGAAGACTACGAAGGTTGAAAAATCAACTAATTCTGGCAATGAGTTGAAGCCTGAGGAGCTTTTGATGCACATTATGAATGGACAAGAAGAGCAACAGAGGACGGAATCGGTAACGGAGGACGGTGATAGAGAGAATGCTGATCAGATTCAAGTAGATAAGGAAGATGAAGATGGGGATGGCTATCAGGTTGTAGCAAGTGATCCTTCTTCAACGGCAACTGTGGGTTGAGGAGACACCGGTGAGAACCTTTTTTTCAGAGGTGAAGGCGAAGTGGGTGTGGGTCAGGGTCCATTACTGAGGCTACCCTAGGCTGTGTGGGTCAGATCGTGGTTGCTGAGAAATTCATTTTGATTCAATATGATTGCATCTTTCGGGAAATGGCATCTTCTATCTAGTGTAGTAAATGTTCATCATTTGTTGATACGGATGAGACAGAGACAGAGACAGAGACAGATAGGAATGAACAAAATAAGGAGCATAGTGTGTAATTTAATACAGCTTTCTTTTGACAGTGAACACCGACAAGCGTGTAGAAGTTGGAAGTGGTTGGTTGTATTTGTTTGTACTAATAAAATTTAGTACCAGCAGTAATGCTGCAACAGTGGAAGCTGCATATATATATATATATATATATTTTTTTTTTGGGTGTTCTTGTAAACACTTAGACTCGAATGTTTTCACAATCATTCTTATTTTATTTAATTATTATAATTTTTTTAAATTTTTATATAAAATAAAATAAATAATTTAATTTTTTTAAATTTTAAAATAAAAATAAAAATAATATTAAAAAAATATATTCTAATAATATTTTATTTAATTTTCAATTTTTATTTTAACTCATCTTATTCGTTAAAACAAACTAGATCTAGATTATATAAGAAACATTAACCCATTGTACACTTTTTAAAAATATCTTCAATTTTAAATATAATTGGAAAAGTTTTGTAATAAAAGTTGCTTATAGATATTGTTAGGCTGCGTTTAGATGTTGAACTGAGTTGAGTTGAGTTGAGTTGAGATGATAAAATATTATTAGAATATTATTTTTTAATATTATTATTATTTTGAAATTTGAAAAAGTTGAATTGTTTATTATATTTTGTATTGAAATTTAAAAAAATTATAATAATGAATTGAGATGAGTTGAGAGGAATTTAATTCCAAACGTACCCTTAGTGTGTATCTATATATATAGAAAAGGCATAACCTAGGACTATTTATCTGCATCGGATTTTTTTTCCATTCTGGTCTGAAACTCAGTTATATTACGGGTTAATTCAAAACCTTAAAACTTGGAACCTGATTTGAAATCTGGTACCCGAATTCTTTTTTAAAAAAAGACCCTGAGTCTAATATCCTGTTTTGATCCCAAAAGTTGTTCGTTTCCTCCAGGCTTCGAGTTTCGTAGGGGTTTAAGGAGTTGTCCGCTATCAACTTCTTCTTCGGCTAATGTATCTGGGTTTGATTTGGATGTTCATAATAGATTACTAAAAGATAGAAGATTTGAGCAATAAAGTGAATGATCATGGCATTCTTTCGCTATTTGATCTTTGATCTTGATAATGAAAAGTCGTTGATCGGTCTATTTGTTCTGGTGCAGGATCGGAGTTTGAGGTCGTGAATACCAAGGTAAACCAACCTTGAGGGAGGTAGCTACAAGAAGGTGCAACTTTTAGCCTTTTATAGTACTTTTGTGTTTTCTCAGCTATATCTAAGATATTTCGATTTTTGGTACACATATGAAGTCAGAAAGCTAAATTTTTTTTTCTTATTTTGTTTACTTATAAGTTGAATTAAAAAAAAAAAAAAAAAGTACATCCTGAAACACGAATGTTCCAACTCGGGTCACAACTGAGCTAACTTGGCCCGGGTTTGAAACCCAGGTTCCGGGTTGGATATCTTATCCGAAATCTAGGTGAACAGTGCTAGCATAATAGAAAAATTCTGCAGTTGGCAATAAGAATTCATTCCCCCAGAGAAAATGAAGGGTGCAATGCATAAAATGCCATATCATCTTTAGTAATCCTTCCATCTTTTGCCCTGATTGAGCTCTTTGGGCATGGACTACAAAGATGAAAGTCAAGCTGATCAACAATCGCCTCATGCCCATGGGCAGAGGGGAAGGGTCCGGGATTCCTCCACCTTGGTTTTTTTTTTTGTTCAGAAACTTCTCAGCAATAATTTGATGTCATTTTTTTAATGTTGATCTTGAATTTAACAATCAGTTTAGACTGAAGTAATTTTATCATTAAATTGAAAAGTAAGGTCTTTTTTCCAAGGCAAATTGATTGATAAGGGTTTAAAGTATAAAATAGGAGGTTATATACAAGTAGTAGATTAGATTAGAGATCATCTCCGCTTCTCTCATATTAGAGTTCTGGGCGTAGGATCCAACCATGTGATGTGTATTTGATGATGATGGCAACCCTGATAAGTAGATTTTGGTGTTTAAATAGTGAGTTAAGATAAAAATTGTAAGTTGAATAAAATATTATTATAATAATATTTTTTAATATTATTATTATTTTGAGATTTGAAAAAGTAAAATTATTTATTTTATTTTATGTAAAAAATTTTAAAAATTAATAAAATAAGATAAAATACTTTTTCTCTCTAGGACCTAAAACTCACAAATTAACACGAGAATAAAAAATGGGGCCAGGTGTAAGGGAGGTGGGAGGGAAAAGATAAAAAATGTCGGTTAGAAACTCCATTACGATACTTGTTATGAGTTGGTTTAGATAAAACTTTATGCAAAATTTAGCTAATATATTACTTTTTTTTAGCTTTGCACTAATTTTTTGTTTCTCTCTCCGTACGCTCTCTTCATCCCATAGAATCTCCGGCCAGTGCATAGACACATTTCGGGAGTCTATAGCCGTTCAGAAAATTTGTATTTTTAAAAATATTCACTCAAAACTCAACATACAAATGAATTGAAATAATCTAGTATCATATAAACTCAATTTTCTTTTCTTTTTTTTTGTTTTTTATACATTGGGAGAGGGGTCGAATCCATGATCTCTATTTTGAAGATGTGGGTCTTGTGCCATCAGACTACAAGCCATTGGCTTATAAACTCATTTTTAAATAATAAACAAGTGGGATAATTTTACTAATGTGATTGGCCAAATATGACTTCCAAGATAACTTTACTGTTGCTCGAAGTCATCTAAATTTAATGATGCCTAATCCATTGCAGCCTCATTTTGAAGGATATTAGTCATATTAGAGTCTTCACTAGCTAAGCTAATACTAATGCTCTAAAGGTCAGTTGGGAAACACAAATGTTCTTAGATATCTTTAAACTACTTTACTACTATCTATAAACAATTTATTACTATTAACAAACTATTCACTATTATTTTATTAATATTCACAAATTATTTTATTATTTTTCACAAATGAATTGAGATAATCTTAACATCTATACAGAACTTGGCCAATACAAGAAATGCTTCATGTCATCTCATTATTACTATTTTTTTTTTAATTCTCATACAAAATACAATAAACGATTCAATTTTTTCAAATTCTAAACAATAATAATATTAAAAAATAATATTCTAACAATATTTTATTTTATTTTTAACTTTTATCTTAATTCATCTCATCTCAACTCACTGTACAAACCACACATAAATGTTTTGAGGAGAGACATTCTCAACTTCTTTTTGAATGATAGTTGTTCTACACCCAAGTATTGGTATATCAACCAAAGTATAGGTAAACTTCGGGGAAAAAAAAGGAAAAAGGGAAAAAAAGACCGTTATGTGAATTCTAAGATTTATGGTAGAGAGATTTTAAGAAAAATAATTCCAAACTTATTTATTAATATATTAATTAATGATTGATCAATTGATACAAAAGTATTGGTTTTTTAATTTCTCTAATATAATAAATATAAAAATAAATAACTTATTATAATTTTACCCACCATCTTTAAAGTACCAACACGACTCATATCATGTCTATTTTAATTTTAAGTAATGATATACACATAATATATTTTCACAATATATTTCACAATAATATTATAAGATGATGATATTTTTATAAAATAATATTATTTTTATAATATATTTTATAAAAATACTTCTTATTTAAAATATAATTGTGTAAAATATTATAAAAAATAATGTGCGTAATTCATTTTACTTTAATTTTTACCGTTGGTCGAGTGAACCTTCAAAGTACGCAATGCCAATATGGCAAGAAAGTTACCGGAGTGCCATCATTTCACCTCCCTTTAATATCCCGAGTGAAAGTGCAACGAGATTTGAGCCAAACTCCATTGCCATTCTGAACTTAAACTGCTGTAAACGCCCCTTTCACCGAACTCTCTCACTCTCTCTACCATCAATGGCGGAGTACGAACCCTACCACCAAACCCACAACCATCACCAGCAACAACACCACCAAGCAATCCCGAAAGAGACAGCCTTCCAGGCCCTTAACACCATAATCCAGCTACACTTCGAGAAGACCCTGGAGAAGAAGCGCTCCATAGACCTCCAAAAGAAGGAGCTCCACAAGCTCTTCCAGCTCTTCTTCATCTTCTTGGGCATCGTCTTTCTCTCCCAATCCCAGTCCCCTCGCCTCCAATGCCGCCATTGCTGGATCCCCATCACCATCCTCTCCCTCTCCCATCTCATCTTCTACGTCTCAGTGGCCCAGACCCTCAGGTGCATCAACGGGTTCAAGTACCAGAGGCGCTGCCATAAGCTCACTCTTGGGCTGGCCACCGAGAAGCTCAGGGAGATGAAGATGAAAATAAGCGCCACCGGGGGCGAGCAGTTCGACGGGGTTGGGGACGATGAGTTTGAGATTCATTACCAAGAGCCTCCCGAGAGTTACTTTGGTAAGTTCAAGAGGAACTGGGCTTTGCATTTTGGGTTCTTGATCTTGATCTATGGGTTTATGGTCTCATCCTCTGTTGTCCTCCTCTGTTTTTAGCTGTTTAACTTGTTCTGTGTCTTGGCAGATGTGTTTCACCAATTGTGGGAATGTGAATGCTTATTTTTCTTTTCTAGATGTAGGAAGGAATTATTTGATGGGATTTGATTCCAATTTCAATGCTATATTTCATGTTCTTAATCTTAGCAGATAGATGGGTTTGACTGAATTGATTCAGCAGTAGTCATCATGTAAGGATATTTTATTATTACGATTATGACACAGTTAAAAAGTGAAACAGAACAAACCCTTCAAAGGGTAAAATGTTATTTTAATCTATTAAGCCGTTTAATTTTTGAATTTTGAATGTAAAAACGTTCGAGCTGGACACTGACTGGACTTTAGAAGCCCGAGTCTGTCTGCTCTGGGCGTACTGACGGATGGTGTCAGTTTGTTTCTTGTAACATGTAAGGCCTCGTCAGATGAGATGTTATTGTTGTAATATAATTTTTATTTTAAAATTTAAAAAAAATTAAATTATTTATTATATTTTATTTTAAAAAATTATAATAATTATATAAAATGAAACGAGATAGTTTGATTTTGTTAACTAAACCAGCTCAAATCTATCGGTATCGAATATATTAGTTTGACTCTTTTCTTAATGAGATGTGAAAAGCTCATTATACCATCTACGGTCCGTAGAATTATGATAATGAAGAGCTCAGCTATTATCATATCCTATTTGTTGGAAGAGAGCTTCTACTCATCTTCCTCCTTCTCATATACACCACACGAAATTGAGATGTGATTTTTTTATCTTTTTCTTTTTTGAACGATAGGTATTTTCTTTTTATTTTTTAATGAAACACATGCATTTCAGTTAAACCTTTTAATACCTAAATACCCATACCCATACCCAAATCACAGCGCCACCGTTTGCCAATGCGAACAATTGCTTGAAGCACAAGAAAACCGCAAAGAAAAACCCACCCATCAAATCCATCCCTTCCTCCAAATATGAAAGCAATATAAACAAAAACCCCAACAGAAATCCATTGTACTGGAAATGGACATGGTTCACAATCACAAGCATTGCGGACCAAATGACCAATACCCAGATCGAAGTTCTCTTTTTCAAATCCAAATCCTTAGTCAATCTATAAACCCCATACAACATACACAAATCAGACAAGACTACAGTGATTCTCTAGAACGAAACTATTGTGTTGGAGCTATAGTTGAGGCCCTTTTGTAGGTGAATAATTTGGGGGTCGATAAGGTTGACGAAAACGGAGAGGAAGTGAAGAATGAAGGGCGGTCAAGAGTCCAGGAGCTGGTCTTGTTAAAGTCATTCACGAGAAGAGAGAGATTTGGTGAGGGATTTCTCACAGGGGAGAGAGATTTCTCACGGGGAGAGGATGCATTTTGGTGAGAGATTTATGAAGAGAGGAGAGAGATTTTAGATTCAGGGAGGAAGAGGCTTCACAAGAGGGACTCAAGATTTCGTTTTAGTTGAACCGGATTTCAAGTTAGACCGGTTTGCCACATCAAATTCGTGTGGCGTGTGATGCCCAAACCGGACTAAGAATAAATTTTCTCTTGTTGCAATCATGTAGAATTGAATATACCTCTGCCGTCTCTGCCCAATAGGAAACGCTATCCTCTTAAAGTAGATCGAATGCATTTAAACCAAGCACCTACGGACCATGCTGGGGGAGAGGGCACTACGGCCATTGCCTGCAAGAATGCATAGATTTCTTTTAAGACTTCAAAATCAAACCATTAAACAAAAACCATAAATAGAAAGATAAAGGGAGTCAACAATAATCAATAATGGCTTTCAATTATGTGCATCGAATATACATCAGTATAATGTAAAAAAATAACTTCTGAGATCAATTGAGATTTACAGCATTACAAATTAAAAAAAAAAAAAATCATCTGCTTTGAGAACCATAATTATACAAACAGACCTCGATAAACATGACGGTTCGACAGTTAAACGTCCACACAATGAATTGGGTAATTATCCATCAGTTAGAGCACTAGTCGATCTTTAATTTTAATTTTAAAATCATATTATTAGATTCACCATATGCTTAAATGTCAAATTTTTAGTTACAGTACATTTTCTTTCATCTTTAAATTTGAAGACTCACTATTCACACTCTATAACCATTATTTTATTTACTTAAATTATTATTTCCCAATTTTAAACCACAATATATTTAAGTTAGGAAATAATAACTTAAGTATCAAATTAAATTTTTAATTAACATATAGTTAGTGTAAGTGTAAAATATGAAAAAAGATAAATTAAAAATATTATTATTAACAAAATAATATTATATTATTATTTTGATGAATCTAATAACTAATCCAATGTAGGGTTATGGATAGAGAGGTTTTAGATTTATGAAAAATATGTACTTTTCATCAAATTTTAAAGATGAAAATGATGAATCTAATGCTAATGCTCTAAAGTACTGGTATTGGACTAATCAAATGCCAATCAAATCTAAATTTCGACTAAATTTTCTTAAAATCAACTGTGTTGGACTAACCAAATTACTTCAAGTCAAATTATGAGCTACAGTAAATAGAAAACTAAAGCCATATTTGATGAGTTACTGTTCATGAACCAAAAGAATATTTTATTAAAAAGTATTCTCATTTTTCTCACTCACTCTCAAGTCTCCTCTCCCCCTTCCTTCCCTTTCTCTTCATTTCTTCTTCATGTTAAATAATTTGTTTAGACAATAGAAATTAAATTATTAATTAATATATAGAATGTATTGTAAAATATTAAAGACAAATTAAAAAAATTTATTAAAATATATAATATTATATTATTATTTTGATTTTAGAATGACTAGTTCAATGTGGATTAACCTCTTTTAAGGTTGCCAAAAACTCAAGTTTTAGTTGGCAATACTCTAAATGGTGGAAAGGAAAAATAATGAAAAAACTGTCATTCCGGATTCTTTATTTAAACTGCAAATTCAGTGACTACATAATGTGAGGTTACGCCCCTCCTAGCTCCTACCATCAGCAGCAACCCCCCCATTTGGCGGGAGTGCATCGTAAGTAACTGATTGGGCAGAGAGCAGAAACCTACAAACTGACCTGTGAAGGGCCTTGATGCTTGTCAGGATGCCATTTTAAAGCGGACAAGCGGAAACTGAAGGAAGGTGCCAAAAAAGTTGGCATTAGAGAAGTTAGAAGATACACCACATAGAGAGATATGCCTCTATATATCTTATATATTGCGTAAATATAATATAATATAACAATTCCGCTACGTACAGTCGCCAGCTACAATCACTGTGCAGTCGGCTGACGTGGCAGCTGCTATTAATTCAAAAAAAAAAAAACCAAAAACAGAGTAGTGCATTTCGGATTTCATTCCCATTTCTCAGCGCTGCTTCTCATCTTCTTCCTCTGGGCTAGAATGCGATTTGTGCTTCTCATCTTCGGCTAGAAAATTTCTTCGGCGATTTGTGCTTCTCATCCAGCATTTTTCTTTCAAGAATTCCATCTCTTTCTTACTCTGTTTCAGCTGCAAAATCACCTAACAGCACCATTCTAGATCCTTCATAAATCAAATGAAAAATCAGACGACAAGTGCCACTCAAAAACAAGCCAAATGGAAGTGCTGGAAACCTCCCTTTATCTCCTTTATTTATACACCTCTTCGACATTCCCCTTGAACTAAAATCAAACAACCATTTGCTTAAACCAGAGAAAAAAGAAGAAGATAGTCTTAAACTTGTGTGCTGCCCAATACAACACTTATTTTGATCATAGAAAATGTCATCAGCTCTATCTTTATCCGTTTTACACCCTCCAATCTGCAAATCTCGAGACCATTCAAAGGACAACCACCTTCCCAAAAGTACTTGTAGCGAAAACCTACGTTACAAAACACCTTCAGACATTAAGCTCACCAAGAGAAAGCTATTAAATTCCTTTGCTTTGGAGCTTATAGGGGCAGGTGTCTCCACTTCTCAGCCCGCAATAGCTGAGCCGGGGAGCCCTATTGAATCCACTTCAAGTAGAATGTCATATTCGAGATTTTTGCAGTATCTGGATGAAAGTGCTGTAAGGAAGGTGGATCAGTTCGAGAATGGCAAGTTAGGGCTCAGGATAGACGAAACTGAGGCTGCGGTAGAATCGTCTTCGGCTTCGGCTTCAGCTCAGGATAGACGTGCTGCGGTGGAGCCCTATTGAATCCACTTCAAGTAGAATGTCATATTCGAGATTTTTGCAGTATCTGGATGAAAGTGCTGTAAGGAAGGTGGATCAGTTTGAGAATGGCAAGTTAGGGCTCAGGATAGACGAAACTGAGGCTGCGGTAGAATCGTCTTCGGCTTCGGCTTCAGCTCAGGATAGACGTGCTGAGGGGAGGGACGTGTTGTCGAGGGCCCGAATGGGGAGGGACGCCCCGTCGAGGAAGGGAGGCTGCGCTTCGTGCGGAAGAAACACAAAGAGGGAGGGAATTGGGGAGGGAAATAGAGGAGGGAAACTGAGGAGATAAAAAACTGAGAAATAGGAAGCAACGGTTTTCATTTTGAACGAAACGGTGCGTTAAACTGAGGAACGTGAAGCAAGCAGTTTTAATTTTTGAATGAAACAGTGCGTTTTGTTTTTTCCACGTCAGCACCATTTACACACCGACTATATGGGTCGATTGCATCCAGCATTTTTCATATTATAATATGACATAGAAAAGCACTAACGCATTTTTATTATCTTCGATCTTTAAGCGGAAACTGAAGGAAGGTGCTTACATAACATGAATCTTTGTCAGACTCAGTTTCACTCAAGAGTTTCCCGTCTTCTAAATCAATTGTTTTTCCAGACGTTGAGTCTTCAAAAGAAGATTCCTTCCATGAGTTAAAAAACTTAGTATACCCTCTGTTACCAAATGTCTCTTTAAAGATTGGCTCAGGATCATTGTTGAAGTCCTCAGAACAACTTTCTTGTCTCAACTTGCCTGAAAATGTTATACTACGGAAGTATTAGATTTGTCAACAGAACATATATAGATGTCAAAAATCTTAAATCTATTAAGCATCCTAAGCCCTTCACATCCTAAATATTGTGTACATTGGCATTAAGACAACGTTCAATTCAAAAAATGATATATTTTACATTCGTCACTACATTAGTGATCATTTGACTGTTTCCAGTTTCCAGTAACCACACCACCATCATTGGTACTGACTACGAAGCATAAGCTTTTCAACCTCAATCATGATCCCATCCAATGTCTTTGCATGCATAATGGTGATTTCTGCTGAAATTGGGAAATATTGGGCAAAGCTCTCCTCTGCAGACGAGTGTGTTCCCATATGAACTCTCATCATCCTCAAGCACCCAAATCTATAATGTGAAATTGCCATCATCACTTCTGAGATGACTTTAACTTTTTCAATGGCCTAATGATGCATACAATGGAAAACTTAAGGTCAACATAGGCCCCCAAGACATTCATTGTGTCAAAGGATTTCAACGAACAAGCAAAATCAGTGCGCCATAATAATTTAAGCAAAATCTAAGCATGCCACTTACCATCAAGAAGAAATTTGAATGATAACTGCAACTCAAAAACTAAATATCCAAGCAGATTGATGACATGAACACACATTCTAAATGTAGTTTCTCAATGAATTAGAATCAACAAGCTAAAAGTTGTATACATCCATGTTATGATAACGTGATATTCCACCAAAAATACCAAATAAAGAATCAGTAGTGTTTAACAAAAGAGAGTTGTACGTAGGCAAAGTGTACCCAAAGCTTTGAGGACCCACTTTTGAAGAGGAGGTCTTTAAGTGCTCTGTTTGTGTCAGCACGCTTTTGATGTACCGGATATCTGATGTAACTCTGAATTTAAAACTGAAGAAATTTGTGGAAACAAGAAACTTGTCCACGATTAAAGGAAAATCATAGAACTGACAAAGAAATAAAGGCCAAACTTCAATTATCAAATTGATGACATCAATAATGTATTCCCCTTTTTTTGCTCAGGACTTCAGTGGTTGTAAGAAAGTGATTGAAGATTTAATTTCTAAGAGTATAATAAGTTCTACTATCTGTCTCTCTCATATGGCAAAAAAGAGTCACCCTACAGCTTAGAAAAAACTCTGAAGAACCACGAGCACATGAAATCCTCTTTGAAACCCTTCATTTTGGTACACAAATCTCCCTCACACCTCACAAAAATATGATCAGCTCTTTGTTATGTTAGAAGTAAGAAATCTTTATTAAAGAGCGCAAAAGGAGCAACCAAAGTACACTAAACGTATGCAAGACAGACACCTTTCTTCTGATAGGTACAAAAACTTTATTGATACAAGACAGACACTTATCTAGAAGGAGAAAAATATACAAGAAAATCATGGAATTTTAGCCCATTACAGTCAGTTGAAGCTGTCCCAATGGACGATTGTATTGATAAAGAAAAGATAAGGGTTTTGAGCTCCTCCAGCAACTGTTTGTGGTCGTCAAAGATCCAATCATTCCTTTCATTCCATATAGACCAAATAAGGTAAAGATAAATAATGGGGAGCATTTTTCACACTACTGCAATTTGTGGGCTGCCACCTAACCCTTTCCAGACAAGACCTTCAGCTCATGGAGGACATGCAATCTTCTTGAAAGTCAATTTTTATGAATAGCTCTATCCGTCACAAACTCCTGAACCATTCTTTGTCTAAAATCTGAAATATTCTTTATTTAATTAGCGCCCAAACAACTCCAAAGCAAAAACAAAGTTTCCGGGTTACCATTAACAGGCTAGACACCAAAACTTCAAATTTCTTCCTTGCTTTGCCTCCAAACCAAACCTCTTTTCTTTCTCTATTCGAAACACTGAGTTCCCAAACTTCACCTACCTTTGCCACCATAAAACCCAAACCCCTTCCTAGATCCTACACTGTCCAGAAAATCCTGCAACTTTGCCTCCTATTTTCAGCCCTCTTTAACCCTTCAATATTTTTAATTTGCCTCCCATTTTCATGATTTGCTTGTATCTCTCTGATTAGTGGTAATTAGGCATATTCGATGTATACTCTCTGTGTACTTGGGCTATGCCTTTTCTTATCAATATAATTTCCCTTTTACTTATTAAAAAAATAAAAAAATATTTTTGAGCCCAATTCGAAGTGTAATGCCTCTATATACTCAACCCAGCCAGAGTCTTTCCTGAGGTTTAATATTTAGCATACTTTTCTTTTTTTGATATATAAGTAACCTATAATTAGCATACTGTGCAGCTGTCCTGCTTCAGAATAGGTGTCAAAGCCCTTTGTCCTACTTCATAATGTTAAAGATGAGCTAAATAATCTCAAATGAGGATTTTGATGACACTACTAGTTCACCCCTTATCTGCGAATGTTTGTGTATTCACCATCAATCAATTAATAACAGCTGATAGTAGAAAAATTGTCTTGAACAAAATAGTCAGTTATTCTGTTAGAGATAGATGGCTAGGCATCTAGATTCTATACTTTAGCAATTGGTATGTAAATTATCTAACTGAATGCGACAGACTTTGGGGCGATGGATGAATATATCAGCCCTTATCACTTGATTCAATACTAAACCGAAATGGATGGCCACAAAATAATTTGAACCGAAACCACTGGTACTCAATTGAACTTAAGATCGAAATATTTAAAATTAGCATTCCAAGGTATACATAGATTTAAATAGAATTTGATACAAGTCCCACCTTAGCATTTTAAGAATTCAAGAGGGTTAACCATTTAAACTCCCACCATTCTAAAAGAGAGGTTCTTATTCAAGTTTATTATGGCAACGGCTCCATGTATGCGAACGATTAAAAAGTAAAACAGAAATGCATGCCTGCAAACACGTAATGGAAGAAACAGAACACATTCATATCCACACAAAATACGAACTTCCGAGAAAATTAAGGATAATAAGCAAGCATCATTAATTAGTACACACGGAAGAAAAAATCTTTGAAACAGAATAGAAAGAAAGAAACATAATAAACTTACTGACTTCCCCTTGTTCTTCCACTGGTGATATAAAGTAGGTGTAGAATGAAACGAAGAAAAATGAGTTGGCGCAGCTGATGAAATCAATGAATTTTTTTTTATCATCGACAAGTTTCGCAATCTGGGTATTTGAAATTGCATATCGATCAAAAAGAAAGAAAAACACTTGCTTAAAAAAACAAGGATTTTTTTAATAGCGCAAGAAATTATTAGGCTATGTTCATGAAGAAGGTAGGGCTGCTTCTCAAGTAAAAGGATGATTTGGCTATTTTCATGGCTACGCCTCGCTTCCGTGCTTAGGAGTCAGCAAAGGTTGGCTCACTCCGCACTGCTCTGTGTACTGTGTTCCACTCTTTCTGTTTCGAGTTCCTCTCCACAGAGTCCAGAGATTACCAGGGATGGGATTGGACTTTGTCTAAAGCTCATTGCCTTCCAGTTTCGGCCTCTTCCATCTAATTTATGGATTTAGAACAGTTGGGTTTTAGCCTCTGGCACGGGAAGGTGGAAAACTATTCTGGCACATATGATGTGTAACGCCCAGTCCCAAACGGGTTGGATGGTTATTTATTGTCATTTAATAACGAGAAATTATATTTTCAGTGTTCAAATGAAAACTGTATATGCAGTCACATTATTAAATAAAAAAAAATATTATTTTAAGAGGAATAATTTTGTAATTTTAAAATATTTTAAAGTTAAAATAGTCTATGCTTGTATTGCAGTTCTCAAATGGAGACTGTACCTAATATTGCTCTTTAAAAACATATCTCACCATACAAATTTAAACTCTAAATTCTCAATTACACATAGATCTCAATGTTTTAAGCCAACTATTTCAAAATAATTAACTAAAAATACCACAAAGTCTTAATATAAATGTCAATCTCTCAACATACTATGTCATCGGAACATGACAAATTTACTAAATAACATTCTTCAAATAACCATGGCATCCTTTTGATACTCAACTTAAACAATCAAATCATCTGAAAAATATTGTAGAGATAAGGGGTGAGTTATCAACATCTCTGTAAGCAGAGAACATATACTAGTATGTAAATATGAGCATTTACATAGTTCTGAATGCAGAACAAAACATTTTGTTTCTTTTTTATTTTTAAAATGCAGAACCAAAATATGTTATCAAAATATATGAGCAACATATTAAAACATTTATATTCAAAAATCTTTTGGTATAGCATAACTGAGCATCATATCCGAGTAGAATACCATGTTTAACTCTCGTGGTAGGGTTGTGCAAACCACGACGACCAATCAAGAAGAAACAGAATGTGAAATATTTTCCTTATTATTCTCGGAGTCCTGAGTGTGCATGCAAGAAAGACCATGCAGAAAATCACTTTCCTTCTAAAATGGGTGCACATGAAATAGAAAAATTGATACCTACCCAAATAAAGATAGTAATTTTACACTTGTACTAAGGTCAGAGTAAAGCAGAAAACGAACCATTACAGAATCAGAATGTCATGCCAAAAGTTTTCAGATGCCACATCTTATTGAAACAGAATATTGAACAGAATCATATCATCTTCATAATTAAAATAGATTCAGAGCATCTTCATATAATTATGCACAAATTTTCATATTCGCTCCTTTTGTATAGTTCAGAAACAGAATGTCAAAAATTGCTCATATCTATACCAATTATAGCACAAAAATATTTTTCTCTTTTATACAGAATTCATGTGTATTGCAAAACAAATAACTGAAATTATTTCAAATTTCTTTTCATAAAAAAAACATGCATATTTTTCCAAAATTAACCTCAATTCATTTATTTTATGCAAAGTCTAGCATAGGAACCTCGCTTACTTGGAATTTTTAACTTTTCAAAATTTTTCCACAACAGTGCTGGGCAATTATTAGTCGTCACATTTAAAATAGACACGTAACTTCTGTAAATTTTCAATCAAACACGTATTTCGATACTTCAACTTGAAATACTAAAATAACCTATTTTTCCTATATGTCTTAAAATTCTCTTAACCCTAAAATATAATTATTTGCCAAATTTATCAATATCCACTTAATTTCTTCGACTAATATATTAATTCTAAAATATTTCTATAAAATAAATTTTTTGTACTAATATAAAGTGGGACTAAGCCCACTTCAAGTATTATACTAATTTTCTACCAACCGAGGCCCATAGTAAACAAAATATGCCCAACTTAAAAATAAAAGTTCAAAACACATTTGCTTTAATGTAACTCAAAGGGCATAAGAGTAATTCTATAAAAAATTACTTTACTTTATGCGAAGCTTTACGGGAGATAAATGAATCTTTCCTAATTTGAAAACAAGGCAAACATTAGTAGAGGGGTGGTGCGGCTGAGGCTTAACGAGAGGGAAGGGAGACACGACGGATTTGGGTGGTGAGGCGAAAATGTTGGTGAGTTGGGCGGCTGAGCACTGAGAGAGAGACATAGATAGAGAGAAATAACGTGAGAGGGAGGAATAGAGAAGTGACACTGGCTTATTGAGAGAAAAAACAAACCGTGTGACAGAGTTGTGCAATGGTAGACCTGGAGGCCGGACATAATTAAGTTCACAATAGCTTCCCTTATGGGTGACGATGTTGTTATGAGAGAGGAAGAGAGATGTGAGAAAAAGAGACAAAATAAAAATAAAAATAGTGGGGGAGAAGGTCGAACGTGGGGTTACGGGAGTGGTACGTGGGTGAGGAGAAGGTGACTGGCCAGCATTTCTGGACTTTACCATGCTGTGGCTAGTGGCATCTAATGGGATCTAGAGCTAGGAGAATGGGGCTGCTCTGCTTCTATGTGGTGAAAATAGAGACCTTCATGTGATGAACTGCGGTGGCACCACTTGTGGGTTACAGTGATGGCACCACAAGTGGTTGAGGAGAAGGTTGGTTTTATCTGCAACTCTGGAAGGAGGCGTGGAGAAGCTGCTAAATGTGGGTTGCTACGGTAGAGGGGTATGGGTATATGGTAACGTGGGTTGGCGGCTTGTGGAGGTTCAATAGGCTAGCAGCAACTACGTGGAGGAGTTGCTTCACCGAAAGCTCAGGTGGCGACAACCTTAGCTTGGTAAACTATCAACATATATATATATATATATGTGTGTGTGTGTGTGTGTGTGTGTTTGGGTTGCTACGGTAGAGGGGTATGGGTCAATGGTAACGTGGGTTGGTGGCTTGTAGAGGTGCAGTAGGCTAGCGGCAACTACGTGGAGGAGTTGCTTCACTGAAAGCTCAAGTGGCGACAACCTTAGCTTGGTAAACTATCAACATGCAATTTACATATGTATAAATATACACACGACCTGCCGGGAGCTCTAATGGGATGGAGACATGCATGGTGTGGAAACAAGCGTGGAAACGTGTGTGGTGTGGATTTTGATCTTTGATTCTTACGGGGCTTGAACTTGGGCCCACATCTTGGGCAATGTATAGAACTAATAAATGGACTGGGCCAGTTAGCGTAGTCCAAATAATCTCTTTGATTTAACTATATTTTCATGGGTAGAGTATTAACCAACACTAATGGGCCTCAACTCAACTTGTAAAATAATTCATCTTGTCTCATAAATTATTCAGACTAATTTTCACTTGATCCATTAAAGATTTTAACCCAATTATCAAATCTAATAAAATCTATACTCTGTCAAAATAAATTTTGAACCCGTACTCTATTATAAAATTACTCATTAAATCTCAAGGAAACTTTTCATACATATTAATTCAAATAACTTTTTTTTTATTGAACGTTAGCTTCATGCTGGACCTGGGTGCTACATGTTCCACCTTAGAAGTATGATAATTAAGTTACTTTTAATTCTAGTATATACACGGGGAACAGTATATCATATAAATATATATATATATATATATTATCTAACAATTGATGTGACAATGCCAAGTGGCATGCCACGTCCATAATTAACTCTAATTTTTGCCGAACGATTAGCGGTCAACTCTAACTTGTGATGCCATGACACGACACTATTATGTGACATGACAGTATAGCACAAGGAAAAATAGATTAACAATTTGACATTATCATGTACAAGCCACGTCAACATTGACTAATTAAATATAAATAAAACTATTTTATCTCTCTTGAGCGAGATATTTGATTGCTGGTAAAAAAAAAAAATTTATTTAATAATTAAAAAATAATTTTAAATATATTAATATATTTTTATATTTTTTAAAAATATTTAAATATATTAAAAAAAAACCACTGACAAGAGTGGGACGGATAATAGGCCCACTCATTAAATATATGGTTGAGTGCCAAACGAATACGTGAATAGTACTGTCCATCATGCACTATTTCCGTGTACTCGGCGTTTAAAATAAAAAAACTAATCAACCTAAAGATCAACGCAATCCTTAATAAGAGGATCCACATTGTACTGTATCATCATACTTGACATAGATCATCATGGAGATGCCAACTCGCATGTCTGAGTATCATCATTTGCTATTCATGTAGTTTGTAAGAACTAAAAATACAGAAACAGAGATGGCAGGTCACGAAAGTCTGCTAGCTTAAAAATATTGTTTAAAGAAACAGTACGTACTCACGTGGCAAAATATGGTTGAACATGGCATCCATAACCAAAACATTGGAGAAAACATCTTTTTTCACAGCACTTTGAATAAGTTATATTAAACGTCGCTCATTACATATATATACTCATTATTAAATGTTGCAAACTTGCAAGTTGCAACACACATGTCGATCGTACGTACCTATGTCTATTCAAACCTAAATTCTAAATTTGTCTAATTAATATATAATATTATTTGAGATGCATATATATTTTAAAAACAAAAAAAAAAAAAAAACTCGCGATATCAGCCGGCATTTTAAAATAATTCATCCGGGGTGATCTAAGGTCGTAGATTTAATTTGAAAATTAAAACGTAGAACGATGATGCACTTGCATTTAACTTGAACGGATAGGATAGGATATTATCGCATGCATGCATGGACCAACCGATGGACAAAAACCCATGCATACATGTATTAATGCGCGAAAAAATTAGTGGTCTTTTTATTTATTCGTTAATATATACCATTTATTCTCTCAATACACACACACACACACACACACCGTTTCTGGCGAAGTATTTCTGCCGAGTAAGCTGGCATGAGAGGTTCTTGTCGGAAATACTATTTTCTCACCGAATATTTTAGGGTTTTTTTCCACCAAAAGTAGTCATGAAAAACAACGATATATATGTTGTAGTGTGTGTGTGTGTGTGTGATGGATCATTTTCACGTTTGGTGGAGAGACATCTCTATATATTTTGGCTACTAAAATGGAGACAGGGTACATGCATGGCTAGCATAAGTTAGCTTGGCTCATCAAAGCAAACATATATAAATGATCCTGGTCGGAAATAGTTCTGTAGCACTCTAACGTCGTGTACATTATTGATTTTGCCCTCTTTTTATTTATTCTTTAATGATCAATATTATTTGATCGTGCGCACGCACTATTTGAGATACGTTATCCGTCAGTATTCCGGCCATAGAAGAAGTCAATATCACAGCTCGCGCGGTTGGAACGGAAGAATATTCATCGAAATCTCTATATTCTGGGGAGATGGATATATTCCTAGATATGTTTGACTTCCTAAACATCGATCATAATTTATATATAGTCAGTAATTAGATTTGTTGATGTCGATTTTTACACAGGCCAGACGGTCGATCGATGCATGATATCCGATGGGTCGACGAAGATAATTTAAACTTAAAAGTAAAAAATTACACAAAGTATGGGTTTTTCTTTGTAGGATAAAGCTCACTTGGCGAGAAGACAAATTGACCAAAATCCTCCGAATTACTACGCGTTATACAAGGGGAAAAAAAAGTAATGATACATATCACATTTACGTTTTAATATTTTGATCATCTTATTATATAAATTAAAGTAATGTTAAATACAGTTATAACTTATACAAGTTACACCGCGCACTCCTTTTAAAAAAGAGTAAGATTTATTATTAAAAAATTAATTTTTTATATAGATTCTATATATATATATATATTTACTCATTTTTTAAAACAAAAATTATATGGCATATGTACACTCTATGACTAAAAATATCATTTTTCTTATATAAAATGTGAAACTTTTATTATCATTAAATTATTTTTTATTTAAAATAAAATCTAAAAATTAATAGAAAATATCACCTCAATAAAATAAAAACAAAATGAAAAATATATGATATATAAAAACTTCCAACAAAAAATGTTGGGATTAAGTGAATGTAATGATAAGTCACGCAAAAGGAAAGTTACAGAACGTGGAAGCATGAATACAAACGGAGAGAAAAATAAAGAAATTAGAAACAAATTGATAGTTAATTGTAATGGCCAACACGATGTAATTATTGGGACACAACCACTTATCGACCTTCTTTAATTATAAGTATAATCCCAAAAACCAAAGCAGGATAGGATATCGGTATATTCCGCCAGCCAAAATCAACACAGCTCTGCAATATTGTTTCTGACTCTCACTGAATATTCTCCATTTTTTCCAAGTCATGAAAAATGATAATTAACAATGTACCCCCATAACGATGTATTTTCTGTCGTTTAATTAATATAAAAAAGTCTACTTATAAACAAGTTCGCACATCAAACTGCACAAATTCACACAATTAATACAAAAGATGGAGATGCCAGACGTGAAGAATTCACACAATCTAAGAACTTAATATATATATATATATATATATGTATCTATAAATGCTTGTAATTTGTATGTGTAATTATATATAGAAGGAGGATGAAAAGATAGGGAGATTGTGACACCACACAATTATGAGAGTTTAAAGATCACCTCTATTTTTTTTTATGAAAAATTTTACTCAACAATCTTATACTACATACCTGTTGAGGAAAAAAAAAAAAAAAGAGGTCTTGATCTATATTTTATAATAATTCATATTTTTTTTCTATATATTTTTTTATTATTTGGTAACATATATATATATATATATATATATATAATTGGACCTGTTCCAAAAAAATTACAGGTAAAAATGAATATGCCTTTTTATGAGATCCTAAAGCCATTATTTTAAGAAGCATATTTTTTATTTTTTATTTATTTTTTATTATCAATGGCCTTAGGTTCGGCCACTTAGTTGCGCTGTCATCATCGGCACAACATATATTAGCGATGAATGTTGAATAATCTCTTAATAAGTCATTAAGAATAGTCATCAAATGGGCAGGTGATTGGATTTTTTTTAGATCTATGCATCTGGAAGCATCCTAAAACTGAATTTGAATAGTCACCCCAAACATATGTATCAACATCACTATTGATAATTACAAAGTTATATATATATTCAATGTATTGCATTTCAGTTATGAAATTTTAATGCTCCTTGCATAACCCCTGCCCATTTAAAACGATCCACATGATGGCTCTATTTTTTATTTTTTTGATACAAGGAGGTGGGGATTAGTTTCGAATTTAGATTTTTCATTTCGAGAATTTGATCATATGTCATAAGACCATCAGACATTATTATATATATATATATATAGTCACAAAAACTATTCAAATATCAATCCAATAAAAACAAAAAGATAATAATATTAGAGTCATCGACATATAAAAAATGTCAAAATATCAATATTTTTTTAGAGCAGATCATATGGAAGTTTTTCCATTTTTACATTAATAATATATTCAATATATCAATAAATAGACTAACAAGTAAATTTTCTTGAACCAAAAATACATGGAAGGATCACATAATTAAACCAAAAGAAGAGGAATGTTTAAAAAAAATTAATTAAATGGCTAATGGACCACTAATCCCATGTTCATCAAGGCGGGTCCACATGACTAATTACAAACTCCAATAGTCCATATGCCAACCAGGATGGAAGGGACCCACTTACAGAAAACATCCAACTCACGTTACAAAGGTGCACAATCCACCAATCCCAATTTCTCATGCTCATTAAAAAAAAAAAAAAAATAATAGTTTAGTCACAAAAAAAATTATATAAAAATAAATAATTCTATATATAATCGTAAAGTATGTAAAAATTACATAATTATTTTAAAAAATAGTAAGATTTATTATTAAAAAATTAATTTTTTTATGTAGATATCATATTTTATTATTTTTTTCAAAGCGATTACGTGATGGTTGCATAATTCATGATTATAAATATATTTTTTCTATAAAAATAAATTTACAAATTGATATATCTTGAGATAGGACGTTAAATTATAAAATTATTTTTATTATAAAATAAATCTAACTAATTTAATAAAACTATATCAATTAGTAAATTTATTTTATATAATTGTTTTGATATATGTATCACTTCTTTATTCATAATAATTCATTTGCCTCGCTGTAAATGAAAAGCACACACGCAACCTCACCAAACCACCCTCAAGCCAGAGTTCCCTCGGTCAAACCGTATGTTTTCACCCACCCAACAATCTGTCGAAAACTCTTAACAGACAATCTCCACTTCTAATGTTTCAGTTCTCAAAACCTCAAATCAATCCGAGCAAGTTTCTCTTTGTTGTTGTTGTTGTTTTTTTTTTTAATTATTATTATTACTTTTTTTTTTTTATCCTCCTTACGATTTAACTAATCGCAACAGCCAGTAGAACTGTGACCCCCAAAAATTAACAGCCTGTGGCTATGACCCTCAAAATAAAAAAGGAAAATGGCATTTGCAAACAAAAAAAATGACATTTTACTATATATATAATATATATTAGTATTGTGAAAGTTTATTTCTTTGCCGCAGAACAAATGTCGGAACTCGTACACAACAGCCGAATTCTTTCCTTATAAAAAGCCTTCTCTGTTGGCCTTCAACAAGCTCTAGAGAGAGAAACTAGCAAGGAGTTCTGAGTTTTTTTATAGAGAGAGAGAGAGAGAGAGAGAGAGATGGGAGGATGTGCGACTAAACCGAAGGTCTTGAAGGAGGCGTCGGCTCCGGAGCCGGTGAAGGAGGAGAAAGCCGGTGCAGCTGAAGAACCGGTTAAGAACGAGAAGGAGGCGGCTGTTGTTGTCGTCAGCGTTAACGAGGAGGAGGCTGAGAAGACTGATAAGAAGGAGGAAGACGACGATGATCATAAGGTCAAGGAGATTGTTGATGATGACAGAGTTGACGACCAAGATATCAAGCGCCGTTCTCTCAGCCACTTGTTCAAGGAGGTAATCATGGTTTCATATTTTCCTCCTTTTTCACGAAGTTCCATAAATAAGCAAATAAATAAATAAAAAGCTCTGATCTCATCTGCAGGTTTGACGTTCTTGGAAATTTTTTTGTTGCTTCTGATTTCTGTTACTGAAGTGAAAATCCCTCCCGCTTTCGTTCCCTTTTTTTGGTTTAAAACTTTCTTTTTTTTTTTTTCCTTAAACTGCCCGATATATAGAAGTCTGTAAATTTTCGCTTTTGATGATTGGCGATCTTGTCTGGTTTCTGGTTCCCTTTGATTGTCAATAAACTGAACGAAAACGAAAGATCATTGAAAGATTATATTTTCCTTATGCTTTGATCTTCGAATCCCGGTAATCTTAAAACACGATGGGCCTCAACATTTTCTGGAGTCCCAAACAGAGTGTAGCTGTTAATTTCGAGAAAACTTCAGCGAAGTTTGTGCTAGTTTATTAATCATTACTATACCCAGAAAAAGAAAATTAATCATTGCTATCCACCCTAGGCGAAGCTGACCCATTTCTTTATGCTTTGCCGACTCCTTTGTCGCCATCCTCAATTTTCCTTGAATGATTTTTCTTATCCAAGTGGGATTTGCGTGTTTGAAGGATTTAATTTATAAAATATATTTTAATTTAAATAATCAAGTGCTGTCCTGACTAATTTTTAGTATTTCTTCACTCAAGGTTAACTTTTTTATTTTTTAAAGAAAATGTTGTTTGTAATTCTTTATTTTGATTGAGACGAGCAATATTCAATTGCATGTATATGACTTAATTTTAATAATATTATATAATTATATGGATCAAATCTCTCAAACCTTAAAAAAAAAATTTCAGGCTAAGGGTGACGAATTTCATGTTTATTGCTTTGGTTAGAATCTTTTAGTGGTAGAGAATCGATATTAGGTATATTCATGATTGAATCACATCTTTGATTTCACGACAAAGAAGCGTGTCCTAGTGTGAAGCCCCCACCAGCTTCTTTGGATCCCATTTGGATATTTTCTGCGCAGTTACGCTGTTGGTTCATGCTGCCGCACCCTTTGTTACTTTGTGAAGGGCAAGCCATGAGATCTGTCTGCCTTTCCAAAGCTTTCTTGTGCGTGTCTTCATCTCCTCTTCAACCGAAGTGGGGATTTGTGTTTCATTTTACCATGGAAAGTTGCACACAAACCTCGTACTTCATTTTAAATTTTTCCATTCATTGCTATTATGCCCTCTAACTTATACTACTCATTTTATTCTCTTAATGTGGTACAGACATAAAATAGTAGATAGAATTTAAGGTTTTAGTCTTCTTCTTTTTGTTTTGAATATATACTTTTTTAATTTTTTTTTAATAATTCACACGACACCATATTGTAGTACCACGTCAATAGATAAAGTGAATGGTATAAATTAAGAAGCGTAGCAGCATTTCTTTTTTGCCATTTTTGAGGTATATTTTAAGTAATTTTAGCATATGATAGATGGAGAGGCAGATTATAACTAAATAAACTTGGATGGCAAAATTAGACAGCTTCAGTAACTCATACTCATGTTCTAAAGCTGGACTTTGAGTGCATTGAAAATGATTGTTGATAAACATGATACAAGGACTTGCCCAGTTGGTGGGGACGTAATAAGGCCTGAACCTGGTTTAGGTGAATGTACCAAATTAATTTTAAGACTATTTTGTACTGTTTGTGTTGGGAGTATTATTGATTTGATAAAAATGGGACCCCTTGCACGAGATTTGTCAAGTGGTTGGTGATGACCATTGAGTTTCTGATCTTTATTTCCTCAGCTTCAAAATCATATAGTTTGATTTGCAGGCATATGATTTAGATTCTGTTTTTTTGTTTGGCTGTTGATTGGTGCACTGTAGAATTTTTAAGACCTAATTAATAAATCACAGGAGATTATTGATGACATTTTCTTCCATAGCCTCTGGAGTAATTCTTTTTGTCTTTTTATTGACTTTTGCAGAATGAAGAAGGGAAGGACTCAACTGATGGTAAACCTGCAGTGGAGCCAGTACTAAAACAAGAAGAATTATCAGTGACAAAAGAACCAACAGATGAATCTGAGACCAAGCTTTCGGAGGTTGAGAAATCTGAAATTTTGGTAGAACAGACCGCCGTCCCTGAAGATGATGCCCTCGAGAAGGCCGCCGAAACAGAGAAAACAACTGAAACGGCACCAGCTGCAGAGGACAAAACTGATGAAACATCCGAGGACAAGAAAACAGAACACCCAGATGTTGCTGATGCTCCTAATGAGGCTGAAACCCAAACCAACGAGAAAACAGAAGAGAAGGCCGAAACACAGGCAGCTGCAGAGAACAAAACTTATGAAACATCCGAGGACAAGAAAACGGAAGACCCAAATGTTGCTGATGCTCCTAAGGAGGCTGAAACCCAAACCAACGAGAAAACAGAAGAGAAGGCCGAAACACTGGCAGCTGCAGAGGACAAGAAAACAGAAGACCCAGATGTTGCTGATGCTCCTAAGGAGGCTGAAACCCCAACCAACGAGAAAACAGAAGAGAAGGCCGAAACACAGGCAGCTGCAGAGGACAAAACTGATGAAACATCCGAGGACAAGAAAACAGAAGACCCAGATGTTGCCAATGCTCCTAAGGAGGCTGAAACCCAAACCAACGAGAAAACAGAAGAGAAGGCCGAAACACAGGAAGCACTTGAAACTAAAGCAGCTACAGAGGCAAAAAACGATGATGCATCTGAAGAAAAGAAAACAGAAGAGAAGGGGAGTGTTGAAGAAAAAGCCAATGTGTGATGGAAAAGGTCTTCTTGGCACGATAATAGGCGAAAGGCGACAATGCATTTGCCTCTTTATTCTACAGGGAAGGCTGCCTAGCGATCGCATGATCACAAATAAAGATAAGTTCATTGGTGCATATGGCAACCTATTTAGAGGCGCTGTTTGGAGTTGTTTCTTTTCCTTTTATTACATGTCATTCTTCTTTCCTCAGTTCTTTTCCTCCCCATCTGTTTTCTTTTTCTTTTTTCTTGTTCTTTTTTTTGGTTCTTTCGTTTTATCTTTTCTGCATGTAGACATAGATGGGTAATACTTTGTAGAGGTCTGCTTGTCTTCCTATAAAAGGAATGCTGTTTAAGTTTTTGCTAGCGAATTCGGTAGTCAAAATAATGTGGGGATAATGTTTGTTAAGTTAGATGGGGTTCAAACTAATCTATTAAATTTTTTGTTACACGAATTTAGAACTCATACTTACGTAAGAGAAGATAAGGCGCAGGAGACTTCCAAATAGACTTGAGGACTTGCAAATCAGTACTACGTATGTTTGTTGTTGATGTGTGCCATTGAGTGAGTACCAGAAAGGGAGGAGAGAATAGGATCTCCATGGACATGAGTGTTGAACTTCTTGAACTTGAGAATACACCTGTCAGCTTCCGTTGTTTTTTTTTTCTTTTGTTCTTTTTTTCCCCCTAAGCAAGCAGTTTTATAGATAAATTAAGGGTTACATGATATAAGATTCAATAAGGTGAGAGTCCCCAACAATCATTTCAAAGTAAACAAAAGCAACACCAATGAAAAAAAAAAAGAAAGAAGAGAGATCTAGAGTCAAGATTTGGCGTCCACCCATTTCCCACTAAGGAGAATCCGCTTGAAACGATTTTTGAATAGTCTGATAAACAGACTATTAAACTGTGAATAAAAGTCGCAGTGAGACAGTGTGTGCTGCAGCTTGTTTGTCTGGACTGGCATTAGAGTCTTCCACAATTACTTTATCTTGATCATCGGTTAGGGAAAGTAGGAACATAGGGACATAGCAACTGGAGGACGCGTCGATACACCGGCGTAGAACCAACATTGATTGTGGTGGCACGTGTGGATCACATGCCACTCTAGGAAAAAAAGTGGGGGTCAGATCTGAGATATCCGAAGCCACTAACCTCATGGTGCCGCACATGGCACTGGCAGATGCTTACTAACGTGGCAGTTCGTGATCCTCACGTGTCGCTTTTTTGAGCAATTTTTTTCGACCATTCGATAGATCGGCAGCTGGAGAATTTATGGTGTGGCATGTGGTGGTCGTAGGGGGCTGGTATGTAATAGATTGGTGCTTCTTGGTGTTATGGACGGAAAACATTGAAATAAATGGAAAAAAAAACATTATAGACAACTATAGCATTGGCCGGACAGAAGGACGGAGAGAGGAGCTAAAGATCAAACCCCCTCTAGGTGGAGCTGGGTAGAGAAGGATGCTATTAGGTAGAGAGAAAAAGGCTTTGGAGATTTCTTGCATTGTCACCTTTCGTTGTTTATTCATGTGCTTTGAAGAGATAGTCCATCCAAGCCCTGTGGTGGTGCGCGTGAGGGCAAAAAACCAATTTCAGCCCCCATATGGGCTTTGTTATCCAGCTGCTTACACCACTCACTACATATGTTTTAATTTTTTATTCCTATTAAACTAATTGAATTCTTGGACTTATCATCCCTACATTATATACTTGTTAATGGAAAAAAATAAAAATATAAAAAATCAAAGTAAGTATATGATATAAGGATGATGAATTGAATTTTTCTATTTAATATATTTCAAATGCATTGAAACACACCAAAGGGATGCATAGCAAGCTTTTTATGCAAACGATTGATAATTACCGAAATTTTCAAGATTTAAAAGAAGAGAATCATCTTAGCATGGTGGCATAAGGGGAAATCCATTGGGCCATCATGGAGACCTGGGCAAGAATCAAGAGGCAGTCTATGGCACTCATGACTTCGACCGTGAAACATGTGTACATTCTACATCATTCGTTTTTGGGCCATATATGTTGAAATTGGACTACAGGCATCGATCAGACCTTGTGCTTGTACATACACATACACGTCTGAACAAGTATGGAATACGGGAGCATTTAATTTGACATTAAGTCTAGTTTAGATGTTAAGCTGAGATGAGATAAGATGAGGTGAAAAATTTACAAATAGTATTAAAATAATTTGTAAATAGTAATGAAATAATTTAATTTAAGATGTTTTACGATATCTTGGAAAAATAGAAAAAAAAGTTAAATAAAACTATTATAAAATTAAAATATTGTTAGAATATAATTTTTGTTTTAGAATTTAAAAAAGTTAAATTGTTTTTGTGTTTTGTTTAGAAATTTATGAAAATTATAATGATTATAAAAAAATTAAAAAGTTAAAATTAAAAATTATTTGTGATTGTATTGTTTGGATATTAAGTTGAAATGAAATGATATAAAATGTGATAGAATAAGACGAGATCATCTTACAATCCAACAGGAAATTGTTTCCAACACTAATAAATTGAAAACAATTATAAAGAACGGGCAGTAAATGCTTAAAATATAAGAAGTGCTATTTTCTACAACTCTTCTTTTATTATTTTGCTTCCGTTACATTCAAACACACACGTACATATTATATTCATTGTAATCACCAAAGATTCATTTATTGGTAATAATAATAAAAAAAATAGCAAGACTTTCAAGCGGGAATAATCAGAGCATATAGTTCTGTTTGTGACGGCAAGGGTTTGAAATGTTAAGAATATAATATAAATAATTAAATTTATTTATTTTTATTAATTTAAAATTTTAGAATAAATAATAATTTTACATATTATCATAATAGAAGTCCTAAATTTGAATTCTAGCTCTACACTCTACTTCAATTTATTATATATTTTATGTATAAGACTCACAGAGAACAAGTGGTAATTTCACATGAAATAATTCTTGAATGATCTGGAAAGAGTCTCTCTCATGTATAAGTTTCTAATTTGTTTTACATCCTTCATATATCTTTGCATGAATGATTGTATACAAAGATTGCATCCTCTTAAGGAATGTTTAGATAGTGAGTTGAGATGAAATGAGAATTAAAAATTGAATAAAATATTATTAGAATATATTTTTTTTAATACTATTTATGTTTTAAAATTTTAAAAATTTGAATTTTTTATTATATTTTATGTAAAAATTTAAAAAATTTATATTGATGGGATGAGGGGAGAGAAACTCTTAATCCAAACAACAAGTTGAATTTATTAATTATATCAAATTTGATTGACACAGACAATCTGTGCATATGAACAATAATAATTATTCACTCGGACATTGCTAGGTACAGTCCCCGTTGGGAGGCCTGCGTGCAGACAAATGGGCATTTGGTCATTTGCTCCTCAAATTGGTTTGAAATGTCAAAAAAGTCTTTAACATATTTTACCTCCAACGATTTTCTCACCCAATTGCACCTTCTACACATCTTCTTCATCTTTTCCCACTATTAAAGATGACCAGAAAAAAGAATACTTACATAGTGGATCCAACCCGATGCCAAGCCTTCCATTTTCCCTACCCGCAAGCTCTGGTATAGTTCTGGTTTCAATTATGTTCATTTGCTCATATTTGTTCTTTTTAACAAAAAAATGCATTGAATCTCCAAAAGCAATCCGAAATGGGAGTTGGGTGCATGCTAGACCAGAGACGGAGCCCTACCCACCATCGACTTTAGCATAAAGACGTGCATAGATTAAACAGAAAAGGAAAATCCTTCAAATGAAAAAGCTCTAATTCATGAAAAAGTCGTATATACTCTCTACATTAAGGAAAACGACGGAATCACCAGCACAAATCACTACCTTCTCTCGGCTCTCGCAGACACACAACATAGTGCTCTCTAATTCCAAAGCTCTCATTTTTCCTCCCTCCCTGGAGTTGTCCTCTCGTACGTTATTTCCCTCATCCCCAAGCAAGTCTGCCATGTACAAATGATGTGCTCCCCCAGTTCTTCGGCCTCAAGACCACCAACAGTGCCGATCTCCTCAAAGAATCAGACTTTGGGTATGACCTTGTCATTGGAGTAATCGATACCGGCATCTGGCCCGAGCGTAAGAGCTTCGATGACTGAGACCTCGGCCCTATACCCTCCAAGTGGAAAGGCCGACGTGTCGCTGCCAAGGTCTTCCCTTCCTCCTCCTACAACCGCAAGCTCATCGGTGCTAAATAGTTCAGCTTTGGCTTTGAGTCCACCAATAGCAAAATGAACAAGACCAATGAGTTTCGCTCCCCTAGGGACTCGAATGGCCACCACATCCATACCGCCTCCATTGTTGCCGACCGCTAGGTCTTCCCGGCCTTTACCCTTGGTTACGCGCACTGAGTTGCCACAACATGGAGATCTTTGGAGTCTAATTTTGGGCCTGATTCTTTCATGTGTTTTATTCTATAGAAAGATGGCGTTTTGACTATTAATGAAACGATTCGTTCCTAACGTGCACGAGGAGTCCCAAAGTGCGGACTGCATACAAAATTTTTCTTATTCACTCTCCTTTACCTGTGTGCATGTTTGCTCCTATTTATATCGCCTCTCTAAATTATAATGCTTCTTTCATTATCCCTTTAAAAATAGGCTTTACAATTTTCTTTTTTTTTTCACCAAAAATGGTGTCTTCTATCAAGTACTTAACGTAGACGGTTGCATTAAAATCAACCTTTATGAAATGTTCATTCTTATGTCATGTCACCAATGATTAATGAGATGTCGGCAGTCAAAAGCCTTGATAAGGAGAAGAGAGAATCTACAGACCCTCTAATGGGTCAACGGGACACGTTCATGTCAGCATTCTTTCTTTGTTATAATGGACGCATATGCAACGAAATCTCAAGTTCAGTCAAGCCTCTGTCAAGACCATCCTCTGAAGCTCGATATATATCCCCCTCATCGCTCTCAAGCTCTCTCTCTCTAACCTCGAGGAGATAAATTTCAAATTCAGAACAAACCTAAAGCTAAACTAAATTTAACAATATGAAAATGTTGTACAAAAATAAAGTGCCAAGAAAATGTTTGGATGCCAAAAAAGAACAAAAAGGTGTTAAGAAAAAAAGAAGTGAAGTTACTTATAAAAAAAAAGAAAAAAAGAAATTGATGTTAAGAAACTAAGATTTTGGGTAACATTAAGAACTTGGATTTCATATACAAACTTTGATTTTTTTTTTTTTTTATAGGTATTTCCTTTGGTTTTCTTTATATGTATTTGATAAATTCCTTTGATTTTCTCAGTATCCAAACAAATGACAAGTAGAAAAACCTAGAGTTGATCCAAAAAAAAAAAAAAAAAAAAATAACTGAGACAAAATCAAGAATTAAAGAGGACTTATGATGAGGGGAAAATTTTAAAAAATCCAAAAAAAAATTTGGTTTCCCTTTCATTTCTCTCTCTTCTACTGACCGAGGAAGAAATCCAAACAAAGTTAAAAATTTTCACACAGGACTAAGAATAAAGAGGGAAAAGTGTTAACAAGACACTAGAATTAATCAATTAGACAATGAGTATATAAATATCTTGAGCCCACTCTTTGTTGTGAAAACGATAATTGAAAAGTAAAAGTAAAGAAACAATCAATCACAAAACACAAATATTTACATGGTTCTGCGATGTGCATATGTCCACAGAGCTTAAGGGATCTTATTCTCTTGTGAAATGTCAAAATACATTGTGGGGCAAAATTACAGTACTCAAAACAACCATACTATTCATAACATGCATATTTATAGGGTTACCCAGTAGAAGCCCTAATTTTTCCCTTATAGAGTTATTTGCTCGAGTTAGGTGTTGAGCGAATGCATTGTCTGATCTTCGCTAGAGTCAAGTGAAGAGCGACACTCGAGTAAACTCTTTGTTTGGTCTTCACTCTAGCCAACTGAATAGTGCGCCTCGAACGAACTTTCTGTCTGATGTTCACTCGAGTACTGCGTCAAGCGAGAGTCAAGTGAACTCTCGACTTCCTTCGCTCAAGTCATGAACCAGACTCGACAAAACCCAACAATTCTCCCACTTGGGGACTGGTAAGACCAACATATCACCATCACCTCATAGCCCCGTCTTCAAGCTAGAAGGCCAATGGAAGTTGTGCACAACTTCCATTTCTCAAGCGTAACACCCTTTGGTAACATATCAGTAGAGTTCTTACTTCCACAAATCTTCTCAAGTATCAACTGGCCGTCATCAAGTAAGGATCGAATGAAATGATACCTGATCTAAATATGTTTAGTCTTGGAATGAAATGCAGGATTCTTGTCGAGGAATGTGGCATGCTGATTGTCACTGTAGAAAGTGTCATTCTCATTCTTTTTACCCAACTCCTCCAAGAAACTCAGTAACCAAATCATCTTATTTGAAGCTTCTGACATGACAACATACTAAACTTCTGACACAATACAAAAACATACTCAATATACCAAATCATCCCATTTGAAGCTTAGAACCCAAAAGACACAACAGTACCACCCAGAGTGTATACAAAGCATGTGGTATTCTTTCTGCTGTTAATGGCACCAACCAAGTTAGCATCAACATAACCCTGTATTTTCATACATGTTCCAGTGAAGCACAAACACGTTTTTTAGGAGCCTCTCAAGTACCTCAATATCCAGTACTTCACTGCCTCCCAATGCTGTCTTCCTAGGTTGCTCATGTACATGCTCACAACTTCCACTGCTTGGACAATATTTGGTCTCGTGCATACCATAGCATACGTGAGTGAACCGATAGCTTAGGCATAGGGAACTTTACTCATGCATTCATGTTCCCCCTTTGACTTGGGTGACTGATCCCTGCTAAGTTTGAAGTGACTGCCCAATGGTGTACCCACTGGCTTGGCCTTATCCATGTTGAATCTGCAGAGCACTCTTTTCACATACACTACTTGTAAAAGCCTCAACATGCCCTTCACTCTATCTCTAATGATCTTAATACCAATGATTTGTTTTGTAACTCCCAAATCCTTCATTGCAAACTGTTTTGACAACTACATTTTTAGATTATTAATTTTCTCAATGCTAGACCCTGCAATGAACATATCATCCACATACAACAACAAAATGATATAAGAGTTTTCAACGTACCTAACATAGAAGCAGTGGTCTGCCTGACATCTAATATACCCTAAACTACACATAAACTGCCAAATTTCTTGTACCACTGTCTAAGAGCTTGTTTAAGGCCATACAAGCTATTCTTCAGTTTGCATACTAAACTCTTCTCCTCTTGTACTGCGAACACCTCAGGCTGGTGTATATAGATGTCTTCTTCCAAATCTCCATGAAGAAAGGTTCTCTTCACATTTAGCTTTTCAAGATGCAAGTCTTATGTAACCACCATTCCCAATACCAACCTGATAGTCGTGATTTTCACCATAAGATAGAAGATCTCAAAGTAGTCAATGCCACTTTTCTGCTGAAAATCTTTTACAACAAGTTTTGCCTTGTACCTCTTATTGTTATTGTGTTCAGTCTTCACCCGATACACCCACTTGTTGTGCACACTTTCTTCCCTATTGGAAGCTCTGTCAACTCTCATGTCCTATTTCCTAATAAGGAATCCATCTCATCTTTCATGGCTGACTCACACTTGCTCAACTTCTCGTCTTGCAAGATTTCCGCATAAGTCTACAACTCACCACCATCAGTCAACAGAATGTAGTTCAAGGTGGGTGAGAATTGGTGAGGGGTCTGATGGTCCTGGTAGGGCCTAGGGAATGGTCTTATCATTGAAAATTAATTTCTTGTCCTTGTACATAACTTTTTCATAGAAAATTACTTTCCTGCTCGTGATGATTCTCTAACTCTGCTCTTCTCAGAAGCGATAGTAAAATGCCTAATCTCGATAACCAATGAAATCACAATTTCTTGTCTTGGCTTCGAGCTTACTACAAGTATTAGAATCAACATGAAGGTAAGAAACACAATCAAAAGTTTTGAGATAAGAAAATTTAACCTATTTTTAGCTCCAAACCTCCTCAAATAGTTTGAACTCCAACGGAATTGATGGCCCCCTATTAATTAGATAAACAACACTGGTGACTGCATATGCCCAGAATGTCGGTGGTAGCCCAGTGTGCAGTTTCGTTGGTGGTCATGTCATGCGCTCAACAACATTGTTCAGTTGTAGGGTCTAGGGAATGGCCTTCTCCATTCTGATATCGTGCACTGTGCAGTACTCCTTGAACCCTCCATAAATGTATTCCCACCATTTTCAGATCTCAAGTATTTCAACTTTAGGCCTATCTTTGTCTCAACTAGGGTTTTCCATTTCTTGAACACATCAAACACATTAGATTTTAATTTTAAGAAATAAACCCATACCTTCATACTACAGTCGTCGATGAACATGAGGTAGTATTGAGAGCCTCCAAGGAATGGCACCAGGGAAGACCCCCACAAGTCTGTGTGTACTAGTTCCCTCTTTCTTGATCTCAATGCTCTACTATCCTTCAAGAAACTAGCATTTTTCTACTTTCCCAGTATGCAGCTCTCACACATGTCCATTTCAACTAACTTCAGCTCCAATAAATTACCCTTTGACAAAAGTTCCTTCATGTTCTTTTGACTTATGTGGCCAAGCCTGTATTACCATAACTCTGTTGTACCCTCCGCTACAGTAGTAGCAATTATGTCACTCGATCTTGATGTTATGTACAGAGTATTAGGGCTTGTTTGGGGAGTGGGATGAGATAAGAATTTTGTGAATAGCAGTAAAATAGTTTGTGAATAGTAGTGAGATTGGCCTATGATCTAAACTTCTTCCAGTTTGTACTTCCACCCAATACTCTCTGAACATTTGTGACCAACATGTGTTAGCAACTGCCCTGTTTAGCCTTACTTTTGTGAAAGTTTCCTCTTCGTGTTTGTTGCTCCATGTGTATTTATTCCCTCTCCACCCTAAGTTTGAAAGCTTTCTCTTCTCAAGTACTGACCTGAAACTCTCCATTTGTTTTTCCTATCTCAGCTTGTCACCCACCTTCTGATCATGAGCTAGGATTTCATTAAAATATCCTATCACACACCACCCTTGATTGCCTTCCATCTGCGTTATCCATAGACAACTTTTTTGGTGGCAGCATTGCCCCAAGAATCCTCCTCCTCCTTCGTGTCCTCACCGTACTCCTCTACCACTCTATTACGTTTCCACCTCAATGTTGTTAGAATCTTTTGTGATCTCTACAACTCCACCTCAAACCTCCCATTACGAAGGAAGTGAGAAGACTTTTGGAATCCGAATATATGTTGGGGATCAATAGAGCCACACCTGTCACCTCCAAATAATAGAAGGCAAGGAATTAAACCATGCGTATGCTTTCCACGTTTATAAGTTAGGAAAGGTGCCCAAAAAAAAAAAAAAAAAAAAAGGAAAGTTGCTCCGTACGTCCAACATGTTTTCTATGTGCAGAAATTTGCATCGCATGCAATTACTGGGAGAGGGGCCAACTGATTCACGCGTGTAAAAGTAAACTTATAAGGGGGGGCGTGTCTGGTTTCTACGACTACAACCTCCCCCGGTTTTTTAATTCATCTTTCAGGAGCTTCTAAATTATGAGTCGGACCAATATATATATATATATATATATATATATATATATATATATATAATAGGACAGAGTACTACAATTTGTTCTCTTTATTTTATTCTACATGAGGTACTTAACTGTAATTGTTGCCAACAGAGACGCTCTAAAACCAAGGCTCGTAAGTCGTAAGTGGTAAAAATATAATTTCATTATAACGTCAAATGCAGAGTCTGAGATATCTGTCTCTGTTCTTAAAAGTAAAAGTAGTAAAACAAGGTTTGTCTCAAAATACATTAGATTCGTCGTCAATGTAATTTTTTTTTTTTTTTTGGTTTTCTAAAAAAGTGTATTAATATAGGAGAAATTATATTTGTGGTAGCTCAACGCACTTTTTTTTTAAAAAAAAAATTGAATAAATATAAAATTTATATAAAAAAATTAATTTTTTAATTATGGATCTCATTCTTTTTAAAAAAAATACGTAACACTTGCATAACCTATAAATATAAAAGAACTGCTAAAATCACGTGAAAATCTTACGTGATTTTGATGAAGAGAAACAATACTCTCACATAATAATGGGTACCGAATTTTTCTACCCAATGGTGTTTTTATTTTTATTTTATTTTTTTACGTGATGATTAAAGAAGTAATTTTTTTAATAAGTTTGTAAATTTTATTTTATTTTTAAAAATATTTAAAGTGATTTAAGAAATATTTGAAGAAAAAAATTTTTTTGCACCCATCGGTACCTATTTTTCAGTGGGAGTAACACTGCTCTTTGAAGAAACGTAAATAGATTATGTGTGAGACTTCTTATATAGGAAAATGATATTGTCCCCTCAATTTGACCGTTTATGTATTTTATTTTATTTTTAATATTTTTTTTACTTAATAATTAAGAAAATGACCGTTAATATATTGATATTTTTTAAAAATGTTTAAACATATTTAAAAAATGTTTGAGTACGGTTTGCACCATGTACCAAGTAGGCAAACTTGGATGGCATAGAGCACTACCCTCTTATAGGGGTGGGCAGCCCCGCTACGCCCATGCGGGGGTAGGGCCCCCGTCCCGTATCTAAGGCCCCTAGCGGGGCAGGTGGCGGGGAGGGCCCAATCCCGCCCTCGCTTATATTTTTACATATATATAAATATAAATATATATTTATATTTTATAAATTGTGTATATATAAATATATATTACAATTTGTTAGATTCGTTCATAAAATATACATTGATAAATTTAAAAACTACATAGTTTAAAAATTAATGTATTACAATTTACACAAAATATGCACTAACCAATTTAAAAATTACAAAATTTTTAAATTATAATCATATTTATAAAATTTAAATTTATAACTTTTATTTAAAAATATATTTTTAAGTACTTTTACATTTATAAATATTTTTTAAAATCAAATAAATGTAATATTTTTTTTTAAATAAAAAGAAGGTGGGGGTGGGGGACGGGGTGCAAATCCTATCCCCCACCCTATGTGGAGCAGGGTGCGGGGAAGGGGCGGTACCAGCACCCTAGGTAGCACCCCTAGCCTCTTATGTATAGACTCTGTCATTGTCGATCCACTTCATGGCTTATCTCAGTCAGTCCTTAATTTGGTAATGCTATTCGTCATTAATTAAAGAGGGTTGCCTGATCTGGTTCCATGCAAATTATGTACATTCGTGTCATTAATTACTGATGTTGGCAGTTGGCAGTCGGGCCAAGTTGTTTCCTGGCTCTCCTTCGATTGAGATGAATATTAATTTTATTTATTTTTTAATACGAGATGCATATTAATTGATATATATATATATATATATATATATACACATCCATCCGACAACATGCACCCGACTTGGGTGTACGTGGAAATAGACCAGAACACGCCCATACTTTTTGGTATTCTAGGTCCGTATACGTCATATGCCATGCTATCTAGCCAACGGCGAAGAGCCAATAGAGAGGCGGCCGGTCAAATACAATGTCTTGTTAACAGCTTTCGCAACTCCCTCGATCCTGGTCTGGTACCATGCATTTCAATTTTTCATTACTCAGTCGCCGGAGTTAATTATAATTTTATATCCACTACGTTTTTGGTGCCACTTGATTTTGAAGACAAACCACTTTTAGCAACAAACCATTGGAAGTCATCGCTTTCTTTAATTTTCTATTTAAATTCCTTCCATATCCTCCGTCCATGAAAGAAACTTTGTGTTAATTAATCTTCTTCTGATCTTCGCCATCTAGTAGTACTGCATCTTCATTTTCTTCTTCAATTTGTTTCTTTTTCATCTTCCTAATTAAACCATGGAATTTGAGAAACTCATGTTGAGAGAAGCTCTTAGTGCTCAAAATATGAACCATAACCATAGCAAAACTGGTACTGGGAGCACCGGCAGCGCACTTAAACCGAGCAGTACTTCTCGGCCTCCCGGTGATCTTTGCCACGGCTCTCAAACTGCTTCCAGGACTCTGGAGATGGGTCTGCCAAGAAACAAATCGGCGGATAGAAAACTATCCTGGCTGCGCTCTCAAATCATCGGGGGTGATGCAGAAATAGATTCTCCATTCGGTAAAAGAAGACTCACCTATGCTGATCACACTGCCTCGGGTCGATCTCTTCGATACATCGAGGATTTCCTCATCAACAATGTCCTTCCTTCCTATGGTAAATTAGCATTATTGTTTATTTTTAATCATTATCATTCCTTTGATTAGGATCTAATTGATTTGTTGCTCAAATTCGTAATTTGGCTAATGGAAATAAAAAAATGGTTTGAAGTAGTCAACTTTTAGCCAGCTAGCTGCTTCCAAGTCCGTCATTTCTATTCGAAATAATATTATTTTTGTTCATGTTTGACTTGAATCTCATCGCCTTCGTGACTTCTTCATGTGAAAGAAAATGGGTGAATCCATCGTTATCTATCAACCATTGCATTTCTTTAATTAGTTCCTTAATTTCGCTTTCTGGTTAAATGTTTTGTTTCAAGCATTGGGAATATGCTGGTAAAACTTCCCCCCCTCCTCATGATGTGTAGGGAACACGCACACAAGTGACAGTTATGTCGGGCACCGGACGACAAAAACAGTGCATGAAGCAACGAAGTACATCAAGAAATGCTTAGGTGGTGGAGAAGATGATGTGCTCTTGTTCTGTGGCTCGGGCACGACTGCAGCTATTAAAAGGCTTCAAGAAGTAATGGGCATTGCCGTGCCATCGACGTTGAGAGAGAGGCTACTAAAATGCCTTGGAAATGGAGAAAGGTGGGTGGTTTTTGTTGGGCCTTATGAGCACCACTCGAACCTTCTTTCTTGGAGGCAAAGCTTGGCTGAAGTAATAGAGATTGGTTTAGATTCCAATGGTTCATTAGACATGGAGACTCTAAGACTGCAACTTGAGCAATATCAGTCTGCAAACAGGCCAATTTTGGGTTCTTTTTCTGCTTGTAGTAACGTGACTGGAATTTATTCAGACACCCGAGCAATTGCTGAACTTCTTCACCAATATGGAGGTTTTGCATGCTTTGATTTTGCAGCAAGGTACGTAAGATTTGTGTATAAGTCTATTTTTCAAATGTTTCTTTACCGCATCAAGATGCCAACTTTCTTGGCCTAAAATTTCAATGTTTTCAGTGGGCCTTATGTGGAGATTGACATGAGATCCGGGGAGCTTGATGGCTACGATGCTATATTCCTTAGTTCACATAAGTTTCTTGGGGGACCAGGAGCGCCCGGCATCCTTCTGATGAGCAAGGCACTTTATATGCTAAAATCTTCTCCACCATCGACTTGTGGAGGTGGAACTGTGATTTATGTCAACGGCTTCAACGAAAAGGTAAATTATATATATCCATGGAAGATCCGAGCAAAAGGATGCTGAGGAAACTTCATGAGATGGTGGTTTACTTTTAAAGTCCTACTATATTCACTTGTTAATCTAGTACAAGTTTTGCAGGACACGTTATATTTGGAGGACATTGAAGAAAGGGAAAATGGTGGCACTCCTCAAATAATCCAAACAGTTAGAGCAGCTTTGGCTTTCTGGATTAAGGAATACATTGGTTACGAGGAGATTGAAAAACTGGAGCAAACCAATATAGAGAGAGCGCTTAAGAGGCTTCTCCCAAATCAGAACATAAGCGTTCTAGGAAATACAAGCACCAAGAGACAAGCTATCTTGTCTTTCCTTGTTTATAGTACCACTAATTCCTCCTCGGCTGGCCTAAAAACTGGGTGTAATATTGATAGCAAAGAGAGTTGGGAGGAGCAGCTATACATGTGGAGAGAGACGGGGAACAAGAGAGATAAGCCTCTTCATGGACCATTCGTTGCAGCTCTCTTGAATGACCTTTTTGGCATCCAGGCTCGGGGTGGGTGCGCTTGTGCTGGACCCTATGGTCACGTTCTGCTTGAGATCGATGAGTCCCACTCACTTGCCTTCAGAGCTGCCTTTCTCAAGGTAAATGTTCTTAAATTGTTCCTGCCATGGAGCTCTGAAAAATATCATGCAGAAAACCTGTGTTTTGAGCTGATTTTTTCTCATTTTTTGTTCAACAGGGTTATGTTGGATTAAAACCCGGATGGACTAGGATCAGCCTTCCCTACTACATGTCCGAGGAGGAATTTGAATTTATTTTAGCTGCAGTGGAATTTGTGGCTATTTATGGGCAACGTTTCCTTCCATTGTACCACTTCAATTTTAGAACAGGAAACTGGGCTTTTAAGAAGAAAGCCCTTGAGGAACTACTCGGGGAGGAAAACAAATGCAATGTACACGTATTGCCGTTGTCCAGTGCCATGCATGTGGCAAATCAAGAACATCGCAATTCAAAAGTGTTTGAGGATGTAGGAGCTAAGCAAGCAAAGAACATAGATAAGTATACAGCATATTTAGAAGCGGCTAAGCATATTGCCAGTCTCCTCCCCAAGTTCCCCTCTCAGCGTAGAGTTCCTGGGGACATAGATGTCAACCTCATTCTCTTTCGAGTCTAGTCATTTTCGGTATTCTCGATTAATGCTTGTGGTAATTTCATTATTACTATTCTTTTTTTCACTGTAAGTTTTCTTCTGACAAAAAAACCTCTTTAAATGAATTCGTGACAAACCAAAGAAACTGCACGTGTAACACCCTTGGCGAAAAACAAAGGCAAATGATATTGTTTCTAGTGCATAACTTAGGAATGCTTTTGGATGTCCCCCTTTTTTTTAAAAAAAAATTATAATTCTTACACCAAAACTAACCTTAAACCCCATTCGGATAATGAGATGAGATGAGATAATTATAAAAATTAAAAATTAAATAAAATATTATTTTTAAGATTATTATTGTCTTGAAATTTAAAAAAATTGAATTGTTTACTATATTTTGCGTGAAAATTTAAAAAAATTATAATAATAATATGAGATAAGATAAAACTGTTTATATATCTAAATGAGACCTAAATGTTGACTCAGTGAGGAAGAATATGCAAAATATAGAAGGAAACGTGGGTATGTAACAGACCGCCTGATTTAGAAGTTACTGGAATTGGTGTCAATTGATATAGCCATAAACTAATTGGCTTCAAAATCAGGAAAAAAAAATAATAAATGAAGATCTTGTGCGCCCGCCAACAAAAATAAAAGAAAAGTAAAAGGAAAAAAAAATGAAAATCATGGCTGACAGCGGACCGCAGTGATATATAATATGACAGAATAACAAAAGTGACTCTTTTTTAAGGAATTCAACCGCTTGGTTGCGCCACACTGACACGGCCTCTAGCCCGAATCTCTGAGGATGAATCAATCTTCAAGATCTTGTCATGTCTAAAGACAATTTGCGATACCCTTATTGAATAACAGACACCAGCCAAACACTGCTCATTGAAGAACACAGAAATATAAGCTTTTAAACTGATGAAAACTGCACTGACTTGCTCAAAGAGAGGGCGAGGAAATGCAGGCTCAACTACCTCATTCACTCTCTGAGTTGGGAGTGTTGTAGGCTGGTCACCCCCTGTGCACGAAAGAGGGTGGAATAAACGCATTAAAACTACCTATCAAAATAATAATAATAAGTGAGGAAGAAGCTTTATCTTTGTTTCCCTTCATTACATATCCCCTCAAGGAAAAGGAGCCCGGGGCTCTTTCACACCCTAGTCAGTGGCAACTACACCTTTGGCTTTGCGCAAAGTCCAAAATTAAAATGTAGGACTGTGCCCCTACCATCAAGAAAACAAAAATAAAAAAGCTAAGGGTACCCTCTTCATCCCAACTTATCTTGGTTCAACATGAGACAGTTAACAAAATCGTAAAAAAATAGTGAGTTAAGCATATATTAGAGGAGAGATGAGTTCAATAAAAATCATGTTTGCTTTTCAAGATGATGTAAATTGAAGATCTTCCATTTTTTGAACGTGAACACGAATTTTCGGACATCATGTTAAATTGTGATGGTGGGGGTAGTGATTAACAAAACTAAAATTTACACAAGAAGAATTTGCATACAAACCAGGAAAAAATTGTTCACTTTCAAAGGAAATGGCTGGCCATCAAAAGTTGTGGGTTTTCTTTGTCTTCTTCGACATCCATTGAGGCTTCAGCTCTTATTTCTTCAACCCTTTTATCCCAGATACCATCTATTAGCTTCCAAGTTTCATCACTAATGACTTGGGTCTGCGCAAAGATTGAGATGAGTGTTACAAGCTGGCACCATGATAACGTATGAAAAAATAGAACTCGAGTATACTTTTTCACATACCTCCATTGGTCTGGGAGCACCAAAGGTTGAATATCCAACATTTCCAGGTGAAAATGTAACCCTTCCAGGCAATGTAATCCCATGGATTCCCCATCGTCCAGCATAAATTAGAGCTCCATATTCATCAGCCGGATTCACAGCTGGCTGAACAAGTAGCAAAGGAGTTTTGACCTCAGGAACTTTCACATAATTTGACCCAAAAATATAAAACCATATAATGTATGCAGTTAGAAGAATAATCTAAGGCGGCATCATTGCCATAGCAAGCCAACAGCAGGTTCAAAGAATTATAATGCAAAACTGCCTCTAAAGTAACAATCATTGCTCTAGTCTGAAAATAACTGCGACCATGTTATTTGATGCATACCTGTCAATGGCCATGTCTCCATGGTTTAGGAATTTATGCATGAATTCCAATATATATATATATATATATATATATATATATCTGTGTGTGCATATATATACACAAGTTTTTTTTTTTTTTTTTTTTGGGGTGGGGGGGAGGGGGGGGGGGGGTGCTGTTTTTAATTTTGGACCAAATACATAGCTTTTATGCTCAACTTTTTCCACAGAAAAAATATCCCCAAAACTTCACCGTCCACCTGCAACTAGTATCTGAATATGCAACCATAAACCATACAAAAACTTATAGAGAAAATCTGTAACAAATAAATTGTCATTGCTTCTCACTTCATATATGTAATATACCACACCTCTTACTAGCCCTGACCATGAAAAACTATACAAAAAAATCACAATATAAGTTCTGATAGTTGGAGATTTTTTAAAATCCTAGGATCCTAAAGCAACCGACATAGAGTGATTGATAATAGATTATCGCAGAGTAGTTAAGGCAGCAAGGATTACAAAAATTATAAACTTGACATATATACCACGGAATAACATTAAATGTACGAATACTGAATGTACTAAACATGAATTCTACTTGGATGTGATGACGACCAGCACAATATGACAATCAGTAATCTTTTCCTGAACTCAAGAAATACCTGTGGTATTCGTGGAGCCCTATTATATATGTCCCAAATTTCTCCAGCTTTAATCTCTCCCTTCTCAAGTAAAACATCTGCCCAACATGAAAACACGCAGCCTATCAGCACCAACTATAACATTAAACTGAAATTCAATCGAATATTTGAGCTTAATGACACAAATGACTTCAATTTTCTCATAGTATAACTAAATGATCACATTCACCACTTTTAATTAACTTAAGTTTTTTGGATAATTGATCATTCAAAATAGTATAAGAGCAATGGGCCTGAGTTCGAATTTTGATTCCACACTTTATATCCATTTTAGTTGAATATTCCACGTATTGAGCATACTTATTTAGGTAAAGTTCTGACTCAGGTACGAGGGGAGTGCTAGAATATAATTAAACATTGAATTCACCCCCTCCTATTAACTCAGGATTTTGGAACAACTGATAATTTAACAATTTCAACTGACAACCAAATGCAAGGCATTGTTCAATTAACTAATAAACGAAACAGAAATTAACATGACCTGTGATTGTCTCTACGGCTGAATGGTATTCTCTCAAGACAGAAGAGCATTTTTCCACGGCATAACGCATGTATTCATCTCTAAGTGCTTCAAGTTTGGCAGCAAGCTGTTATAGTGATGAAAAGTAACTGATATTACATATTTACTCCAGAAAAGCCCTGTTCCAAAAATAATACACACACAATTGGAGTTTTATGAGTTGATCTTTCAACGTACATTTGGCACAAGATCACCTTGATTCCTGTAGTATGCTTTCCCAAATGCTGTCATTCCTGTCTGTAGAATCAAGAATTCCGTGCGCTTTGAAGCTTCTAATGTAGCCTTTCCAGAGATCCAACACACATTGTCAACCCCAAACATCTCCTCCTCAATTACTCTTGCTAAACATTGGGGTCATCAGTGAGAAATAATCACATTTACTAGAAACCAAAATCGAAATAAACGCTTTTTTTTTGTTAAGTAAGAAAATCGAAATAAACATATGAATAGCATATTCAGTGAATCGCTGCTCTCAGTAATCAGGATTGGTTAAATCACATAGAAACACCTGCTAAGAATATGATCTTATGGCAAACCATTTAAGGAATCCAAAAAATTAATTGAACATGCGCGTACTTTTTCTGCACATGATGCAGTAACTACACTTGAGGTTAAAATTCTTCACGCCTAAATAGTAAATTCACTATACAGGTGCCATAGACTTGCTATGTGCACTAGTAAATCAATAACTATGCAATCCAAAAGCAAAGCTTCATACAATCTATACCCCAAAAAGTTGGCAATATAGTAATGTAAAATACAGTTTGTACGCTTGCTGTGAAATTTTTGAACCTCTTTCCAATGGTTTATAAAATCAGACCTAGTAAAACATGTGTGAAAAGGGGTGTTCAAGATCAACCTGGAATCTCGACCCAACTTGACATGTCAGCTTCCAACACATGTGAGTTCGGATGGCCAAAGACCTATAGGCTTCTGACATGTCATGGGTTGAATCCAGAATAATGTTGGTGGGATTCTGACTTCTGACAAAGCCCTTTAATTCTTCCTCTTCCAAATTTGTTTCCCACTCTCAATACGTCAATTAACTCATTATCTAGCCACATTGAGGAGAGAGTCCACCCAGCATGCACTACAGCTGTCAATCACGCGGTAGTAGTCAATGGAATTTAGGAGAGAATCATCCTAAACCCCAACCCCCCCCCCCCCCCCCCCCCCCCCCCCCCCCCCCCCCCCCTAAAGGGGGAAAAAACCAATTTCAGTGAACATATTTGTCACCCAACTACATTCACCGCATTCCTTAAATGCATTGAAATACCCCCAAAGGGATGCATAGGTTTTTCCCGAAAGAATTTGATAATCAACAAATTTTCCAAGCTTTAAATCGTTTAGAACACATAGTTCTCTTCTCCATCAAATACAAGTTCATACTTCTTTGAACTCAACTGAAGCCATACTCAAGATAATACATCAATTTACTCTATTAAATAAAAGGAAAAAGAAGCATGCAACATATTTGGAACAAAATCTCAGAAATAATGAGCAAGAAAAACAAAAGCTGCAGGGAGCTATCGAAGATGATTATGCAAAACAAGGTAATATTTTGTTACTTACGAGCACATGCACGCACAATTGAGTTCACATAATCTGATTTTCTTAAGAAAACTCTTCCTGAAATTTCAGCATACTGCATATTTGGCTGGCTATGGATGGATTTTATATCTGTCTGCAAAAGCCATTTGCAAACTTTAGTTTAAACTCTATCAAGATGGGGAACGTTTGACCAAATGAGATGACATGAAAATGACCTCAGTGAAAGGCCGATAGGAATCTGGGAAGTAGCATGCAAGAACAGCAACTGATGCTTCTCTGTATGCCAATCTCAGTTTTAATTCCTCTGGAATTTCTCTACTATCTTCTTGGCCTGTTTCAAATGTGCCCTTTTGCTGCAACTCGTTAAATATACAGAGAAGTGAAAATGCATTAATTACATGTCCAAGCAAAAGGGCTTAATCTTTCCCAGTAAGAGATAGGGAGGCACAACAAACCCTTTTCAAAGCCTCTAGCAGCTCTTCTCGTCCAATGTAATCTAAATCCTTACGGGCAGTCAATATTCCAGCTTCGTTCCTGTCATTCAATTGAAGAAAGTGTCAGATTCTATGTTCTAGCGTTGAATGGAGAATGGATAGATGGACTAAGAATTTATCACAGTATATTCTGCAACTCTGCCCAGTAAAATCATCTGTAAGATCTGCAATCTCCTGAAGGAGAGCTTCCTTTTCTCCCTCGGAACGAAAATACTTATTTCTAGCATGCACCTGTGTTGCACAAAATATAAATTAAGTAAACAAACAACAAACGGGGCACCAGACCACTCTACTGTACAGCTCTTTCTTTGTTAATGTATTACTCAAAAAGTACCTTAAACCAACTGTAATACAACAAAGATAAAAGATAACCCCTTCAAACATTTTTTTTATTGGTAAGCAAAATGTTATTGATAAATAACCCATTCAAACATATAAAGCAAGTAAGATGTATCAAGTCGTCATTATCAATTGAAGTTCTGATTGTAAGAGGTTCATACATTACCCATTTGTTCTTTACTTATTTATCTTTCTAGCCAATAAATGTGTATATATTTATGTATGTATCTACAACCAACACACAATTTTTGTTGTCCCAGTCTATAAAAATTATAATGAGTGATACCGGCCGGCATGGACAGATTTAGGATGGGATTGATGCCACTGCTACGAAATATCAAGAAAGCTAGAATTTTAATTTCTTTTGTTTTTTTCCTGCTTTTGAAAACCCCAGTTTTGCAACATTTGTGTTCTTCACTCCAACAATGGAATAAACATGTTGAGCAAAAATACCTTTAATATGGCCAATCTACCATCTTTTGATGGCAAACCAACTCTTATGATCTTGTCAAAACGACCCTTCCTCAAGAGAGCAGGATCAAGAATATCCAATCTATTCGTTGCACCTATGACCAGCACCTGACAATGCAGAATACGGCAGTCAAAACCAGATAATCTCTTCTTTCCATTCCAGGAGAAGATACAAAAGCATACCTGTGATGTGGAAACTTTAAATCCATCCAACTCAGTCAGTATCTGAAGCAGGCCCTGTTCCCTTTCTGCACCACCCTATATGTACAAAGCAAATTACACATGCAAGGATATGAAGGCAGACTATGAAAAATAAGAGCAGGCATAGGCAAAACCATTAGTAGATTCTGAAGTTAACATGATATAGCATACACAAAACTCAAATCTGGATTTTCCACTAACATAGCTTCATATAATGATGTAGCCATTGAGAAAGAGTCAGGTAGCTTTCTCGGTACTTGGAAAAGAAGCCTATTTATATGGCTTAAAATTCCAGCATATTATATCTATTGTGGATGTAAATCAGGCCCTCCCAGGAATTGAAGATTTGCCTGGCTTTCAAGACTTAAACCCAAAACTTTGAAAACCTCTCATCTCATCATTACAACTTTCCCAAATTCCCACACAAAATAAAATAAATAATTCAACATTTTCAAATCCCAAAACAAAAATAATATTAAAAAATATATTCTAACAATATTTTATTCAACTTTTTAACTTTAATCTCAACTCAACTTATCTCATCTCATCTCTGAAAACAAACAAGGCCATGTTACAATACATTTGCAAGGACAAACCCCTCTCAAGCCAACCATGACCCAGAATTTCCAGAGCAAAGAAGAATATGTATAAAAAATTAAAATACAAAGCAAGGATATTCACACAAGCAAATATACATTTAGTTTTATATTTGAAACAGCATTAAAGAAAACAAAATAGAAAACACAACTACGAATTGGTGATGTTCAGTAACCATGTGCTTAAATTAAATTAAATTATCTTACCCCACCAATATCAGGTCCACCACGCTTGCTACCAATAGCATCTATCTCATCAATAAAAATAATGGAAGGTGCAAATGATCTGGCACTAGCAAAAAGATCCTTAACACGGGACGCTGCCACACCAACAAACATCTGGAAAAGCTAATCAGTCAGCCAATTCTTGTTCAAACTCGAACAGTGGAAAAAAAAAACCCAACCAAAATAAGGATGATGAGTGCAGTTAGAATGCGGGTTGGTAAATGCTCATTTCAATGACCATAAAAATAAATAAATAGAAGATGCGACCAATAGTTTAGGTGAAGGAGCTAAGAATCACAATAATATAGAGAAGATTGGAGCAAATCTAACAAGAAAGGAAGGCAAATTATGCTTCATGGAAGCATATCAGCCAATCAAAGGAACCTAACATGAATTTCGAAGCATTGCAAACTAACTCAAGATATGAATAAAGTATATGCCCACTGATATATTTATCATTCTATACACAATTTTAGAACTATTTATCTCATGTTCACATTAGGGAGACCAATATCTATTGCCATGTTCTTGGCTGCAAAATAAAGATTTACTTTGAAAATATTTTTGGTTTAATATCTTAAGCCTAACTGAGTAAGAGAGAAACCCTTAAGGCTAACCCCGCTGTCACCCTTCACCTAAGACACCCCACCACCGCCACAGACAAGGATGGACTTCGGCATCTCAGCTAAGGGCACTTCCAGCGTCGATCCGCCCTCTGGCGACCTAGAATTTCTCAAATTCCTCGGAGACGTTGAGGAGATTTCTCGGAGGCGTCGTTAACCGTCGTACCAGTGCCTCCCCGACACAGACAAGACTGACGGGCTTCGGCAACTCCTCTGAGGGCACTCCAACGTTGGTCCTCCCTCCAGAGACGAGATTTAGAATCGTCAAGGAGATCTCTCAGACCGTCATCCGTCGAATCTGTGCCTCCACCACCACAGACAATACCGTTGGGCTCAAGCGACTCCTCTGAGGGCACTCCGACGTCTGTCCTCCCTCCGGCAATCAGATTTTCTCAGGAAACCACTCCTTTGATTTCTCCGGTGCAAACGTACATCAGATCTACATGTTTTGGGAGATGATGCCGAAGATGACGAAGTGAGAGGAAACTTGATGTTTTAGGAGATGATGTTGTGAAATGGGACCAAAGGATGATGACGCGCGACACGAATTCGTTTCAGATGGAAGGTGAGAGGTTAGGAGTGATACCCGCATGATGCGGGGCGGGGTGGACCCTTCCCCGCACCCCGCCCTGCACCATGCGGGGGGCAAGCTTTTCAACCCTGCACCCCGCCCCCAGGAGGCGGGCGAGGCCCCCTGCCCCAATGCCGGGGGCAAGGTCAAACACCTCATCCGCCCCACCTAAGCCAATACTACCCCATGACCCATTCGGTCTAAAATTTATTTTTGGGTCTAAAAAATTTATAAATACAAAAAAATTTAAAACCAATAAAATAGTTTTTAAACTCATTAGAGTTGTATTTTGGATTGTTTTGGTCTCCTAGGTCAACCTTCATATAAGAGGTTAAGGCAATACAATAGTCATACTTAACCAATGTGGGACTCACTATAACTTGAATACAAATTCAAGTCTTCAACACATTCTATATATTTATATACAATATATTTATATAAATATAATGTATTTAAATTTTTTGTTTTTTATACATAGCAGGGTGGGGCCCCGCTGGGCTTTCTCCCTACGAGGCGGGGACGGGCCTCCGTTGCCCACCCCTGTGAGAGGTGGTTGAAGGTGGAATAAAAAACTATCATTTTTATGAAAGAGGGAGGAAATAGCTTTCGCATCTCTAAACGTAGTAAAAGGATAGCTAAGTTCATGTGCCTATGTGGGACGGCAGCTTCATGGGTTGGTAAGGGGATAAAGGATTGTTTAGAACTCATATGTCATGATGATTTCTTCAGTGAGTTAAGGATGGGTAATAGAGTTCTCATCATTCAACATCATATTAATGCGGGGGGCAACTTTCAGAATTTCGAAATGGGAGTAAAGGTTTGTTGGTGATTCCCTGAAGGCGCAAATGGCATCGGATAGAAAAGTTTTTTGAATTCCATTCGAAGCGTCACTGGGTCCAAAGCCGCTGTTCTAAAGCATGCAAATAAATGAGAGTTCGTTGATGGAAAGACAGTGGGAAGGCCTTCATCTATAAAAGGTGCCTCGTATGCCTTGGTATTAAGGTCACCGGCGGGTAGTCCGGTCAAGAATAGGTCCGCAATAGAAGGAAAGTGTAAGACACTTGTAGGAGACAAAGGTTGTCCGGTGAAATTGGGAGAAGTGGAGGGTAAGCACCATGTGGTGCAGGGTTGAATGGCTGCCTCAGTCCAGTGTTTGAGTGTGGGAGAAGTGGAGGGAGTCTTGTGGGCTGTTAAAGCTCAATTGATGAGAGTTATGGAGTATGTAAGAGATCTTATGATTAATGTGGATACGGGGTTGGACCTGGTCATGGCTTGAAAATGGATGAGGGGGGGCAAGGGGTAGATCCTACGGGTTTGAAGACCTCAAGTACGCCGGCAAAGGGCACTTCGACGCCGTCACATATAGGGTCGTCGGACACCAGCATCACTGTTCACACCAGTTTGCCATCTGACTGCCCTCAGTCACCAATTGCAATTGGGGTTGGTACCTTTTTCCAGAGTTCACTTTCAGTTGAAGATGAGGGTCCTTCCAAGTTTTGAGTACTTTGAAAGAAGCAGACGAGCTTCTTTCAGAAGATGAAAATGGGGTAACAGAAGGTAGTGCTCCCCTACCTGTTCTATAACTCCTGAGGGAGTAGTAGGGTCTAACAAAGTGGCACAGAAAGGGTCATCGGTGGGTGGAGCACCTACAAGCAATGTTCTTGCTGATGGAACAACGACACCTATGCCGGAGGTGAAGGAACCACTAATCGTGACAGCAACAATGGGCAACAACAATATAGCTATTGAGGAGGTTCGAGATTTGAATGCAGAATACTACGGGAATGAAATTACGAGTTTATCGTTGGTGCCTTGTGAGGAGGAACGTCTAGGGTCGGGAGAGCAGTTGGGAACTGTGTCTGTAGATAATGTTGTTCTCCTGGTTTCTCCTCCTCTAACAAAAAAATAGCGGGTTCACCATCAGATTGGGTTCTGCATAAGGTTAACAATATTCAGCATATTGTGGGGCTTGCATACGGAGGATGTAAAGACCAATTTAAAGCACTACTCACTACGATAGAGGCAGGCCACTCACTTGAAACCAAATCAAGTTTTAAGAAAAGCAGGGAGTTAAAGCGTCTTTCTTAGGCAATCAACTACAACGCTAAGGGAGGTAACTCAAGTCAAGGGAAGACGAAAGGGAGGGCATTATGAAAACTTCCTCGTAAAGGGAGTTTCGGGTGGAGTATTAGTCTTACTGGGGGGTGGGGGTTGGGGAGGTGTGTTCTATTCTAATTCGGGCTTAATGTATTTTGGATAGATTTCTAATTTTCATGGGCTTTCTGGGTCATTTGGGGATAGCTAGTATAGGCTAGGTGTTTTCTTGTATACGTCCAGTGTACTTGGTTACTCCTATTGATATATATAATATTTTTACTTATCAAAAAAAATATTTTTGGTTTAAAAACTGCCAAATTTTAACTTTTCTTATGGTTTTGAGTCCAAGCATCGTGCTTTTAGGATCAGATGGATTGATGGTTCCATATTTTCAGCCACTCCATTATATGAGAAGAGATGCGCCTGGACTGAACTCAGAAGCTATGGTGAACCAATTAAATTTCAAATATGACCTTTTTCATTTGAAGCCACAATAGTTCTGAAGTGACAGCTATTATGGCCCTTTTTACATAACCCTAAACGCTAAGAAAAATCATGCCTCACCTCGACAAAATCAGTGCCATTTGCTGCAAAGAAAGGAAGTCCTGCTTCACCAGCAATAGCTTTAGCCAACAATGTTTTACCGGTTCCAGGAGGTCCATGGAGAAGTACACCCTTTGGGCTATAGATCCCTTTGTCTTGGAACTCTTCATCATTTTTTAAAATCCGTACAATCTCCTGTAGTTCCCTCTTTATATATTCCTGGCCAGCGAAATCATCAAATGTAACACCTGTAGTCTCTTCTGCTGATATAAATTTTGCCCTAGGGGAAAGGTAGCTAAAAGTTAGATCCATGGAATTTTGTGGCAAAAATCATTTCTGCAGATATCTTCACAACATGAATATGTATGATTGTCACTTTTCAAATAAAAATTGATATTAACAATAATTACTATGTAAAGTTGTCATGATCTATGCAAGAACTCCAACGACACAACACACAAGGCTTTGATTTATCAAAGAAGCATCCATTTCTACAGGTAATTGACCTTTTTTTAAGAGTGGTAGAACACCTTCAAGTCCAATTTGCAAGGTACACATCAATAGGGCATTGTTTTAAATACCGTACCATACTATACTGGCCGGTATATGCCATACCGGCCACTGGTTCGGTACAGGTATTACATATATTTCGTACCAGTCGATATTTCGGCCTGTACCAGCCTGTATTTCAGTCCGTACCAGCTGATATTTTGACCTTTAATTTTTTCTCTTTTTTTTTCATTTTTTCAAACTACAAGTTCATTTTTTGACTCCCAATTCAGACTAGACTATTTATAATTTATATATATGTATTTATACATAATTTATTCATATATAGACTATTATTTTAGAATATAATTTATATATATTTATATATATAATTTATTCATATATCGACTATTCCGAAACGGTACCGGTACCAAAATATTTTGTTCCAGTGTCTTGACCGGTACGGCATCTGGTACAGTATTCAAAACTTTGCAATAGGGACCTACATATTCTGGAGCGTAATATATCCATAGTCAATATCTTATCAATAGGTACATTCTTAGTTAAACGAATCTTTAGGAGAACCAGATTTCCCAAATGAATTTCTGTGGGCTTTGCTCCATGGCTCAACCTTAAAAAAGCATCACAATGAAAACAAGATCCAAAGAGAAGCATGCCGGTAGATTGAAACTTAAATAATAAATCTCAACTATGTATGCTTCAAAATGCTCAAAGATAGTAGGGCCACACCATATTTAGCATCAAACTTGTCTCTGAGCCACCTCTTTCCTCAGCCCCTTATATATGAAACAGATTTTAATCAATTCATTCCTTTAATTTTGCAGATTTTCAAGGCAAAAACAACTCGCTCACCCTCTGCCCACTCACAAAAATTCCTACCCATTTCAAGTACAGAGATTTGGCTTTTAGCAAGCAGGTGACTAACAAATCAACTCTACAAAGAAAAACAAAATGACTGAAATTAAGATGCACAAACATTTCTCAAAAACTCAAATATATTAGAGATAGCATCAAGTATACTACTTTAATGCATGGCCAAGAGAGGAAAAAAAATACAAAATGTGGTACTTGAAGTTCTCATGTACAAAAAGAACAGAAACAATTGACTGAACTTTAATGCTATTCATATACAAAAAGAAACAGATTAATTTTCGAACAACCAAGTTACCAAGAAATCAATCTCCACTTACCGACTCTGGCCCAGTGATCCAAGTGCACGACGCTCAAGCGGCAGCCTGGTATTTTTGCTAGGAGTTCCCAAATCACAAGGTATTAACTTTGCATAAATTGGCCTCATTATGCTATCAATCCAGAGATATAAGACAATAGATAGGGCAAGCCGCATGGACCATATCACTGTGGTTGCAACAGTTGAGTACATTTCCGCTGGTACTGAGTTCAGATTAAAAACATCAACATTTACTATTTGCTGATGCAACTTGTGCCAAACATCATTCCAACAATCAATTGGCATACGGTCCACTGCATGACGCCGAAAAATAATATCTTTCTTCGAATTCCCATCTATTCCTTCCATTTTTCCGTCTCTATAGTACGGCAGGATCACTATGAAAATAGGTATATTGTAAGCCGAAGATATGAAGGAATTAAAGATGATGCATGACTAGTTACCAAGTTCTAGGAAATCAACTGGCATTTACAGTTACCATCAAGGGATGGAAGAACAACAAATATGTTTCTAGAGGCTAAGCCAACCAAAACACCACAATGAATTGCTCAAACAACAATATCTACCGGCATAATATTATTAGACCAGATGTAGCACTTGGACAATGCAACTGAATTTTTTAAAGTAACATTGGCAATGATGCCAAATCATCAAAGCAGAGAATATATATGCACATGCACATCAAACAACCAAAAGGAGAAGGAACATGTGAAATTGTGCCATTTTGGAAAACTATAGACAAAAGACCATGATCTTGAATTCTAAATTTCAAAAATCAATGATGCTATTCCACGGACTGCGTAGCCAACATTTGACACTCCAAGAATTGTCATACGATTTGGTCCTCTCCATAACTCTAACCCATTCTAACATTGTAGCATGTCCTCTAATTTTACAAACACAATGCACAATAGCCCCCTTGCGCTCTAACACTAGTTACAGTTCTTTCTGTTTTTATGTTGCTTCATATTTCAGTCCGGTTGTATAGGTCTGTACAAACTACTAATTGATATACATATCCAGACTTACATGCTACAAATTGAGCGCTTGGATAGCACTTTAGTATTTTTTAAGTAGATATCACTTAAATTATAAATCTGAGTGGCCCTAATCCTAAGTAATAAACCACCTCAGGCTCTAACCCTAACCATTCTCTGATTTTTAAGGGAAAAAACTAATGTCAAATTAACCAGTTAAACCTCTCTGAGTGATTTCGTCCGTACAGAAATAATCTGATTGAAGGAACTCAGGAAAAATCCATGCTTAGACCACAATTTAAAATTAATGAAACCATCACTGTGGACATTATGGATATTTTTTGAATCATAACATAAAGTCTTTTAATTAATGAATTGCTCTTATCCCAATTAATAGGAATTAAAGCTCACCCATTAAAATGACAAGCCAAAAAGTTTTAAAATTTGATATTAAAATAATAGCAATTAAGAAATAAGAGCAACCTGATATTGTTTGACCATAATTCGAGTACTCCAAGAACTGGACATTGTTTGAGTTCAGAAGTCTCCAGAAATCACTAAAGTCGATCCTGTGTGAGTTCTCAGGATCCCACTCTGTTCCTTTCAACTTTCCGCGCATACTCAACAAGGCCCTGCTCCAATACGAGGCCATGACAAGCTGCCTCTCTAGCTGCATGTTGGCCTTGTTCTCAAGCTCTTCCAACTTATTTATCCGTTGCCTCTCTGCATCCTTCAATTTCTGAAACATTACAAGACTGAAAAGTTTTAGAAATTGAGAAATCCCAATGAGTTATATATATAGCCAACAAATGGGTATCGGATTTTTCTCAAAACATGAATTAAGAAACGTCAGGGACTACAGACTCTGAAATAGTTGTTTTCCAGAAAATCTGCCACACCAAAAACTAATTATTAAAATAATACGATTCACACATTTTTTGCATCCTCTTTAGATTGATATATGCATATTCCCATGGACACGTCAGTGGTTTAAATCATAGAAATTACGAATTTTTAGTACATGGAAATAGAGTGAATTCACTAACACCTATATCTCCATACACATGAAAAATTCCAGAATTACGCACGAACGCAGTATAAGTCGTCAAGCAGGAAAACATCAAATCTCATAACCAGTTCAATTAAGCCTACTTCTACTTAGCTTGGCTACAGTCGATTTTCTCATTACTCAATAAACCCAGAAAAGTCGAGATTTGAAAGCAAAACCTCGAATAGCTGAGCGGACTCCTCGTCTTCCACTGCCTTGGTGGATCCTATAACTGAGTCCGAATCCGAAGCTCTAAAAGCACTAATTCTGAGCTTCCTATGGTCAATTAGGAATGGCAGATTCTTGGAGCGTAATCTGGTTCTATACACATGAGTTTTACAAGGTGCGCAAAAGGATAAGAAATGTGGGTACTGGGTGAGAAGGGTTTTAGAGGGGTATGAGGGCTTTAGGAGTTGAATGGAATCAACAGGATTCGAGAGGTGGGTTTTCATATTCTACCATGAAAAAAGTGGGTCTCTTTCTCTATTTCTTCTTCTTTCTCTTTGCCTCCAGGGTGAGAAAATAGCAGAGAAAATGTTCGGAGTTCTATCCAGTACAAGCGCCTGCGCCTGAGTTTTTCTTGTTGGTCCCTTGAGACTCAAGCGGCGCGTGTTATTTCTGTCAAACGAAACAAATCGGATTAGATAGTTCGATTTTAAGTACACTTTTTTTTTTTTTCTTTTTTTAGAGTGTAAGAAGACATTATTCAAACCATATAATTTATCTGTATTAATTTTTTTAAAAATTATAAATAAGAAAAATTATTCTCATCAATCGTTATTTATAACTTCACACTTTATATTTTATAAAAAAATTATAAGTATAAAATATGCGAATAAATAATAACTGATGAGTAAAATTTCTCTACAAATAAATTGATTAAATGCATTCAAATTTAAGAAAAAATATAATGCTTAATTGCTTTGAAGCCATATGCTTAACCTAAGATTAAAGAAAAAAAAAAAAAAACAGTCAATGCATATTCAGTACGGGTAACGATACATTTGTTATTCATTATGACCATCTATTATTTAAAGAGTCGTGTTATTCATAAGCCTCGCATTCTGCACACTTATTTAAAAACATATTATTTTATTTTTTTATCCTATTTTACTTACAAATATGTCTGGAATCATTTTCATTACGTGGGTAAAAAAATAAAATGAAATATTTTTAAATGGGTATGTAGAATGTAAGGCTTATGACTAAAATTTTTCTTATCTAAAACTCACGCAATTTTTTTATTTATTTTTCTTTTCTCTTCCTCCTAGGCCAAGCTCTTACATTTTGAAATTCACGAGTAATAACGAATAGTAAGAATATCATTATCCAAAAGAACATCATAATTGCTTCAAAATCCTAAAGAAAAACACATCATAAAATTTGATTTGTAAATCTTGCCATCAAATTTGAAATTTCGATTCATTTATATAATTTCACTAATTTGGCTTTTTTGTTTAAATTTTTCTTTTGATTTAAAATAAGTTTATTATAAGTAAAAATAAATTAAAACAATAGATGAGAAAAGGCATCGACAAGTAGCTTCTATTGGAACGGTATAGCAATTATCTTTTAGACGAGTAATTCTATTCTAAGGCCTATACATCATACATATCATCCACGTCAGATAATTTAATTTATAAGATTTAAATTTTAAACTTTATCTTCTAAATCAAATTATCTTTCATTCAATATTGCAGTTAATATTACTTGACTCGTTTTAATTTTATTTTTATTTTGAAATTTGAAAAAGTAAAATTATTTTTTATTTTTTATTTGAAAGTTTAATAAAGTTGTAATGATTAGTTAGAAAAAATTATAATGATTAATTTAAAAATATTTGTATTTAAATGATGGTTGAGAATAAAACGAGATGAAATGAGATGTGATGATGACAAATGCTTCCAAACATTCCCTAAATTAAAGGCTACGTGAACTCAAAATAGCACAGTCAGGGCATCATGTCATTTGAAGCTGCTGCCTTTTTGAACTACATATACATTCAGGGTATGGATTTTCATAAAAGGATTCTTCAGTCCTGAAACGTGCTCGGCCTTTAATTCCTGGCAGTGAACCTCTTCTCTTCCTTGGAGCTCCTTGCCTACAAGTTTGGTGAAGAAAAATATAAGTTCTTTGGTTCTACATAGCTTGTAAAATCTTATTATACGGTATCGTTTGGATTCGAAGATGAGTTGAGATAAGTTGTGAATAATAGTGAGATGAATTGTGAATAGTAGTGAGATTTGTGAGTTAAAATTGCTGAATAGTAGTGAATAGTAGTGAGATGAATTGAGATAAGTTGTGAATACAAACGAGGCCTTAAGTCAATTCCATAAAGCAGACAAGTAATCAGAGGCTAAAAAAATTACTCTTTAATTTGGTGATGTTACTGTTAGTAATGAGCAGCACCATTAACAGAGCTAACTTGTGTTTGAAAATACAATGGGGATATTTAATTCCGAGTTAGCAATCCCGTCATAAAGCTATAGCATACATGTTCTTTTATATTACCTGTTCTCATGCATCTGGCGAACAAGAAAAGACAATGCGGATCCCTCTTTAAGCTCCCCAGTTTCCAGCTTATCGAAAACTTCGACAAGTCCTTTCCTGAAGATATATAGTTGATAAAAATAGGGAAATAAGATATGAGAAACAGTTCCAACTTCCTGGACAAGTCCCTACGATAGGTTCTTCGACTGATTACTACCTGTCAGGTGTGATTGTCTTGCGGTGGCCTAGATATCTACGGTGCCCCTCGACAGCTCGTGCCATATTACCAGAATATGATGGGACAAACACATCACTCTCTACAGAGATAATGTAATCAAGAGCTGCATTTTGAGATGCATGATTAGTGAATGCTTCCAATTCTTCCTGGGTTGCAAGTGTTTCCTGCCATCAATACAGCCGCCACTTCATCATACTCACAGAATTGGTGGCACCAAACTAATTTTCCTAAGCAGTTAAACTACAATTTGTTAAACAAACCTTGAAAGCTATGTTTGGCAAGCTGGACGTTAGCTCCAAAAGGCGAGTATTACCACCATAAATTTCTCCAGCCGCAATATAAATTAATGTTGATTGAGGATAACCAAGAGCTCGAAGAAATATCCCAACCTCCTTGGGTGTTAGTGGACAAAAGCCTCCAATTCTCTGTTCTGTAGAGTTTATCGCTTTGACCTTCCAATGGTTTGTAGTCTCCCTGAGAGGGAAAGAAAAATCAGCCAAACAACATAACCATCCCTGGGGATTTGTTTTAATCCCTTCTAGTTTTACTTTATTACCAAAGCAAGATTTTTTACACAAGCGGCACTTATAACTGAAGGTCATATAGAGGATATGGACATGCAATCCATTGCTCTAATTTTTCTCTTTGAATAATAACACTGTTGAGTGCACCTACATAGTGACACATATCCAAGAGGCTAGAAGGTTGCCTATGTACCTAACATGCAAGGATGATTGTAAGTGAATGTGTGTTTATGTCCATACTTAATATGTGTGCATGCCGGCATGCATGAATGCATGCAAAACACACAACTGAGTAATTTTCTCACCTCATAATTCTCAGCTCTTTAGATTCTGCATCAGTCAAACCATAAGTACAACCAGTAAAAGACAGCATGTCTTTCTCATATCTCAGATGAAGAGCTATGTATCTTTCCCCTCGTGTTCTCAGCCGCTCCACCAGCTTCTGCGGTGTCACCATCATGCATGCTCAGAACCTAATTTAACAGGAAGCCCCATAGGAGACCTCTTAAATGAATCAATACAGAAATGGAAAATAAACCCGAGATCATGTTCACTGTGGACGTACGTATTTGTTGCAAGGTTTTATACAGTAGCAGTAGCATGATTTCTAAAGTACAATAACCATTTCAAAATTTGTGAGCAATCCAATCTAAATCTCAGACCAGTTGTTTCACCATCAGTACTTAACGCAATAAACTAATACTTAGAGCCACGGTTCCAGACTTCCAATCACAGGAAAAGTACAAAAGAATCAGCAATTCAAACCTTTCCTAGGCTCTCAATTGGGGGAGAGAACCGGAGTGCATGATATAGAGCACGGCATCTCAACCTCTGCATATCAAGAGGCAAATCATTGTTTGCGAGTCGAGAATCTGATTTTGCAACATGAACTACCTGCACATATACACTCATTAATCATCCGTGAATTCAGCAAACATAGGCCTCGTTTGTTTTCAAAACTCCTCTCAACATCTCATCTCATCTAATTATTACAACTTCCCAAATTTTCATACAAAATAAAATAAACAATTCAACCTTTTCAAATCCCAAAACAAAAATAATATTAAAAAAATATATTCTAACAATAATTTATTTAACTTTTAACTTTAATCTCAATTCATCTCATCTGCGAAAACAAACGGGGCCTTACACTCCCTATAATTTTGTTTACCGTATTAAACTCCACAATCCCAACCCAAATATTTCACAATTAACAATAATGAGACATGCTAGGGTATGAGGAAATCTATCCCACCACTTGACGAACCAATTGCAAACAAGGTTATCATTTTTCTTAGCATAACTACACTTCAAAATCCAGGAACTTTGTATTTCCTGAGAGGCGAAGGGAAACAGGGAATTTCTGACCATCTTTCTCATCCACCACCAAATGCCAAAAACTTCTCCCTTTCAGAAGCATATCGTCATAACCACTTCCTCAAGAAGTCCTCAATTCAAGATCCAAAATTAAATAGAGAAAAAGGATAGTTTCAGTGAGATATCTAACTAGACTGAATAAGAAAAAGGTAGATAACATCCCCTTTGTTGAGGGAATTCTTGTACCCTCAACAATCGAACATAATAAGGTTTCTAACCCCAATCCTACCTCATGGTTGACTAAATCCTCTAACGTCTACTGTCCCTAGAAAGCATAGGATCATTTTTTTAATAAACGTGACTATAAAAGCCTTCTTCATTTCTATGAGTAAAAATTCCCCTAAAAAAGAAAAAAAAATAAAAACGGGAAAAGAATTGGTAATTTCAAGCTGTGTTGCCTCAGTTTTGTAGAGATGTGATATAAACTAGCAATAATCATCACTGGCACCAAGCTCAGCAGCAGGAACCTAAGTTCCTCACTCCAGAACCAGATCTTGACCGGGAAAAAATATCAAATCCTACAAACAAATATTCTACATACCTGATATTCCTTCCATAACTGTGTCCGCTCTTCATAGTAACCCATGCCAGACCAGGAAGTGAAATGCTTCCGAGCCCGAGGAATGGTTTCCAAATTCTTTGGGAGCTCCTTCACAACCCTGATGTCTCCTTTTAAGGCTTCAATGAAATGAAGCTCATCAAATATATCTGAAAAAGTGCTGTGCATTGAGGATACATGACAGAAGAATGTGTAAGAAAAGAAAAGAGAGCAATAAAGGTACCACGATAATCAAAAGTGCTGAAAATGGAGAAATACTTCTAATGACTACCTAGAGTCTTGCCAGAATGAACGCTTATCTAGTTGAGGAATGACTAGGGTAGCATTCATGATGCGGGCAACAGCAACCATGTCAGATATCTTCAAAAAAAAAAAAAAAGAAGAATTGCAGCTGAAATTCAATTGACAAACTATATAAAGCATAGATTGGGTTAAACTAAGACAAACCACTTACATAACTGATTCCAATAATGTATTAAAAATCTATACAGATAAAACATCAGTTAATTTTAAATATTCAAAATTTCAAAGGAGTGATTGTACAACCACAGGCTTTTTATGTCTTTTCGTACAGAGTGGCAATATTGTTTACTACCGACAAAATCTCTTACATAGCATTTGCATACATAAATAAATCAAAGTAAATGATGCCATTAGGACAGATGGAGCCAGGAATGTAAGTAAACATTAGTTTTAGAATTCAGATCCAGGCTCCAGCACAGATGCAGATATATCACATCAGTTATAATTATCGAAACAATTATGGGCCCATTCAGGATGATGGTTCTGCAAAAAAGTAAGAACCAAACACACGCATCCAAAAGGTAGTTTCGAATAACAGAACCAAAGCATAAAGTGCCTCGCAGAGACATATTAGGATATTTTCCCAATGCAAGGTTTCAATTCCAGGTCAACATTTGTTTTCACAGAACTGGCATGAGGAACTCCACACATACATCCAATCCTTTTTGGAAGACATGAAATTTTGGGAAAAATGGAAATATGTTCAATTACGCCCTAACAGCACAATAAATTCTCCAATAGGTATAGGGGTAGAACTAACCATTAACATGATCTGAATTCTTGCATTGATTTATAAGTTGGACACACTATCCATGAGTATGTCCACAAAAATGCCATGTTCAGCAAGAGGAGCTATCTTCACAAACAATATTTTTCTAATTTTAAACTACAGCCAAAACGTATGACTTACACACAAGTGGAGACAGGAAAAAAAGTGCAGGATATATAAAGGTCAGTAACTTACACCAGTGCGCATTTGATTTAGTCCTCCATTACTTCGAACAGTTATATAGTGCTCTGATCTTTGGGCAGCTGGAATAGTGAAAGAAAATTCAGAGACAGTGATTCATTTGCTGTGACTGAAGAATTTGAAGTATGGGAAGAGAGCTATGCTTTGGCATAAGCAAGAAACTACTATACACTTGACAGGACCAAATAAAAGAGCCATGGTTATAAGAGTAAAATTTCTTCTACATACGTAAAGAGAGTAAAAGAGAGTAAACTTAAGAGGAGCAAACAAACATTTTCCATCCTAGAGAGAGAGAGAGAGAGAGAGAGAGTATGAAAATATCATGTATGAGTGTAACCTTTATATTTAGAAGTAGGCTTGACACATGGGTCTAATCCATAGCCGAAAGGAGAATCCCAAAGTGTTTCGTCGAGAATCTGCATCATTTAAAGTGGAGGACAGAAGAGTTATTCATATTTATTAAACGGAAGGCAAAACTTGTACAAAATCTTTCCCAAAATCAGTTTGTAAAATTTGTAACAGCTATTGAAGATTATGGAAAATGCATCACATTTACATTATTTCGGCCATATCCACTTCATAAGAAAAAAGTTGTTTATAATATTTATTAGGTGAAAATTAACTTTTTATAATGTCGTAGAATGATGAATAAGTAGCAAACATGTCAATAAGGGAGGAATAGTACAAAGAACAATAAAGTCACATTATAATTTATAATTTATAATTTTCAAGTTCCCAGAACAGTACCTGCAGATTTAGCATCTTTCTCTAGTAAGCACAATTGCGTGGATCAGAATGTTCTGAGAACCTAATTCCAGCAACATCTGTTCCTTGTCTTTTATTGGGTTGGGTTTTGGGTGGTTTTTTTTTGGTTTTGGGGGGGGGGGGGGGGGGGTTGCTTTCAAAGACTGGCACTATGTAAGTTTGTCGTTTCTTTCTTCCCCACCTAAAATGATTTACATTAGTTTTTTTTTATTGGCAGCAGGGGCCCAAGAACAAAGTTAATCCAGGGGTGCATAGACCCTCGACGAGGAGTTTCCTGTAAGTGCACCTCGGGTAATTTAAGAGGAAGTTCCCCTAGTCTAATGACCCTAGAAATTGTTTTGAATCTTAGGACCTGGAGGGAGCATACCACCAAAACCAAGACTTTTTACCACTTGAGCCAACCCCTAGGGATTTGATGTACATTAGTTATAACTTTGATAATTCTAAACCCAAGGGGTTGGCCCAAGTGGTGAAGGCCTTGATCTTGGGGTATCACTCCCTTCAAGGTCCAAGATTCAACACTTCATGGGTGCAAACAATCCTTTGGGGCCACACCCCCTGATGAAAAGTCGGCGATTTAACCAGTTTCGTTTAGGGAAACTTCTGAGGGTGTGGTAGACGGGACCAAGGTTTACTCTGCAGGGATGGGTCCGAAGGGCCCTGCCTTGGAGAGGTTCCCCGACATATTAAAAAAAAAAAACTGTGATAATACTAATTTCATGCTCATAATCATTTTCAATGTCCAATTTACATAACAGTCTTGACTCCCATAATCTCAATCTACAATTAAGACATTCATTGGTAGAGAACTGAGTCATGTATTTGCCTTCTAGTTTTACATATGCATTTTGAGAGTTGGAGATGATCTTTAATGACACCATTTTCATTCTATATGCAATAACTTTGAACTTTGGGCATAAGGGCAAAGTGACATTAAGGTTCTTTTGATGTTGCCCTACATAGGAAAATCTCAAAACACTTTAATGACACCATCCTTCACTACATCCCAACGTACTTGGAATGTAGTGAAGGATGGCCGTAGATTAACCATTTGGACCCCATGCCTTATCACCATTCACGACACTACCTCCCACACCTTGTTTTCCTCAGAAGGTATTTTCCAACCAAAAGGCCTCAACTGTTGGGCTTCTTTGTGTGGAGCATTGTTTTGTTTGTGTGCAGCCCGGTTTGATAACCCAACTCGACAAGGATCCGTTTGCAATTTTTTGGTGGATTTTCAACAAGGCTTGGGTAGTACAAATTACATGGAGATTTAAATTTCTACCATTCTATTAATCAGACTTACATTTATTCTCTAAGATAAGATATAGGAGGAAGAAAATAAAGGAGTAATACCAATCCTCTTGATAGAACAAGAAGTTGATTATTGCTCCTTTATTTTCAATAACTTGTACATACTAGGATTGAAGTCTTATCCATTTGTAGATGGAGCTTCGACAGCAGCTAAGTCTAGAGGGAAATTATGAGCACTACGTTTACGCATAACTTTCATACCAAGGTTAGCACAGTTAATAATATCATCCCCCATATTAATTACCCACCCATGACAGCCCAAATCGAAGTGATCATGGACAAGTCTCGTTGTCTGGGAAAATTTTTTGACCTGTCTTAGCTCTTAATCAGACCCGAACTGCTAATTAGAGTTTACTATATATTTTACTAAACCTTTGTACAGCCGCCGCACTGTATTCTTAATTATCATCTGATAAAATCCTCTGCAGTTTCGTGGACGTAGGCACGTTGCCGAACAACGTAAATCTTGTGTTGTGTGTGATTGATTCCAATTTTGCTTTTTTTATTTCTTTTATCATTCCTAACATTGACCTCCTGAAGCGAAAGGAAAGTCCATCCAACTTAGTCCTCTAAGTGAATTGTTCCACGTGCAAATTGTGCAGTTTTATGCACAATGTGATTAATAATCTTCGAAGGATCATAAGAAACTGTGCCATTAACAAACAAAGAATCAATGGAATTATTCCTTCTGAGTGAATTGGGCACCCTTCTAAAAATCATGCATTTATCCCTCTAGAAGTCATAGCACCCTTGATTTTTGTCTCTAACAGATTTCCTCAATTGGGATTGTCCTTTCCAATCACCAAATGTTTCCTTCCTCAACTTCTCTTTAACATCCAAGAGTCCTTTTACCAACAAAAGAAAAACCTCCAAGAGTCTTTCTTCCCCAATCATTTCAAAGCCCTATAACCCTTCAAAGGGAAGCTTCGTTCTTTTGCCAAAACCACCCCCACATTCCAAACTTGTAAATCACTTTCCGAGCTTTTAGTATACGTGTCAAGGTATAAGTTGAAGAACCTTGAAAACTGTAGGAATCACACTAGTAGTCTAATATGCTTATCACACGTTTATTTTTTCTTCAATTTACCCTATCAAACAGCAAAAACCAAGCTCCAGTTCTCTTCTCGTAAATATTTCAATTAGTTCATTACTTTTATAATCTCTTTTAAGAATAGCTGCCATTTCAACCGAGTGAGTATCAATATCCACTGACTAACATATATATGCTCAAAATCTCCAATTTTGGATCTACCTCAGAAGCAAATCCAAGTATCCATAGACTTCGCCGTAACCAATAATCAAACACATGTAAACATAATTATAGAGAGAGAGAGAGAGGGAGGGAGGAAAGAAAGCAAAACAAAACAAAAACAAAAAAGCAAATATCCATACGATTATAGCAACGAAAAAAGGAAACCCAGAATGGAAACGCAAAGATCAAATCAAAAAATCTTCAAAACTGCAAAAACCCCAACAACCCATAAAAAATTACATCACCAGAAGCAAAACACAAAGCTCAAAACCACCAAAACAGAAAGGCTGAAAAAACGTCATACCTGCTCTGATTGCAATTCTCCAAATAAAAGCGGTTTTCGCTCATCTTCCTCCAAGATACTCCTCGTATAGAACAGAAAGACGAAGATGGAGAAAGCAAAAAGAGAAATAATGTAAAGTGTGAGAACATAAGGCGATGGTTTTCGTGGGAGAAATCTGGTAGCTAAAGTCCTGTTTTGGGAAGACCCTCTGTTCACCATTTCCGCCACTACAAGAAGGCTACAACGGAATCAGATCTACTTGCATCGCAGCCACCGCTCGCTGCTCTCTTTATTGGTGGCACCCACCAAACAGGTCGTAGGTCTGTGCGAACCTTCACTCTAGTAGAAATTTGGATGGTATGTTAAAAGCTGATTGATTGTGGCTGGCCAGTGTGGCCATGACTCTTGAAAATATGCCGAGCCATTTAGCCCGAGACTCCGCCTCGAACTAATGTAATGAGAATTTCGTTTTCTTTTATTCCCAAGAAAAAGGATAAGTGGAGACTGGAGAGGCCAATATGTCTTTCCCTGCGCAATAGACAAGCAGCCATGGACCTGTCATGCACGCACTGACACCCATGAGACTTCTCATACATCCTGCAGTGAGTTTGGTTTGGATTCTGATACGAGTGACACGATTTGAGTTAATTTGTATATAGTAATTAAATTATTTATTATATTTTATATAAAAATTTAAAAAAATTATTTTAAGATTTAAAAATTTTAAATTATTTATTATATTTTATGTAAAAATTTAAAAAAATTATAATGATGAAATGAGATGAATTGAAGTAAATTTTGAATACAAATAAAGTCTTACTGTATTAGTGTCACATTATTGAAAAAAAAAACAATTTTTAAAAAATTTCTAAATTTCTTATTTCCCCTCTGTTTTTCCTCACTCAACTAATATATCCTCATTTTACTGTAATAAAAACAAATTGTTGAGTTGTATGTTTTAATCCGTACAGAATGTCTTCGCTTTGTATTAACAAGGGGAGGAAAAAGTCGTGATAGAGAAATATTGCATACTAGAATAAATATGTATTTAGTAGTAATGTATAATTAAAATATGGGAAATAATCTAGCTATAAAAAGATTATAATAAAAATAATTCTACAAACTGATATTATTTGATGTAGTTCGTCAAATTGTACAGTTATTTTTATTGTAAAGTAAGTATAATAGATATAATTATATCAATTTGTAGAGTTATTTTGTATAATTTATTGGTGGATGTAGCAGTAATTTTAAAATATTGCCTAGCTTAACTTTTTTATTACAAATATCCTATAATTTTGGGCTTCAAGCTTTGGTTCTTTAGCAAGTATTTGTAGATGACGGTTGGATATAGCAACTAGTTTTGATACAGTAACAAAGAGAAATGATATTTGCAGTCGTGGAATGCGCAAGTGCTGCACAATCGTTTTAAAAAAATGAATAAATACGTGATTCACATAAAAAAAAGTTAATTTTTTAATAGTAGATTCTATTTTTTTTCAAAATGATTGTACAGCACTTGCATACTCTATTTTATATGTAGCATTACTCAATAACAAAGCCAACCACAAAACTCAGGTCCTCTCTAGAGGTCAACAGTCAAAATCTAGCAGAATGTGGCTTATAATTAAATCTGCATTGATGATGAAGTTATTGTTACAGATGTCCAAGATATATATCTACCAAATAAATCGGAATTAACTCTATGCTATAACGTATTTAGTCCCCCACCATGTGCAATCTTTTTAAGAATTAACTCAATGTGATATGAGATTTAAAAATAAGACTACTTGTTAATTTTTTTGTCATAGAAAATGTAAATTGAAAATACTTTACCAAATTACAAACAGCCACATGCCACTTTATTTTCTTACAATTTTATTAAAAGGCTTATTTTTATTTATTAAAATAAATCCAAGAGGCTTTCCTCGAGGTGGTGGCAACCACCACAGTTGATAACGTTGACGGTGAAATTTTTGGTAATTCCTTCTCCGATGCATGACACTACAATATAAATGACTTTTTGTGAGGAAAAAAATCGTTGTAAATAGTCAATTTTCATTACAAAAGAGTATTTGCAGCAAATATTTGTCGTTGCCCTACTCTCGCAGAGGCTGCATTGAGGAAAGTCTTTCCCACCAATGACTTTGTTCATTAAAAATAGTCATTATTAACTATGAGATTTTATCGCTGCAACTACATATATTGTCGTAAGTATTGTCCATATAGGTGATGTGGGTGGTCGTCACAAACAGATGGTTTTTTACCAACGAATGCATGTCTCCTTGCAATTGTTTTTATATGCGACCAATCTTTATTGTTGCAAATAGTGGTTTGCCTTTTACCAACAAAAACGCGTTGCAAATATAGTTTTGCAGCGAAGGCTACCATTGCAAATATATCTTTGCAACGAAACGATAGCATTGCAAATATATTTTCAATTTTACAAATATATTTTTCCAAAGAAATGTTAGCGTTGCAAATATATTTCAATTACAACAAGATAAAACGTTCCACATTACTAATTGCAACAAAAGTAAACTCGTTGCAATAATATTTCTAGCTTATATTTTGTTGCAAATGGTTTTGAGTTGTTGCAACAATTTAAATAATTTCTGTCGTTGATGTTTGTAATTATGCTAAATGTCATGATTGCGAACCAGATCCTATGAAAGAACAAGTCCTTCCAGTAAGCCCTACATACCTATAGTATTGCATTTAATTCAACTAATGGTATTTTAGGATGATTTCATGTGCATACACATGATATAATGCAGTGCATGTTATTGTATTGTGTACTTGCGAAAGACCTCTTCCTTATCTATCTTACATGACTACAATATTCGTCCAAACATTACTGGACTTAAAAAACACATTTCTGCATGAAAACATCAATTTATTTGCAACACCTATGCACCATGTACTTGAGTAAACTAACCTCTTACAATCCCATCTTACATGATTACACCATAAACCAATCCAACATATAAATTTAAATCATGTATTTCACAAGCACATCATTTTCAGACAATAATGAAATATTTCTGTTGCACAAGCTATAAGCACATCAATTTCATTCAAAAATTAGCACAATACATTATAAACCACTTTAAAACAGTTTCATTACAATATAAAGTCATTATAAAAAGTTCACAAAACATTAATATGCAACTATCCTATATATAGTTTGAAGAGCAGTTGCATACAAATGTACATGGTGCCTTAACTCCAATCCTAATAGTCAGGCCTTACCTGTTTCTTCACAACTATTGTTACTTTACACTTACATCAATGTTGTTGATGATTTACAACCACATAATTACATTTGTTACCTAACATATCACATCTTTTGCTTAACAAAATATACATGCATCTAGTTCAAATGGCTAAACATACCAGACCAAAAAGAAGGTTATGCTCAAAACTATCTTCTCAACCATTTACAAAACAACTTGCCTACGACTATATATATATATATATATATATACCTCTATAATCAGTTTCATGCCTTTCTGTAAGCCAACCTATGGATCTCTTCTGTTTTAAGACTCCATCAATGCCAATGTCATGTTTATTTATTCTTCACATAGCCTTTGATTCTCCATAACTGCTTGCAATATCCTTGTTAGTTCCACGCACTTATTTTTGTACATCTCAACTTGTTGTACTAGATTGTTTGCTCACCAAAGGAGAGCATATTTTAGGTTCAGGTATGACAGAACAGCCCAATCCTTAAACATACCCAGATCTATCCCCTAATAGGTCTTTGAATACCTGTTTTGCTACATCATTATCCATTACAGTAGGGGTCTCTCTCTTTTCATAAAAAGACCATTTGATTTTATCATATAAATATTCATATTGTAAAGAATAAGTTAACCTTATATATCACAAAATAACTTAACATGAAGACAAATAAACCAAATAAAAGTATTGTTGCTTACGTAATCCTCTTCACTATGCTTTATTACTAAGTTATACACTTCCTCATGCTGCACAGTAAATAATAAAAGTAAACTTTATACATATGGTATACACAAACTTACCAGCTAGAGATACTATAAAAAAAAAAAAAATCAATTCTTATATTCTCAGCAATTAACCTTTGGGTCATCAAATAAGTGTAAATAAATGATATCCCACCTATTTACAAATTTAGAACATGTTTATGCATAATAAAGCCATCCATCTCAATCACTCGCAATGACCAATAAACCGATTAAACCCAATCATGGGCTTTGGTTGAGATGTAAAAAACTATAACATCGTCACTATGACTATCATTATATTCAAGATCACTGAGATTTGTTTCCACGATTTATTTAATTTAAACTAACACAATTTGGATATACTTATAGTTAGTTGAAAGGCAGGAGATATACATAATTTGTGGCGCCCACGATCCCCATGTAAGGAGACACGGAAATCGAGACGTCGGGATGATGACAACAGGATCACACATCCCAACGTTAGTGCCAAGTGTGTGTACATGCAACAGTATACAAAAATAACACAGCGGATAATTAATACAACTAAGTACCAGAATTGTTAATACATTTTAAACAATCAGTAAAAAGGTTTAAAAATTATACAGTCATCCAAAATAAATATTTTACAAGTCTCAAACCAAAAAGAGTGATCCCAGATCACTCCTCAGGCGGAGCCGAATCCTCAGGCTCACCCTCAGCCTCATCTGCATCGAAATCTGCGTTACCACAAAATGGTACCGCAGGTAAGTATAAACCAAACAACTACGAAATAAAAATATATTAATGCGACCAACATGCATGCATATGATGAAATATGCATTATTCTCAAAAATACTATTTTCCCTGAAAATAGATATTTTCCAACACATGCCAAAATCTCATTTTGGCCCAAAAAGAATACTCCATCATTTTTCCAGAAAATGACCCAAATCAATAAAACCTCATTTTCCCAGAAAATGAATTACATAAATCCTTTTAATCAACACACGCTATTTTCCCAGAAAACAGCCCATTATTCCATTAACCAATGCACCATGATCTCCCATAGGGATCATCTGCACGTCCTGACTTCGTAGCGATGCTCAGTTCCGCACCCAGCGCGTTCGTGGCAAAGCACCTACTACGCAACGAGCGATGCCCAGTTCCATGCCCAGCGCGTACGTGGCCAAGCATCCTCTAGCCCCCGCCAGCAGAGGGGCCACGGAGTCGGCACGAGATCATCTCGTCCGATTCCGTTGTCGCCCAGCGACAATCCAGGGGACGTCACTCAGTATATTCCGCTCCCGAGTGACCAAATGAGCTCCAAGGAGATAATACCTCATCTCGGCTTGGGGTCGTGATACACACGCACCCAAAATCCTTTAACACATGAAAATTCAGTTTTCATGAAACACATGAACATGAATGCATGTACACGAAAACCCAGTTTCCTTTATAAACATGATCATGCGTGCAATATGCCATGTATATTAACAACACCAAAACCAACAACCAACAATTCACAATATCAACCAAACACACAACTCCGTCCACAATCCATCCTACCCCGAACTCCTCAGACTCAGTCCGGCATGTCCAACCAAATCACAATAATATGAGTTAGTGCAAAAATATATTTAAATCACGATAGTTATTTGGAAAAATACTTACAGTGCTATATAATAATTTCTGAAGGATCATGGAGCTGCAGAAGGTGGCGACACAGCAACGTAACAGTGTAAAATACACTGTGGTCGTGGGTCTCAAATACCCACTTTTGAATGGGGACAAACTAAGACCCGAAATTGATAGGATAGGGCCTAGAGAGGTCGGTGAAGCCAATGGTGGTGGTGATGGTTTGCCGTGGGTGGCGGCGCAAATGGTGGTTTTAGGCCAAAAATATCCAAATTGGAAATGGGGTTTGATGTGCTTCACCGGTGACGGATCGGAGCTGGGGTTGGGTCCATTGGGTTGCTAGAAGGTCAAGGATGAAGTGGTGAAGAAATGGTGGCCGGTGGTGGTGCGACGGCGGCGCGTGAACGAAGTGAAGGCCGCGGCTTGGTGTTGCGCGTGGAGGAGAACGACAGAACGAGAGGAGCTGTAATTTGGGAGGTGGGGTCGCCGGCCGATGGGGAATCGAACGGAAGGGGCGGTGTCGCCTGACGGAGACGCACGGCGGCAGACTGGGCGAGCGACAGAAAACACGGGGAGAGAGAGGGAAGACATCGCACGGGAAGAGAGAGGGAGAGGAGAGAAAAGAAAGAGAAAAAAAAAGAAAAAGAAAAGAAAAGAAAAGGAAAAAAGAAAAATAGAGGGAAAGAAATGAGGTTCAATCCCCACATCTTGGATCACAAAAAATTATCCAATGAAAATGATTTTAAAACAGCATCTCAATTAAAATAATTTAAACGTAATGATATAATGAAAATAAAATAATTAAATCCCAAAATCAATTAATTTAAAAAGAAGAATAATTTAAATGTACAACAATAAATAAATATTAAGAAAATATAACAATTTAATTTTCACAATTTAAAGATCATAAAATAACCCATTTAAAATATCCGATAATTATAAAATAAGAGAATAAATTTTTGAATTATTAAAAATAATCTTTCAGTGAAAATACACTAAAATACGAGGTGTTACATAATTCACACAATTTTTTCCAAACTAGTGCATCCACCATCTTGGAGCCTTTAGCCTAAGCTGCTAAATGTGTAAGGCTTGTCTTATATTACACTTATAGTCGATGATGAAAGGCATTGTAACTACTTTGTAGTTATAATCTGACACATTCTTGGTGATTCGTGTTCTCCAAGTCCAAGAGTAAATCCACCTAATAACATATTCTTATTTAATTATCATGGTTATTTAGCAACAATAGCAAGTAGCAAGTTAGTAATAGAAAATCACTCACCCTCACACGCTAAGTGAGATTCTCTTCCTTACCATTCGGAACAAATCTCCAACTATCATGCATCATGTTTACATGGTACTTGACAATCTATGTCACTCTCCGGCTATAAACCTTAGCATTATCACATAAGGATGATGTATACCCCTCATAAATTACTAAAGGAGTGGACCTCAAAGAATGAAGCTTTGCAAACAACCTCTCACTTGCTACCCCATGACCTTGCTTCCTTGTTGGTTGCACTACATATAATACACAATACAAACCCCTTATTGGAATAAACATATGAACATCTACATTCAAGCTGATTCATTTTCACTTTTTTGTCACTTTATCAAAAAAATTTCTCACTACCAACATTATATAAAAACAACCCACGCTACAATATGAACTTTAATATTATACATGGCTCTGAGCCAAAATAAAGAGCCATAAAATTGGTGTGATGCGAAAAGATATGAAGACTTGTTGTATACAAAAACTTGAGAAATATCCACATAACATTTTGGTTAGGCCATGTGACCACCATGTTCCCTAATAGCCTATGTCTAGTTTTCCTCAAATAAACCAACAAACAAAAACAGTAAATCCAAGAAATACAAAGTAAAGACATTTTAACCATGCAGGTGATAGAAGATGGAATACAAGTAATAAAAAGGTGGTACATTTAGTCGATAACTCCCATTTTCAAACTATCCATCGTCTGAACTTCAAAAGAACCTAGCTTTATCCAGTATACAAAAGCCTCCAAAACCATAATAGTTTAAAATGAAAGCAGAGAACGGGTTGCCACTCCCAAATGTGTTGACGCGTGATGGTGTGCGTGTGTTGGGTTTCACAGATGGGGACGTCGAAGGCTTAGAAGAATGGCATGCAACTTTCCCTGGCCTAGCCCCGCCATACGTGTGGTAGTGCTTAGAGACCGAAAGACTCATTGAATTTGAAGGGGCAGATGAGAGGAAGAAAACTCCTAATGCTCTTCAGACTTCAAACCCAAACATATGTCTTTTGTCTGAGAATGGAAAACAGTCTTCCCTTGTGTTCGGATAGATTTTAGACAAGCCCATATATGTAAGATATTTTGCTTGCTGCTTTCAATCCTCCCTGGATGGGCTAGCCTCAATTCTCCCGCCTGAACATAAATAAGAGAAATTACATTTGGTCTATCTGTGAAGGGAACTATATTAATGATTAATATCAAGAAAACTCATTTTAGGAAAGTCTTTATTTCAAATTTTAATGTATACTCTCCATGAAAGCACTTTAATTTGAGTCCAATTTTTCTATAAATTGTAATCATTTTTTATTTATCGACCCAAGTTATTCAAATGGAAGGCCAGGCACTGTCTCATTCAAACTATTGTGGTTTAATTTACATTTGTTATTCACATAGACGCTCAAACAGAACACCCGATCAAAGTAACTCAAGCGGAGCATCTGGGCAGTCTCTCGTCCGAACTACTGTGCATGTTACTGGGAAACCAAGCCTCAAAGAGTTATCGCAACAGAATTGCCAAACAATCCATCGTCTGAGGGTCTCCGAGTTTAATTTACATAGACTTCTACGAACTACTCAAACTAAACAAACGAGCGATCTCTTGTCTGAATTACTGGGTTGGATTTACATGGGTCACACACATAGCCACTCAAACAGAACTACTGAACAGTCCCCCGTCCGGACATGTCTACTTTAACTTACATGTGCATCTTAAAGATGCTGGAACGGAACAAAAAAGATCTCTTGTCCAAACTATTAGGGTTGGATATACATGGCTCACTCACAGAGACAGTCGAATGGAATTAACAAATGGTACCTCAACCTAACGGAGCCAATTTGAATTACGCCAAATGGTTAACGGAATGACTGGTTCTAACACGTTTGAACGAGCCTCAGATAGAGATGTTCAAATAGATTATTCGTTTTTAACTCCTTTGATACTCAGTAGTGCTAGGAGTCTTTTTTAAAAAAGCCCCTCTACCTCGACCCGAAGCCAAGGACGCCACACGAAAGAAAAAACTCACATTCCGATGAGGTACTTGCTGGTTGGCTTTCAGAAGAAGATAACAAGGGATAAACATACTCCAAGCCAATCCAACCAACGGATTATCTTTAAGAAACAAGAGGATTTCGACTTTCAATAGACTCTAGGTACTAATCCATTCATCTCTTTTGTAACCGTTGGGGTATTTTTTTTTTACTATATATATTTTTTTCTCTGCTTACATCAAAGGTTGTATTGTGATGGTTGTTGTCGAAAGGAGTATTTCACATTTGTATTGAAGGCATTTTTTTCATTTATCTAATAGACATTTCTTTCCCCTTATCAATTCATGCACATCAAGTGTTTGACAAAATATCTCAATAGTATATTATTTATTATTTTGTTTTTTCCTTTATTTTTGCATAATATTTTTCTATACTTGCTCATCGATAAATATATATTACCTCTATCATTTTCTTCAATCATTACTTATTTCACACCATTGGATATATTACTAATGCAATGTACTCATGTTTATAATGGACACCAACATAGATTCCTAATTTTCCACAAGACCATAAAATTGTGCAACTTGTAATGGCGTAAAGTGGCTTAAACATGCTTATATCTAACAATTGACATCTTCACCATTCATATCTTGACATGGTCACATATTACGTGAGATTTTTTTATAATTAACTGGTAAATTTTGGTTCTTGCAAGATATATGAAAGGAGTGATGGATAGAGTAAAAGGAAAGTGCTACAAGATGCCTGTGCAAAAGCTAAAAAAGCAGAAAACTCAAGTCGAACCATCTTTGACACCATCAGTGAACATGGGTAACTAGTTCAAGAATCGAGGTTGTGAGAAAATGTAGTATGACAGGTTCCACAACCGACTCGTAATAGGTGAACGAACTATTAAGCTATCTGATCTAATTGACATGGCTTTTAGGTTCATACCGGACAATTTGAGTCTTGACATTGAGAATATTTGACTTCCAAACCAAGATCTATCTGTGTTGAACTCATTCACAAGTTCTATACAAATTTCTCATCATTGATTAAGGATCCTCTAACATTTGTTAGGGGCACTCAGTTTAAGGTAACACCTATTTTTATCTCACATGTTACCAGTATTCTTATAGTAGATAATTCTGTGTATTTCTATTCTAAGTTTGATGCTCCTTTGAAACAACTTATGTCAACAAAGTTTGTCTATATAGATAAGCCTCATTATTGGTGTGACCAGGGTAGTGTATTCAGTTTGGCTGATATGTCAATTCATGTGCGTTTACTTGCAAGAATATTTTTTCAAAAGATTTGTCTTGTCGACTACTTCTCCGACAGTAACATTCCAAGAGCTGAGTTCCTCTATGTCATGCTCAATAATAATAGTATTTGTTTTCCATCTTTTATCATTATCATCACGGAGGGGGTCTTTCATGAAAGAACACCAAGCTTGCTTTATGGAGTATTAATTACTTGACTTTTGTGTCATCTATCCGTGAGTCTTCACACGTTTGAACTAACTCAACATCCTCAAGGGCCTTTCTCTCAATACACTATTTAGAAGTTTGTAGCCCAACTTTTTGAGATGGAGATGAGAATCATTGATCGCACGACCATACCCAATGGCTCAAGCAACACCATGTAGCAGGCAAGAATTCGTCAGGGACCTCTTCTACGAGGACAAATGACATAGTTACCCTGAGCTAGCTGTCTTCCATACGAGAATAACTATCTCAACTTCACTCCATCATGGGTGAGTTACGAGAAGGTCAGGCAGTTATCACAGCTCGTCAGATCAAACTTTAAGTTCAATTTGCACCTGATCATGACCTTCTGGTACAAACACAAGTGGATGTACAAGCTATTCTTTAGTGTAGGACTCATAATGATAATATAGATGTTGATTGAGAACGATGTAGAATTGAGAGTTCCTATTTAATGATTGGCCAAATATGAACTATTTGAGTTATTTGTATCAAAGTGGAAGAATGTACACGATGTCAATCAATACACTACATAGTTTGCACTACTTGTAATGTAGTTCTACTTTGATATTTTTATATATAAGCGATTGTGAGAAATCAAATTGCCACAATTAGCTTGTTAAATTCAATCATCAGTTTTTGAGATGGGTAATGCATGCAAGCTAAATAAACAGTATCGGCGCAATAACATCTCAATGTAGCGTGTTACAAAGTTAATCAATGATCATTTTACTAGTATTAATTCCCATACAGTCATCGTGAATGTGACTTATTACATAGCATGCATAACATCATCACTATTGCTATCAATGTTTGAGTCATTCTCGATGAGGAAGTCATATTCCTTGTCCTCTCAATTTTCATTGTAAAGCCAAGTCCCTGAGGGGTTTTGAGAGTTAACTCATGTCACCTAAAAATAATTTTCAACCACATAGTACATAATCCAATTTTTCTTTATCGCACAAAATACTCATTAATTCACATCAATTATTCCAGTATAATTATTCTAAGACAATACAAAGTCTTAATATAAATATCAACCTCCCAACATATCACATCATCAGAGCACAATAAGTTTACCGAATAAAAATCTTTAATACTCATATAAACCTTCTATACTTAATTTATTATTCTTAACTCATCTCACATATGCTCCATATTCTTGGTCCTCAGCTGAAATATTCAAATCATCAGAAAAATATTGTGGAGATAAGGGGTGAGTTATCAACAATTCAGAAAGTAGAGAACATATACTAGTATGCAAATATGACATTTATAAAGTTCAGAATGCAAAACAAAACACTTTATTTTCAGAATGCAGAGTCAGAAACATGTTATCAAATATATCAGAGCGAAAGTTCAAAAATATTCTTATTCAAAATTTCATTGGCATAGTATAACTGAAATATAAAATTTCATGTTTAACTCTCGTGGTAAGGTTGTGCAAACCCCAACAGGCAACCAAGTAGAAAAAGAATATGAATTTTTCCCTTATCATTCTCAGAGTCCCGAGTGTATACATAAAAAAGACCACGCAGAAAATCACTTTGTTTTCAAAGTGGATGCACCAGAAACAGAAAAGTTGATACCAATCCAAACAGAAGCCACAATTTTACACCCGTGGTAAGGTCAGAACATAACAAAAACAAAATGTCATGATGTCATGCCAGAGGTTTCAAAAATCGCATTATATTATATCAGAGTACTTGACATTTTTAGAAGATAACATAATCTGATTACAAAAATATGATTTATGCACAATTATTCATATTCGCTCTCATTTGCATAATTCAGAAACAGAATGCCAAAACTTTGCTTATGTCTACACCAGTTATGATAGAAAATACTTTATTCTTATGCAGAATTTCATGTAAGATAATCACATAATTTCTGTAAATTTACAATCAATCACGTATTTCAATATTTAAGCCTAAACTTCTAAAATAACCTATTTTAATTTCTCAAAACCTAAAATTCTCATAATTCCTAAAATACCATCATTTTCCAAAACCATCAATATCCACTTAATCGAATTTGTACCGAACAAGTATTATGATAATTTTGGAACTCAATAAATACTAATATTTAAAATATCTAAAATACCAACAACGTATTATAAATTAATAGAATACTTTGACTACTTTAAAAATCTTATAAAACACGTCGTGAAAAACCCCTCTCTTAAAAATAGATTTACTTCCTTTAGTTAACAATATTATTAAAATATTATCTACACAAATATAATATTTTATGAGACTTAAAACAAAACCCATTTAAACATAAACCCAAATAGACCACTCATCCGAAAATATATATATCTGGAACATACACTAAGGGTAAGTTGGAAATAATACTCAACTATTAGGTTAACAATTTACATATAAATATATATATATATACACACACCTTATGAGAAAAACTAGCAGTGAACAAAAATAAAAACATAGAAATAATAGAAGTGCAATGGCAACAGGGACTTACACCAAGAGAAGTTAGGGGCCGCATGCAACGGTTGGCTGGAATACCGTGGTGGCGTGGTTGTCGAGTTGGGGAGGGCGTGCGGCAGCGAAGTTGCCTACACTGGGTGGCAAGAGCGAGAGAGGCAGAGAGAGATGAATGAGAGGGAGTGCGAATGAGGCAAAGAGAGAGATGGCATGCGGTGGCGACGGGGTTGTGCTGGTCGGCGTGTTATATGGCTGAGGGTGGTTCCGTCTTCCTTGAGGTGGCGACAACGTGTTCAACTGATGGTTGATGGCTCACGGGGTGGAAGTCCTCATCTGTTTCTTGGTGTAAAAACAAGGGTGGTGTTTTTACTGATAACTGAGAACCAGGTGGGGTTCACGGAGGGGCGATGGTGCACGACTGGAGTGGTGAAATCAGAGTGGTTGAGGTATCGTGCGCGAACTAAGTTCAGTGGAGTAGTGACGCGTAGGCTTGGCTGTCTAAAAAAAATTTCATCATCGAAATTTGTTGCATCTTAAGTAAAGTCTAAAATACTTCTACCTCATAATTCATGCCTATTTCAATCCTCAATCAAATTGTCAAACCTAATATCCCAAATTCTAACCCTCCAATATTTTAGCTTTGAGCCTCCCATATTTTCCTTTAGACATACATCTTCGCGCACATTATAATGTTTATACACTTCGAAATGTCCAATCAAGTCTAAAACCTCAACAATTCAACTCATACGAATATCAAAATACACTCTCCAAAGTTCGTGATCTTTTATCTTATACTTGATTCATGAAGATATTCGACTCATGATTTCTAAAAGTTGAAAGTTCTCAATAATCCTCAAAAACTAAAAGTGTATAGCCACAAGATTCAAGTCCTAAGTGATCTCAAGTTAACAAATTTCCAAACTTCAGAAGATTTACTCTCAAAATCATATCACTGAAACCACGCTTCTGTTGTGCACTCTGATGATTGTACCAAAATGTTTAAGACTAGGAGTCTAATCTATTTTAGTACCTACGAAAATGAATCTTACCACACTTTAGTAGCAACTTACTTTCTTGTCTCCAAATCCATGCACACTCATTTATACTCTTTCATTCTCAGTCGCGTTCAGATTCGAAATGTTTCGTAACCGACAGTGAGGTGACATCATTGAGACTTGGATTTTAATAAACGTTTAAAAAGAAAATTTAGAGTTCATACAAACATATACAACTAGTACCAATATACCCCCAGAACAAATATATATATATATATATACTACTTTGAAAATTATAAAAGTACTAATATACCCCCAGAATCCAATCTTTCTCCAAAATATAAACCTTCAATCTAATCAAATCATTTTCTAAAGTCTACAGAATGAGCCTACACAATTTAAAACTTCAATCGTCATGAAATCAGCTCATAAAATCTACAAAATCTAATACTTCAAATTTCATAAGATATCTTTCCTAAAGTCTATAGATTCTAAAACCTTATATGCCAACAAGATTAATCCTTGCAATCCGCACAATCCGCACAATTCTAGACATTGAATCTAAAAAATTATTTCCTAAAGTTCATCGATAACTCAAAATCTCATATGTTATAGTCTGTAGAACCTCAAACCTTAAATATCAACATCATCACCTATTAGGCCTCAAATTCCTACACCTTAAATCTGGAGTTACTTCCTAAATCCACATATGTCCAAAATTTCATAAGTTATAGTCCGCAGAATTTCAAACCTTAGCTCTGATGCCAACTGTAACGCCCCGTCCTCGAGGAGTCCGGAGAGTTAACTCATGTCACATAAAAATAATTTTCCAACCACATAGTACATACTCCAATTTTTCTCTATTGTACAAAATACTCATTAATTCACATCAATTATTCCAATATAATTATTCTAAGACAATACAAAATCTTAATATAAACATTAACCTCCCAACATATCACATCATCAGAACACAACAATCTTACCGAATAAAAATCCTCAATACTCATATAAACCTTCTATGCTTAATCCATTATTCTTAACTCATCTCACATATGCTCCATATTCTTGATCATCAGCTAAAATATTCAAATCATATGAAAAATATGGTGGAGATAAGGAGTGAGTTATCAACAACTCAGCAAGTAGAGAATATATACTAGTATGCAAACATGAGCATTTACAAAGTTCAGAATCTAGAACAAAATACTTTTTATTTTCAGAATACAGAGTCAGAAATATGTTATCAAAGATATCAGAGCGAAATTTCAAAAATATTCTTATTCAAAATTCCCTTGGCATGGCATAACTAAAACATCATATCAAAACAGAATTCCATGTTTAACCCCCGTGGTAGGGTTTTGTAAATCCCGGTGGCCAACCGAGCAGAAACAGAATATGAATCTTCCATTTATCATTCTCAGAGTCTCGAGTATGCACATAGAAAAGATCACGCAGAAAACTATTTTATTTCCAAAGTGGGTGCACCAGAAATAGAAAAGTTGATAGCAACCCAAACAGAAGCCACAGTTTAACACATATGGTAAGGTCAAAACAGAACAAAAATAGAATGTCATGCCAAAGGTTTCAGAAATTGCATCATATTATATCAGAGTACAGAACATTTTCAGAATAAAACAGAACATAACATAATCAGATCATAAAAATATGATTTATGCACAATTTTTCATATTCACTCTATTTTGCATAGTTCAGACACAGAATTCCAAAGCTTTGATCATGTTTACACCAGTCATGACAGAAAGTACTTTATTCTTATATAAAATTTCATGTGCCATGCAGAAACAAATAACTGATGTCGTTTCAAATTTCTTTTCATAACAAAATATGTATATTTTTCTAAAAATCAACCTCAGCCCATTTTATTTATTTTTAGGTAAAGTCTAGTATAGGAATCCCGCTTACCTGGACTTCTTAACCTTTCAAAAATTTTATCAACAATGTCGAACAAATATTAATCGTCATATATAAGATAATCTCATAATTGCCGTAAATCACGTATTTCGATATTTAAGCCTGAGCTTATAAAATAACCTATTTTAATTCCTCAAAACTTAAAATTCTTATAATTCCTAAAATACCATCATTTTTCAAAACCATCAATATCCACTTAATTGAATTCGTACCGAACAAGAATTTAATCAAACAAGTATTATGATAATTACGAAACTCAATAAATACTAATATTTAAAATATCTAAAATACCAACAGTGTATTATAAATTAATAGAATACTTTGACTACTTTAAAAATCTTATAAAATACGTCATGAAAAACCCCTCTCTTAAAAATAGGTTTACTTCCTTTAGTTAACAATATTATTAAAATATTATCTACACAAATATAATATTTTATGAAACTTAAAACAAAACTCATTTAAACATAAACCCAAATAGACCACTCATCCGAAAATATATATCTGGAACATACACTAAGGGTAAACTGGTAATAGTACTCAACTATCAGGTTAACAATTTACATATATATATATACACCTTATGAGGAAAACTAGCAGTGGACAAAAATAAAAACACAGAAATAACATAAGTGCAGCAGCAGTAGAGACTTACACCAGGAGAAGTTAAGGGCCGCATGTGATGGCTGAGCTGGAATATCGTGGTGGTGCAGCTGTCAAGCTGGGGATGGCATGCGGCGGCGAAGTTGCCTACATTGGGTGGTGAGAGCGAGAGAGGCAGAGAGATATGAGCTGGAGGGAGAGCGAGTGAGGCAAAGAGAAAGATGGCGTGCGGTGGCAACGGGGTTGTGCTGGTCGGTGTGTTCTGTGGCTGATGGTGGTTCCTTCTTCCTTGAGGTGGCGACGACGTGTTCAATTGATGGTTGCTTGCTCGTGGGGTGGAAGTCCTCCTTAGTTTCTTTGTGTAAAACAGAGGTGGTGTTTTTACCGATAGCTGAGAACCAGGCAGAGGTCGTAGAGGGGTAGTGGCGCACGACTGGAGTGGTGAACTCAGAGTGGCTGAGGTACCGTGTGCGGACTAAGTTCGGTGGAGTAGCGACACTTTGGCTTAGTTGTGGGGTGGTTGGGCTGCTGAATGCAACCGAGGCTTGTGGATTGGTGTTTTACAGAAGGGTGAGGGCTGGGCTGTGGTGGAGTTGAGACGACGTGGATCTTGGCACTGGTAGGTGGAGGGGAAGTTATAGTCATGCAGAGGTAGTTTGATGGAGGAGGTGGGCGGTAGATGCAGACCAAGGCTGCAGCGAGTAGCACAAAAGAGAAAAATAAAATAAAATTAAAGGAGGGGCTCATGGGCGAAGAATGAAGGAGGAGGAAGAAGAAAGAAATAAAAAGAAAAAAGAAGGAAGAAAGGTGGTGCAGCGTAGCAAAGGGAGAATGAGATGAAGACCTAGGGCTTCTTGCCAAAACGATGACATTCCACCACAAGGGATTGGGCTCCCTCACTCACATGGACTGGGCCTGTTTCTCACACTCCCCAATTGGCCCAACAATCCACTTACAGAAATCAAACAAGCTCTTCTAACCCATAAGAACCCATTGGACCTCGAGAGAATTTAAAAAAATAAAATAAAATAAATAATACTAATACTAATAAATAAAATAAAACACTCAAAATTTTTGGGGTCTCACATTCATCATTTATAAAATCAATGAAATCCATAGTTCGTCAATATTCTGGAATGGTTGATGCATCAATTATTAAAGTTGGTACATTTTCTCTACATAATGAAATGTAGTTAGGCCCTAAGGTTTCAGGGGTTGGATACATAGATGAAAACTCGTTTTCTTGATAAGCCTTAGCCGATTCTTCATCTTTGTGGTTACATGTTTGTACATGCAACATATCATACACATTTTTGCCAACAATGTTTTGCACAACTTTCCAATCACCACTCCATATAACATCATCGAAATAAAATACTTGTTGCGCTTGAGATGCCAATAAGAATGACTCTTCCTTGTATCATGAACAAGATATATTGACATTGGTATAATGTGGATCCATATGTAGTCCACTATGACTACTAATGTCCCACCAATCACATTTGAAGAGATATTCATGACGCCAACCCATGTAGCACAACTACAATATGTGATATATCTATGAGCCCACCATAGTAGTCCTTTATACCCTCATTGAAACCCCCAATAGCTGCCATACCAAAACATTGGGTGCGGTGGTTTGCTTCACAATCCTTCGTATGAAACCTTATTCCATTGTTTATACAACCTGAATATAATGCAATCCAAGTGTTAGGACCACACGCCAATGAGGACAATTCATCAGAGGCATCGTTCAAAGCCAACATACGCCTCTTTTTTGCATGTTGGATATGGAGACGATAAATATAAATTATGCACATAAGCGCAAATAACATAAGTGGATATATAGGAGCATAAATCATTAAAATTAGTAATGTACACATGCTTTCAACCACTCTGGGAATTATATTTTGTGCCTCTCATTAACATTATTTGTGCATTCTACATTGATTTTTTCATAATGCACGCTACAACATGAAATGCTTCTAAGTACAACATTTGAAATATATATATAGGTAAAGAAAATGAAAGAGAGAAACATAAAATAATTAAAACCAAAAACTCACTTGACGTAGTCCCTAATCTCCATGCAATTATTGAGCACATACCAATGGACTTTCTAAAGAATTTTATCACATAAATGATATGATGATTTGGATGTAAACGTTGAGAAAAGACAAAAAATGTTGGTCACTCTTGTTGTTGAACATCATCCATGTTCTGTTCTTTTAGGTTAAATTTGTTCTCAACATCATTGAGGTACTGGGAGAAAAAATCCAAGTACTCCACATGAATGTAAGTCTCTATCATGATAGATCCTTCATGATGAGCTCTATTTCACACATAATGCTCAAAGCGTCCAAGATATCTCTCGAACAGGTACATCCATTGATACTGAATTGGACCTGTTAGCAATGCCTCGTGTGGTAGATGAATAGCTAAATAAACCATTATATCAAATAAAGCAAGTGAGAATATTCTTTCCAACTTACAAAGAATAACAGAGATGTCACATTCAAGCTTTATCAAGACCTCCACATTCAAAGTTCTTGCATAAAGTTCTTGAAAAAATTTACTCAATTATGTTATTTTCAATCTTATATATTCTTGTAAATACTTGCGAAAAGCAACTGGCAGTAGCCATTGTAAAAGTACGTGTGAATCATGGCTCTTTACTCCAGAGATCTTACAATCAATCTCGTTCACGTATCTTGATATATTTGAGGCAAATCCATTTGAGAACTTCACTGATTTCAACCATACACAAAAACTCCTTCGAGCTTCCTCCACTAACGTGTAATAGGCAGGCCTTATCAAAGAACGAGTATCCTGCTCCTGCAGATGTAGATCTTTCTTTGTACCAAGCCTCATCAAATCCTTTTGAGCTTTGATATAGATCTTTCAATTTTCCCTTAGTATTCATAATCATTCATAAAATATTGTTACAAATATTTTTCTTAGTATGCATAACGTCCAAGTTGTGTCTCAACATTAAGGTTTCCTAATATGGTAATTGGAAGAATATACGATTCTTCGTCCAATTCAACTCTTATGGGGACTACTTCCTTTTCTAGAATCCTTCACTGAAATTACCGCACTAAGGCTCATAAGTTACTCTAATATATTACGTACAAAAAATTCTTTAGGAATCATTCCATGCTCTTCCCCACTGTCAAACAAGTCAAGATTTAGCTGCCAACTATGATCCCTTGGTAAGAATCTACGATGACACATATAACAGTATTTTCCACCATATGTCAAACATGCCGAGGCTCGTGCCTACCTCCATATTACACACATGACAGCCATTTTTCCTTTCGTACTCCATCCAGAGGGTTTGCATATGCAGAGAAGTCTTTAATAGTCCATAATAAAGAATGTAAACAAAATGATTATCTCTTCCTCCCACAGATGTTTTAATTCATCAACCAAGGCTCTTAGATACACATCAATGTCATTTCCAGGAGCTTTGGACTAGGGATAAGTAATGTCAACATGGTACAATTTTTTCATACATAACTAGGGAGGTAGATTATAAGGTACCAATACAACTGGCCAAATGTTGTAAGTCTTGCTCACATTATTAAACGAGTTGATCCATCGCTTGCCAAGTGAAATCAGATATTGCGAAGCTCGTTTGCAAACCAACTATGTTGGTTGTCAAAATCTTTCCATGCCAAAGAGTCATTGGTATGCCTAAGAGTACTAGAATTGTCCACTCGATTCTTTGAATACTAGGTCATATGTGAGGTTGTTCGTGATGTCATAAATAGCCTTTGGACCGAATAAACTACACTAACGAACAAGGAAGCTAGGGGAGTACCCGAGTTGATACTTGGTCAACCAGGGATGAAATCGAACAATGAGAACCAAAAAAACACACAAAACTCGGCCACACAAGGGCAAAATGATAAAAGAGAGCATAAAACGTGTGTATGTGTATATATATATATATATATATACACATATATATGTGTATATATAGATTCTTCCACCAGCAGGCCAGCACCATTAACATCCAAACATCCAAACTGCATGCCATCGAAAACATCTAATTTCTTAAAGAGTGATTGACCGTTTTGTCCTGACCACTTCTAACTATTAGTCCAATTCGACATTATTCTTCCTAGTAATTCATCTCTGCTAGCTGTACTCTAAAGTACTTGGTTCTAATATTAGATATATGTGGCCTGACGGCTTCAAAAGCTAGATCGCTATTTGCTAGGAAACCATTGGAGCTAGCTAGCAATATCAGATTCAACCCTTGATGCATGCATGTTGTGTCATAAAACAAGAATAATCAAGCCAGTGTAGTACGGAACATAGCCAGCTTCTGGTCATTGCACTCATCCACGCAATCAAGCAAATTAAGAAGGATGATCATCAAGCTTCATTATCTCTTCCTCCTCCCCGTGGCTGTAATTATATTCGGCTTACTACGACTTTGTGGTAAGGATTTTTATTACATGACATGCACTCTTTTTTTTTTATCAGAACAATAATCAAACTACGTGATCTCCAGTCAATTAAGCTACATAATTAAGTTTGTAATATTAGAAAATCTAATGCCTTTAAGAGTTCATGAATTAATTATTGTTATCAAGGCCTTTTATGCCTTAAATTCCAATCGTTTATGGCCCCATTTTTATAGCCACTAGAGGGGTTTTTTTTTTCTTTTTATATCTGCATATATATTGATATTCTAAGCTATATAATATGCATAATCTAGATGGGAATAAGGTGGTGATGGAGTATATAGGAGCCACGGGCATTCCAGTTACATTCGATCCTGTTCCCATCAACGATGGCATCGACTTCCATTTCATACTCAGCTTTGCAATCGATGCAGACCCCTCAGGCAATGCCCAAAACGGAAAATTCTCACCATATTGGGCAGCCACATTGACACCAGACTCAGTTGCAGCTCTCAAGGCTCGCCACCACCCCAACGTCATCAAAGCCTTAGCCAGCCTCTCCGGTTGGAGCCTCGGCAAAAAAGTCCTGCGTTGGTACGACCCCAAAGACACTCAACTCTGGATATCCAATGCTTTCAAATCCCTCCGATCCATTATTACCACTTACCATCTTGATGGCATCGACATTGACTATGAAAACTTCCAAAAAGGCAACTCAACCTTTGCTTTCTGCATTGGGGAGCTCATTTCCATGTTGAAGAACCAAAGCTTGATTTCTGTAGCCACCATGGCACCCTTTTATACCACTGCTCGACCCTACATCGAGCTCTTCAATAAGTATGGAGGTTTCATTGACTTCGTTAATCATCAGTTCTATACCGATAAGGTTAGATCCCCGCAAGGGTACTTTCAAGCCTTTAGGCTTCGAGCTACGCAATTTGGCAGAGATAAGTTGCTGCCTAGCTATGAAGTCAATGGAAGAGGAATTCAAGGGGATGCCTTTTTCGAGGCTTTGGATCTTCTGAAGAAGAATGGATTTGATGTTAACGGGATCATGATCTTCTCGGCTGATGCTTCTGCCTCCAATAACTACTACCATGAGAGGAAATCCCAAGATTTCTTGCTTGACTCTACTATCGTGTAATGCAGCTAGCTAGCTAGGCCTTCATGCAAAGTTGAATGAATAAAGGATTTTTTTTTTTTAATGTTTAATTTTAGGATTTAGACTTAATGTTTCTTTTTATGTGTCAAAAAAATCAGTGCAAAAGAGAAGAAAAATAATTGCCAAAATCTATATACCATAAATTCATGCCACATGATCTTAATTAATTCAACAGAAATACATAAATATAAACTATATCTTAAAGCCATGCATGGAATAGGTCTTGAATTGGGGCCGGAAGCTAGCAAATTAAAGGTACCAAATTTATTAATGTAATAACGTCTATATATAAAATTACTTACACTTTGTATAAGTTCGAGTACGTACTTCACGACATACGTACGGCCATTTAGACATGATCCAACCATTACACGCGTACTACGTACGACACTAATAAAACTAAGAAGACCAACATGAAATTTAGATTACCTAGCTAAAAGCTAAGATAGAAGAACGACATGATGAAATTTAAACGACTTCGTTTAAGTTTCCATAATAACTGCTGATAACATGACACACATGCAAAGAGACGTTCCAAGACAGTATACTGCTAGCTGCATGCGGTGATCAACGACACATGGTGAAGTACTACGTACAGTTGGTGGAGCGAGCTTCTACTTTTTGCTGGTATAAACCTTGTAAATATCGTCGGCTATAGCCATTGCATCCGTAGTTATTCCAGAAAGTCCTCTCCTTGAAAAACCAGCACAATGCAGGCCATTCTCTCCCTTCCAGTGAGATGGGAAACTCTCTTTTGGCATTCCATCCTCATTCATAATATATTTATAATCCTAGACATGAAGAGTCAAGACATGATCAAAATACATTTCATAATTAATTTAAAGATTTTTATCACAGAAGTTGATTAGCTCCCAACGTATCATGAGTCACGTATGTGCACCACGTGGTTAAAGAAATTAAGCGTGTATATATATATATATATATATATATATATATATATATATATATATATATATATATATATATATATATATATATATATCAAGTAATTCTACATACAACCGTAAAATACGTAAATGCTGCATAATTGTTTTAAAAAATAGTAGAGTCTACTATTAAAAAATTAATTTTTTTATGTCAAATTTTATTCACTTTTTTCAAAGCGATTACTTTACGGTTGCACAATTCCCGATTGCAAATATTTTTTCTAATATACCTTAAGCCAACGAGTAACCGTGCTTTTATAACCAGTCGCGAAAACTATCGCATCAAACTTTATTTCCTTGCTATCATCGAACACCACATTGTTTCCATTAATTCTCGAGATCCCCGGGAGAACCTATAAGTCCGCTCGAACATATCGCCAAGAAAAAAACATATGCATATCAGATCAACAGACTAACATACTAAATTTATTAGGTCACTTAAGTACTTGATTTATATAGATGATCTGGATATATCTACCTTTATCTCTCCTGATTTGATCTTTTTGACAGTCCCAACATCGATGACAGGAGATCTTCCAGTTAAGACTTTTTGAACGAAAGGGCCTAATTTTGGTTGATGAATCCCATACTTGGATAGGTTGCCATATATGAATCTTGCCAGCAACAAGGTCACTTTATCCACCGCGTCAACTGAAAACCATTTCAGTAGAGACATTCCTAGATGCACTATTCCTTTGGTGAGCACGTGAAACTGCAAGGCCGAGTACTTGCAATATAATTAGGTCTCGTTTGGATTGAGAAATAAAATGAGATGGTTTTATATGAGTTGAATAAATTATTGTTAGAATACTATTTTTTAATATTATTATTATTTTGAGATTTGAAAAATTAAATTATTTATTATATTTTGTGTAAAAATTTAAAAAAGCTGTGATTATGAGAAGAAATAAGTTGAGATCACTTATTAATCCAAATGAGGCTTTAATGACACTGCTAAAAGAAAACATTAATAATATAGAAGAAGGAAATAAAGTATGACATTAAATTATGGTAACGAAATAAGGTCCAGTACTAATACTTCATAATATTAAAGGCACACGAATATTATAACTTCGTGAAATCCAAAACGAGGTTGTTCCTGCATGCATGCAACTATATATATATATATATATATATATATATATTATATGCAACAGGGTGGAATGGAAAAGCCACAATTAAGTTATTGATGATGTGTTCGCTAGTTCTGTTAGTAGCTAGATGGTTTTGAGTAGCTAGCTTGCTTGTAAGCTCCACCTATTTTTTTAAGCAAGTTTATCAACTTTTTTTTCAAAAAAAATATACGAATTTTACGTAAGACTTCAAATATAATAATTTCTTAGTCTATTTTCCTTTTTCCTCTTAGCAATGGAGTATTTACCAGGGAGAAAGAGAGTAATGTAGAGAGAGATTATTTTCAACAGGTTTAAAGACAACAAAAAGGAAAAAAAAAAAAAAATGAAATCAGCTATTTTGGGCTGTAGAGGAAAAGCAGTGGTAGTTCGGTTAATTTGGCTCTACTGCCTGCATGTACATGAGTACGTACAGGCGCCTGTCAGCCTTGCTGCTTGGAGAGGGTAGTTTCTTCTGAACCAAACATTTGCCCAAACCAAAACGCACAAAGTTGCCAAGCTGCATGCAACAAGGAGGGAGGGAGGGAAAGAGAGAGAGAGAGAGAACTAGCTAGAGAACCTGCAGACGTGGCTAATTAATTAGCTATTGCAGAGATGCATGAATGCTTTTCTAAGCTCAAAAATGATCTCTTTTAGCTTATCTGGACAAGATAAACAATGAATCTATGGTCCTATATATTAGGGCCTTGCAACGAAAGCAGCATTAATGCTTTTCTAGGCTCAAAAATTATCTCTAATATATAGCATTTAGGATATTGCAAAGAGAATCTTTTTTTTTTTTTTTTTCTCTGCTCAAAATCTCCGAGGCCAGCAACCCTGAACAAGACAAAGTTGTTAACAAATACATACTAGTAGAATTGCCATCGCAGGTGTGTGTGTGTGTGATAGAGAGAGAGAGAGAGAGAGTGGTCTTACAGGACTTCGAACTACAATGAATGTTCGGGCATGGTAATTGGAGAGATCATAAGCAACCTCCATTCCAGAGTTACCACATCCAACAACCAAAACGTCCTTGTTTTGATATTTCAAACCCGATTTGTAATGGCTGGAATGTACTATCTCTCCCTGAAAGCCATCCAAACCGGGTATATCAGGAATGTAACCCTCACTATTCTCACCAGACGCAATCACCAAGAAATTCGCAAAATAAACTTCCATCTTCTCATCTATGATGTTGTGAGCCTCAATCCGCCATTTCCCTTGAACTTTGTCAAGCTCGGCAGATTCAACAGAGCGGTGGTAGCGAGGGTTAATTTTGAAATGGGAGACGTAATCATCTATGTATCGAAGAAAAGCATCCTTCGGGATATAAGTTTTTGCTGTTCTGGGGTGTTTCGCAAAAGGTAAGTGGCAAAATTCTTTGGCCAAATGGAGACTTAAGCGATCATAGGTTCTCTTCTTCCAAAGAGAAGCGTAACAATCTTCTCTCTCAAGAATGATAAAGGGTATGGAGTGAAGGGTCAAGCAAGCTGAAATTGCGAGGCCAGAAGGCCCGGCTCCTACGATCAGTACTGCGACAGTTTCCATCCTAACTGGGAGCTAAAGTTTGTTTGTATAGAGAAAAGGCTTCAATTGCTACGAATTGTAGTGACTGATCAGATTAATCCTATTTATAGTGGATGTAGATTGGCATTATAATAATTATGACAATCTTGAACCCCTATCTCTTCAGATTATGGAAATCTCCGCGGCTGAAACAGATGGAAGCAGCCTGATAACATGTGGCGTCCTTTCTTTGCATGGCATCTACTGCATGCTGGCTGCCACTCTTCCACGTAATATATGCCATGGCTTTTTTTTTTTTTTTTTTTTTTTTTTTTTTTATAATAATATATGCCATGGCTAGGTACGGTGCATGATAGCTGAAACTTTCTGTGCATGCATGTAACGGTTGCTAGCTTGGCATGAATGGAGACCCAGATTTAAATTAAAGAAGGATTTCAAGGAAAAGGGCCGAGCAGATTTTGCAGTTACATATCTTAAAAGGATTGAACAATCAATTATATAAACGGATATATTAATTCATTCATAATGACAAATCTAAGTACTTGAAATATAATTACATAGCAGCATTTAACATCAGTACTTAGAATTCCTGCATTTTTCTCAATTTCTTCTTTGATTAGAATTTATCTGCCCGTTTATGACAATAATTTTTCTTTCCAACCTTGCAATTCGCTATTGAATAAAAACTTAGTGTCACTTATAAAATATCTGATTATTAATATTAGCGGCGAGCTTGGATCGAATGACATTTGTCATTCTTTTAGCAACCAACTTTTACGGCGCCGTCATTCTCGCCGGGACGCGCTAATATTTAGGATATCGTTTGTGTAACGGTAAACAGAATTGGATACAAATGAAGACATGAACATATTCTATTGTAAGTATCCAAAGCAAAAAATAACATGTACTCTCCAAATTACTTGCCAACAAACCACATGCATATATCATGTGGAAGAGAAAATCATAAATGAAGATCAATTAAGACGAATCACACATACACATATATATACATAAAGAAAAATGATATTTACAATTTTAAGAAGTACAAGTCTACACAGTAGTATTCAACTTTGAAAAAATTGGTTAATCTGACATCCACATTATAAAAAAATCATTTTTTTAAGATAAATATTTTAGCTATAAAGAGACACTACAAGGAGAATCACCTTTCTCGGCGATTCATTTTCGCTGGAAAAACCAATAAAATCGCCGCCTATAACCTTTTACAGCGATTTATAAATCGCTGGAGGTTCACCGGTATTAAAGCCCCACTTTTGATCTACTCCAACGGAAGCCAAAAATCACCGGGAAAGATTTTCTTTACCGCGATTTTTATTCACCGCAAATAGTACATTTTATTGCCGCAATTGCAAGATACGATTCAGTTGTTAATTGTTGGGAAAGATTAATTCCAGTGATTTAATATTGTCGCTAAAAGTGAGAAAATCGTCGAAAATATACTTTCCCAGCGATTTTTTGAAATCGCTGCAATTGACTAAATGATTTTTAAATAACAATTGCGGCGATAAAAATGCACCGGTATAGATCATTACCAGCGATTTAAAAATCGCTGCAATTGAGTTATTGGTTTTGTGAACTCAGTTGCAGCGATCATAACATCGCTGGTAATTTATCAATTGTGGCGAATTATAGTTGTCGCGAAAAATAAAATAAATCACCGCTAATGGTGAGATCTATTCCAATGGCTTAATTAAATTGCTGTGAAAAACTTTTTGCGGCAAGTTATATTCGCCGCAGGTAAAAGTATTTCCTGCGATATATGATCGCCGGAAATAAGTTTAATGTACAAAAAAATATTTCCAGAAAATTTTAATCGTCGAAAAATATATTTCACAAAATAATAAAAAAAAAGGTCCACAAAATTAACAAAATTAATCCTAATGAACTATACCCAAGCTATAATTTCTAAACATATCATATTATTATTATTATTATTATTATTATTATTATTATTATTATTATTACATACATTAAACTCTTATTACCTTGTCACTCCTCTATAAATAGATGCACCCCGTGAAAACCCACTACTTTTCCTGCACCAAGAAAAACTTATATTGATTGGTCAATTCATAAATTAAAATTTATCATATATAGCGTAAAGTGTAGAGAAACTGAATTCATCATGAATTAAAATTAATTACCTTCGCAAAGACGTAATATACTCTTGGTAGGTCATGTGCTTCATTTCTTCCAACTCTTTCTCGTAGTTGCTAATCTGAATTTTTGTCATTAAAAAAGGAAGAAATTAGACAAAATGTCAGAAATCAAAACCTTAATATAATGGTTATAAAATACATTGGAGAACCATTCGTTTCACTGTAGGTTATATATATATTTGACAACATCCCCCGTTCACCGGGGATCGATGCTCTGTATATAGGAGTACTACAACATGAACACATTGTATATATATATAATGTGCATGAAGTTCAATTTATATATATATATATATATATATAGTAGTCTTGACATTTTCCCATTATCTTAAGGTTGAAGTACTGTGTATATGTTGATATTAACGCAAACATTGAGAGATTAATTCTAATACAGCCAGTAGATAAAATGACTTGGCGGTCACTTAACTCTAATTCAGTACTTTAAGTTATTGACCAAAAGATAAGAAAATATATATGTTAATTTTATATATATATATATATGAACTATATATAGAACCCAATTTCCTTTGCTCCTCTCACTTCTTTTTCAGTCCAATGACAGTCCAAACCTCCAGATCTCTTCATGGTTTTCTTCTTTTCTCTTCCATGGAAGCTGCAAGTCAAATAAGCCACACAAAAGGCTTCAAATAGCAGGCGACAGAAAACCAAAACAGACATCATAGAAAATTGAAACATACAGTAGCAAAAACTATAATAGACTACAGCTAGTTCTTTTCTCTCTCGGGTTCTTCAAGTTTTCAACTCTTTTCCTTTGGCTTCTTAATGATATATAGCTATACAACATCCAAAAATAATTGCTAATGGATGTAGCAACACCACGTATTTGGGAGTGATGGAGTACTATCATTACTTCAAACCTTAAATCAGTTATATAGTCAAGCAGGTATTTAAAAGAGAAAAAAGCAAAATCAAGTACTGCCTGAACCATTCACAAGTAAAAAAGTTAAATCGATGATGGTCATCTAAGGGCAGAAATGCAAAAAATTATCCAATACTTAAGAGAATAGCTTATGGCAATGGTTGGATATATGAGTTATATCTATAGGTAGTCCAGTTTTTTTAGATAAGATCATTACAAAGCTGGAACTAGAATAATATTAAAAATGAGAATTGTGATAATAAAATACCTCTAAAACACTCTTCTTCTCCACAAGCAGTGCAACTTGGCTACTGTTTGTGAACAAGAAGAATGCTGACATTGGATGCTTAGGTTTCAATGGATCCTTATCCTTCATGTGAACAAAAATCAGAAATGTTAGTAACGTTGTTAACATACATGATTCTCATGTTAATAATACTTTTATTTTTTTTAAAGAGAGAAACAATCTAGAAAGTAGTCATAATGAAGCATAGAAAAATATAAGCTTGTTTGGAGAATGATATTTTAAGATATATAAAACAACATCTTAGTTGCATAGATCCGTTTGAAAATTGTGATTACAAAGACTTCATTGTTGAGGCCTTTCATTTGCTCCGTTGTCTCCCATCTTGTGCCCCATTAAAACCCATTTTCTATAAGTTGAATGTTAAGCAGAGTGAACTTTTGATTTCATGAATGCACCTGCAATATCTCATAGAACTCCCACAAAATTATTCACACTTTAGTTAGCAGTGACTAATTGAAAAGAAAATACAAAAATTAAGCAAACAGAACAAGGATTGAGATTCAGTCCTAATACATCACAATAATGACAAATGTGAATCATGTAGACAGGTGTGAATCTGCGTTGGTAATAAATGAACTTAACTAACCTGGATAGTTGCATCTAAGCATGACCATGGGTTTAGCATCAAAATCATTGTTAGTCTACAAAAGTAGAAACACAAAACCAATAACAAGTGTCACCAAGATGGTGCTCACAATCATCACACCAACTTCAGCTATGCATGCAAGAACAAACTGAATTTCATTAGCAGAATTTCATGACACCAACTTCAACTTCAGCTATACCAACACATGACAACATAACATTTGGTGCTCACAATCATCACACCAACTTCAACACAGACTCATAAATTTACTTTGTTTCTCACATCAAACTTGAAACAGGAAAAAACAAACAAATAAATATAAATGACAAACTAACAAAATAAATAAATAAAAAAGCATAAACTCATCGACCCAAAAAAGTAAACAAATAAATACAAATGACAAACTCAAATATTTCAAACTAAAAATTAGAAATAAGCATGATTTTTGGGTAGACATAACATAAAAGCAGCAACCAAAACAAATAACAAAAAGAATTATAAAGTTCAAGTCAATTTCAACCAAAAGTTCGCAAAACCCAAATTCTAAAATAAAATAAAATTGATAGCCCCTGTCCCTGCATCCAACACAATCTCGAGGACTTTAGTTATATGTATTGCCTAAAATCAATTAAATGCTTTAGCTAGATGATATAAAAAATCTGTTGATTAACACAAGAAAGAATCAGGAAGTAGAAAATCCAAGCCTATATATAATGAGTACATGAATGACTTCCATGACCGATGTGCTAGAAAAGCTTATACAATAGTCATGAGGATGACACTTGGTCATGCTTGAGAAAAGAATAAACCATATATGATGGTGAGTTTAACACTTTATAAGTAATGAGATCATCATGTGCACAGTTAGTTTTAACAAGGTTTCTACATGTTACAAAAAAAAAAAAAAAAAAAAAAGATTTGGCCTAACTAGGAGAAAAATCATGTTTCTAATACATGTTACATAATGAAAAGTAATGTTTCTAGCTTTAACAAAATATGAAACCTAATTATGAAACTGCATGCATGCGTGCATTATATGCATGTTCCTTAAACACATACATGGCAAATTGATGGACATGTGCACCAAAGAGATAATGCAAGAAATAGAATATTTGTACAGCACACATTAAAAATGATACTGCTATAGATTAATGGCATTGTGAATGCCAATAGATCTAGGAATGAATGTGTATTTAATCATGTGAACACAGAAAAACCAATATATCTAGGAATGAATGTGTATTTTACTACCAAAATAAAATAAATAAGGTGGCTTAATAATGTAGAACACTTAGAAACGTGAACCAAAATAAACACATTTTTTTAGATATAAACCTTGAACATACTCCAATGTCAACACCTTTGTATGTGGTAGTATAATCCCAGTAAACTAGCTAAAAGGGGGAAATATTCTCAAAGTAAGAATTAGTGATATATTTTAAACAAAGCATTCATCATGTCAAGTCCAGCAGCAAATAGAAAATCTATATCCAAGCATGCATGATACAGTTGCAGAGAAATGAATTAAAGCCAAAGAAGAGTATCAAGAAATCAATTAGTCTTGAATTCATAATTCTATGCATAGACTGCCAAAGAATAAAACAAAAGATTACAATCTAATTTGAGAAAGTTCTCACAGATACCTATCTTGGAACCCTGTTATGAGCAATTAACTTGCTAAACTGTAGAAAAAGGTGTGGAGTCTTGATGAGGATATCAAAGTTAAAACATGGAATGAGTGGGCCTACTAGTTCCCTGCAAATGCAATAAGAATGAAAACTCAAACAATTCATTTCCGATAAACAAAAGTCTATGTATATGCATCAAAACAAATTCAAAATATCGGCTGTGTTTTAAGTTAATGCAACCAGATGACCCTAGCTTTACCTGAATTCTAGCATGGCTGTTAAGGTAAAAATCAAATTCTGTTGGATTGACACATCGAACCAAACTTATGAACCAACATGTGATTGACCATCAAGATATTCAAGGAATATATCTCACCATGTTTTGGAAAAAAAAAAACATTTACATCATTATTCCCAGCTAGAGCACCGGAGAAATCAGATTCTAATTTAACTTTCAACTACTGCAGCCTCCAACAATGCATAAAGTTCAGAAATGCATAAATAACACATGACCTCACATTATCATGTACACAATACAACCTATAGAATATAAAATTCCTAAAAAAAAAAAAAAATTCAAGGAGCCATCAAGATGGCCATAAAGGGGAAGGGAAAAATTATCTCAGTCCAACGGTTAAGTATTTACAAACAAGGAGGGAAAAAAATCCAATGATTAAAAGAATTGGTAATAAATTACACTAGCAATTGTATAGTTTGGATGCAGAAAAACCTCTGCCAGCACATTGACAACTTCCTCTTCAGTCAACATATGTCCCTGTCCAAACCCAAATGCAAAAAACCCATCGAAATTGATATGTTCAATTAGTTCTCTGTTAGTTTATTTGAAACAAAAGGCATATATGAACAAAACCTTCTATTTCTATATGTCAAAATTCTCTCATTCGCATCAACAGCAACAAAACTAAATTTACTTACTTAAACCCCAACTTAGTTATCTGCAACACTTAATCCAAACCAAATCCGAGTCTTTCATCGTCTTATTTTCGTTACCAAACACCGCTTGAGGAATTAAAAGTAAAATCTTACTAGAGTTCCAATTTTTTAAATTGAATTTTCTCATAAACCAAACAAAGACAATACCTTTTTTACTTTTTTTTATCGGTAAAAATAAAAAAATAAAGGGACAATACCTTCAGAAAAGAGAGAAGCTTTGGGCACCGCAAGCCTATGTTTTGGAAATCTCTAGATTCTGAAATACAATGGGTTGCAGTTTCTGTGGTGCTGTGTCGTGGAGGAAGGCGACACATGGTGGGTATAAGAGCTTGAGCGAGATCCGTGAAGGAGAGAGCAGATCGACGGTGAGAGAGACGGAGAGCTTCGGTGGAGGGGCTGGGGACCGTTAGGGGGTAGCTACGCCGGTAGCTAGAGGTGGTGCGGTGGCTGCGGACGCGGCGGCACTGGGAATCTGAGGGAGAAATGAATTCGAGGGAGAAGAGAGGGAGATCTGCGGGAGAGAGAGAAGCCGCGAGGGAGGGACTTGGCTGGGTTGGCCGGCGACGGTGGAGGTGGATGGTGATAGTGGGTCGACGACGGCGTGCAATGGCTGCTGCGTGGCGGCATGAAGAGTGGGGATTGAGGGAGAAGAGGGATTGGGGAGAGACAGGAGGGGAGGAGAGACACTGGAGGGATTTTAATGGAACGAAGGGAAAACGCGGGGGTTTTAATTTTTATTAAATTTTCCGGCGATATTAATATGCCGCTAATAGTATTAATTCGCAAAAAAGACCTTTATGGCGATAATATTCGCTGCAAAAAGTATCTATTGCGGCAATTCTAAAATTGGACAGAAATAACATGCCCCTGCAGTTACAATACTTTGTTGTGACAAAAAAATCGCCGCAAAAAATGAACAGTAAATCTCCTCAGCATTTCCCACTTTTTGCGATGGAATTGAGCGGCGACTTGGAAATCGCCGCAAATAATCACCTTTTGCAACTTTTTTTTTTTTTGTGACGATTTTAAAATTGCTGGAAAATGCTTATTTTCTTGTAGTGAGATTCTACAAAAATAAAAACACAAACTGAAGTAGATTGATGTAATAGTACGTTAGATTATAAAATTACTTTTATTGTAAAATAAATTCAATGTATCATATAAAGTCATGTCAATTTATGATATACTTTTGTGAAAATTTTTTGTAGTTGTAACACTTCTCTTTTTTAACAATGAATCTTATTTTTAAAAAAAATGCATATATAGTGCTTGCTTATTTAGGACTATATCTAATATTATCCTATATAGATGTACAATGGGTAAAGTGAGCTAGGCATGAAGTTAATTATGAAAATCTTGGACTATTTATGCATGATTTCGGGTGGATCTGATGGATAATTAAACATCTTGATAATTTGTGTTGTCCGACATCTGTCGCTGTACTCGGCCTCTATTTGCATGGCATCTCATGCATGCAGGCTGCCACTCAGCTTCCACGTAACTATATATCCATGCATGCACGTTATTGGCCCATTGGTGGGAAATGCATAGTGAACTGGATCTGTATATAACCGATGCTTAATCGGGAACTGCATCCCCCAATTTACGCGTAAAAGTTCGGGGTCCATAACTTTTTACTCCCGGCTGAGGAGAGAATCCCTCAGAGAGCATTGGATCTTTTCCTCCGGTATGTATCCGTTTGGATGTTTAGTTAAATTGAGATGGGATAAATCTTTTATAAATAATAATGGATTAAAATGATAGAGTAAATTTTATATAATACATTTACGATAAGTTTAGATATATTTGAATGTTAAAATAAATTTATATGTATTTATAAAAAATTGAAAAAGATTATAAGTTCTATATATAAAGAATTTTGAATTAAGATAAATTTAGTGATTTGAAAATTGAATATTTAAATGTCAAACTCATTTTAAAATTAAACTAAATTGAGTTGATGTCACTTTATACTAAATTCTAAACGGGGCCTAAAAGTAGAGACATCTAAGTATCTCAAACAATTATTACAATGGATCAATCCATTACAATTTTGACAGGAATGGTTCCATTAATGTTATCAAATTATGCTGTACAATTTGTGTAATAAACATATTTTAAGATTATATATCTAATTAATATTATTCTGTACATATAAATTAATTAGGTCAAATGTTGCAGAAATATAAAATCGCTAACTCGAAGTAGCATTTTTTTGTACTTTTCAATTAACTAAACTTTCTTAATTGGCTCTTATAATAATAATAATAATAATAATAATTAGAGTTTTGTTACATATAGTTACTTTTGCATACTCTTTATACATTTTATTGATGTGATTAGCCAAATTAGTTATTTTATATTAAAAAAAGTAACGCAACCAATCACATTAATGGAGTGCACAAGAAGTACACAAAAATGACTGTATATAGAGTTTTTGTAATAATTATCCTAGCTATTTTCCAGTGGCTTGAATTATATTAAAATGATTAATTAGGCCCCATTTGGATTGAGCTAAGTTGATTTGAGTTGAGTTCTTTATAAATAATAATATTGAGTTAAGATGGTGAAGTGAGTTTTATGAGACTACTTAAGATGAGTTCATATGTGTTTGGATGTTAAGATGAATTTAGATATATTTTTAGAAAGTTAAAAAAGGTTATGAGTCCTACGTGTAAAAAAGTTTTGAGTTGAGTGATGTTTAGTGATTTGGAATTGTGTATTTAAATTTTAGGATAGGTCTAAAACAGAATCTAACTGAGATGAGCTAAGCTCATTCAAGAATCTAAACGAAGTAGGCTGCGTTTAGATGTTGAACTGAGTTGAGTTAAGTTGAGTTGAGATAATAAAATATTGTTAAAATATTATTTTTTAATATTATTATTATTTTGAGATTTAAAAAAATTAAATTGTTTATTATATTTTGTGTTGAAATTTAAAAAAATTATAATAATAAATTAAGATGAATTTATGAAGCAAACAAAGCCTTAGTGTACGTATGATTAGATAATGTTGAACTAAATTGTACAAGCTAGCTGCAGGATTGTGTAGCACATGACTCATATTAGAGTTACTGGTTTAATTTGTGCAAAGGCGATATTATTAAACTAGGGTTGGTTTGGATACTTAAATATTTCAATATATATGTGAATAATAGTAAAATAATTTAAATTAGGATATTTTATTTTGTTTTAGGAAATGACATATAAAAAAAGTTAAATACAAAAATATTATAAATTTAAAAAATTGTTTAAATATCATTTTTTATATTTTTTTGTTTTAAAATTTGAAAAAATATTTTTTTATATTTTTTTTAAAAATTTGATAAAATTATAATAATTAAGTAATAATTAGATAAAAAGTTAACAATTTAAAATTAAAATTATTTTATATTTAAGTGATATTTAAAAATAAAATATCTAAAAATATTTAAAAATAATTGTACTGACGAGTGTAACCTGAATATACCAATTAATTAAAGAGGTTGCATGTGGTATTATTGAAATAAAAAAAAGAAAAAAGATATTTGTAATCGTAAATTATATAACCGTCACATAATTATTTTAAAAAAGTTGAATAAAATATGAGATCTATATAAAAAAATTAATCTTTTAATAATAAATTTTATTTTTTTAAAAATAATTATGTAATATTTATATATTTTACGATTTTACAGAAAATTACTATTAGAAAAAAAAATCCCTATCGATAAATTAAACATATATAGGGCCCATAACAAGGCTTTTCAATCATTTCGGATTATCACTTCTTATTAATTACTTGGTGTGAATAAATTAGTTATAATCACGCGTGCGTGATAAATTAATTCCCTTGCTTTTCGTGCGGAATTCATGAAGTGGATTGCATGCTAAATTTATGATCTTTCTTTCTTTGCCACGTAGAATTTAGAGGTGTAATCAATTCAATGCATGCTTCCCCCTTTTAATTACTTGCATAGTTTAGTGAGTATGTTGACATTATAAATGGATGAAAATTCCACTCCCATATTATACGAGAAAAGATCTAAATCTCATAAATTAACGTAGATTGTATCGCATCAAAAAATCTTTTAGGTTCATTTTCAATCTCAATGTGTTCCTTTTCATATCTTCTTAGGTTGCATTTAAATGTTAAACTGAGTTAAGTTGATATGATAAAATATTATTAAAATATTATTTTTTAATATTATTATTATTTTGAGATTTGAAAAAGTTGAATTGTTTATTATATTTTGTATTGAAATTTGAAAAAGTTATAATGATGAGTTGAGATAAATTAAGGTGATTTTAAATTTCAAACGCACTAGTGTCCCCAAACCCAATCCCAGCATTTTTGGATGTTTTTTCACATCGTTGTCTCGGTCGGTTGAACAATGTTAAAATGGAGACTTTCACTTATTTTTATAATTTCTTCCTCTTGCTCCTTTTATTTTTCGATTGAAAAACACCACAAATATGACTGCCAAGAAATCAAAACCAACGAAAACCTATAAAGCAACTAGCACTGTTCACCCAAGTGATTTCGGACCAAATACTATACCTGGCCCGGAACCCAAGTTTCAAATTTGGGGTTAGTTTTGGCCCGGGTTAGTCCAGTTATGACCCGGGCCGAAATCTAGATGAATTTGGATTCCGAACTGTACAATATATATATATATATATATTTTTTTTCAAAAATTCAACTTAGTTGGTATTACATATATTCAACTTTTGCTTTCAAATTAGAAATGTATCTTATTGTAAATTAGAGAAGTGAGTGAAAATTTTGAATTTTTTTAGAGAAGCAAACAACACGATTGAGTAGAAAAATAAATAGCTAGAGCATGATAATCCATTTTACAGGGACCAAAATAATTGCAATTTCCTAAAAAATTGAAAATTTGTGGTCCATTGATTCAATAGACTCATTAAAAATTTATTGACATCTTATTACTTAATTAATACTCTATAGTTACCGTGCCATTTTTCTTCTTAACGAAAGGCTTAAAGTCAGCCATGACATAAAGTAGTCTATAGCAAAAATCTCATTCAATTAATTATTATCTATATTTTTCTCATCCTAAGAACTCTTGAAAATCTATCAAATTTAGAAATTTTATTGCAAAAAAGTGTTGGATCAAACAATTAGGAAAATAAAGTGTTGTTTATACTTTTTCATGTATATGGCTTGTATATCATTTTGCTTATTTGTTGATAATGAGATAATCTAAATTTAATTTAAAATCAATAGCATCAAAACATTCAAATCAAAAGTGGTGATATGGTCGTTGAGGGATATCAACGGGACTGAGACACGGGACAACTATCGGCGAATAAGCCTGGAAAGGCTCTCTGCCTAGGGGCTCGGGTTGGGGAAGGAAGTGGTGAGGACAACCGGGGCTAGGGGTTTCCGATTGGGATTCTTTCGCGAATCCCTTTAGGGTGTATGTAGATATTGAAGTGAGTTGAGTTGAGTTGTGATGATAAAATATTGTTAGAATATTATTTTTTAATATTATTATTATTTTGAAATTTGAAAAAGTTGAATTGTTTATTATATTTTGTATTGAAATTTAAAAAAATTACAATGATGAGTTGAGATGAGTTGAAGTGAATTTAGTAACCAAACGCATCCTTAATGTCTCTAATTTCCCGTATGCAATTTATGATATTTTGGTCAAATTTCAAATTGGAATCTCATTGAAAAGTCATGATTTCTTTATTGAAAAAGTCATGATTTCTTCGAAGAAAATAAGCCTTCCACTCGAGTGCCCCTGATCATGTAAATGTGGTACAAGAAATGTAGATATGATCCTCTCATGCACCATTTGATATATTATTCTGTTGACTTATGACATGGATTTATCACATCATTAAAGACACTGTTTTCTAACTCTAATAAGAAAGAAAATTGAAAAGGTGTCAAATCACAATTGCCCAATCCAAGGATAAAAAAATATCCACTCTGTTTTTTATTTTTTTTTTATTTTTCTAAAGGTGGGCCTGGGTCATTTTTCATTTGGTCCCTTTGGACACCCTGGCCATTGCTTCCCAACCAATCGAAAGCCTTTTACGTTCAGTCTCTTCTGGTCTGGAGGCCTGGAGGGAAATGGAAGGAAGCTGGAACCCCACGCCACCAACAGTGCGCACCCTCGCACGTTAGAATCTTTCAAATTTTCGCATTCTTATTTGTTTATTTATTTTTTAATAGTTTATTTATTTTTAAAAAATATCTCATCTCATCTCATTATTATAATTTTTTTAAATCTCTACACAAAATAAAATAAATAATTTAACTTTTTTAAATTTCAAAATAAAAATAATATTAAAAAATATATTCTAACAATATTTTATTTAACTTTTTAATTTTAATTTTATCTCATCTTATCTCATCTCAGAAAACAAACGAGTCCTAAAAGTAATATTACACTTATCAAAAACATCCCGAATTTACTTCCGGAATAACATATTTTCTTTTCTTTTATTTTTTTTATATACTTTTTTAATCATTATAAATATTTTTAAAAAAATAAAAAAATTTATAATATCATTAAAAAATATTTTCTTAATTCCTAAAAAAAAAAAAAAACTTCTTTCGGGAGGTTTAACATTTCTCAATCTTTAAAAAGAATGGATCTTAATTGAAATTGAAACCATATATTACCTCACTTTCTTCTCTCTCTCTCTCCAACAACAAAGACGTCGACGACCGCCACCACCGCTACCAGAGGAGCTGCGGAGCGACGTCTTTTGCAACGAGGAAGATCCATTTTTGCATTCGCATCTCTTCTCGTATTATACTTGCAGAATCTGATCCCGTTCACTCTGCGTAAGCACAATTCGATCCCTCTCACTTTCTTCGAGTCCAAATTTTCTCGCATATTCTCCTTAAAAATTCCAGATCATTTCCGCAATATAAATCGTCTCTTCCTCTTTGTTTTTCCGAGAAACGGCCAGAATATTCATATCCTCGTTATTTCTGCTTTGGAATTTTGGTTCTCTGGTCAGGAACTGTGAATATATCAAGGGCTTGACAGCGGACGTTTGGATTGCATCACTGTGGAGTTGTGTATTAATATTGGTGGGGGATTAGGGTTTCCCCGAAGGTTTAAGAAATTTCAAGGGTTTATAGTGGAGCAGTGAAATGCTAGATTTCATGAGTTGGTTCTGACGAGTGTTTATTTGGCTGTAAGGTAATTAGGATTCGGGGATTGAGGTGGTTAGGATATCTGATGGAAGATTAAGATATGGTGCGGCTTCTTGGACTGACTCGAGGGCAATCGGATGAGTTGCCTCGCGAGATCACCTCGCGGATCAACCGGGCGAGTGATACCGGTGAGAATGGGTGGCTCATTCGTTTCTTCGACTCTGCGTTCTTCTGTGAGTGGATCGCCGTCAGCTATTTGTACAAGCATGATCACTCTGGGGTACGGGACTACCTCTGTAATCGAATGTACACTCTACCCTTACCGGGTATTGAGAGCTATTTGTTTCAGATTTGTTACATGATGGTGCACAAGCCGAGCCCTTCTTTGGATAAGTTTGTCATTGATATGTGCTCAAAATCGCTGAAGATAGCTCTGAAGGTGCATTGGTTTCTAATGGCTGAGATTGAGGATTCAGATGATAATGAAGGGATTAACAGGATTCAAGAGAAGTGCCAAATTGCAGCGACTTTGATGGGTGAGTGGCTTCCTTTGAAACAGCCTCAAACTGTGCCGTCGACCCCTGGTAGCAAGAACCTGGTTTTTAATAAGCTACTATCATCAAAACAGCGGCTGTTGTCACTTACATCTTCACCGCCATTCCAGAAGTCTTTGTCATTCTCGCCTTCTCCAGCAAACAATTTGCAGCAGGATGTTAGCCAGTTACCTTCTGAGGAGAACAGCATCTTAAAGAAATTTATTCCAAGTCCAAAGTTGCTATTTAGGAAGTCAACAGAGAAAGATGATGATGGCTCGGAGAAGGATGGGTTCTTTAAGAGGCTTTTGAGGGACAATAGAGGTGATGATGAGGCAGGTTCAAAGGTTCGAGATATGTTTCTTTTCAGGAAGTCAATGGAGAAAGATGATGATGATTCTGAAAAGGATGGGTTCTTTAAGAGGCTTTTGAGGGACAGTCGAGGTGAGGATGAGGAATTGACGGCAAGCTCAGAGAGTCTTTTTAAGAGGTTATTTCGTGATAGCAAGAGTGGGTCTGAGGATAAATTAGTGGAAGATGATGAAAAAGAAGGTTTCTTTCGTAAGCTTTTCAAAGAAAAGTTTGACAACAAGAAGGATGGGAATGAAAGGAAGGAAGATGAAGATATTATCGACTCTGAAGCAAAATGTTCCAAATCTGTTGAAGATGATGAAAAAGAGGGGTTCTTTCGGAAATTATTTAGAGATAAATCTGATGACAAGAAAAATGAAGATATTGTTAACTTTGGAGAGAAAAGTTCCAAATCTGTAGAAGATGATGAAAAGGAGGGGTTCTTCCGGAAATTCTTCAAAGATAAGTTTGAGGACAAGAAAGATGCAAATGATAAAACTGATGAGGGGTGCACCAATTGTGAGGAAGAAGAGGCTTCTGACTTTTCATTGTTACGCAGAGTGTTTCGTGTGCACCCCGAAGATTCCAAAATTACCGTTGCTAATGAAAACAACAATGGTGGTAGCTTGCTTGAAAGTAGTCCGGGAACTGAGAGTTTTTTCCGTAAATTGTTTAGGGATCGTGACCGTTCAGTGGAAGACTCAGAGCTGTTTGGTTCAAAGAAGCACAAAGAGGTTTGTTTAGAATTGGTTTACTCTCTATGTTTTATATGTTAATATGAAAGCATGACCTTATGTAACACCCCCTTCCCGTAGGTTAGGAGTGTTACATGCTTTCGTAACTATTACCGGTAAAGAGACCCAAAATATTAAATATACCCAATTTATCGAAAATAAATTTCCAAAGAAAAACATAACAAAAAATATAATCTCATAGCAAGAAAATTTAAAACTGATATTTTAGTGAAAAAACACTTATTAACTAAGCCTGAAAATCCCTTGACACATGATCTATGCCTTGCCGTTAGCTCGTCAACACTATATTCTTTACCTGGACATTTTAAAAACATAGGGCTTTTTTGAAAGCCTGCGTACTTAATACATATACTAACATAAATATGTAACATGTACTCATTAAACTTGTCTTTCCCTTTCTTTAATGGCTAGCACACCTTAACCCCCGCAGCAAGGATGTGCACTGGTTGCACTGCTTGTTGCCACAAGGGAAACAACTTATCATAACATACTATGGTGGACTATGCTTAGGTCCATGGCTTGTACATTTTCCCATAATTGCATTAGTACCATGCATCTCTTATGGCGATTCTTCAAGCTTCTTTCATAACTTGTCTCTTACCTTTCTTACCATGATGTGTGTAGAACACATAATGACACAGCTTATTGTAATCTAAATATAAACATATCATGATGCATGTATTTTTGATAGGTGTGTATCATGATGCATGTAAAAGGGAGAATAACAAACTTATCATAACATACTACGATGGACCACGCTTAGGTCCATGGCTTGCACATTTTCCCATAACTGCATTGCACATTTTCAGAATGCTATTCGTCTGAAATTATATTGAAATTGGAAGATAATACATGTTTTCCATTCAAGTTTTATAAGATTCTATACTTCTAAAATGTCATCTTAACATTTGATTGCTAACATTCTTAATACAAAATGTGCGTTGATATCAAAGTCTTTAATTCATGAAGAATTCTGAAATTATACTTCCTCTATTGCTTTTAGTGTTTACGAGCCTTTATGATCCCATTTACTAGAGTATTTGAACATGCTTTAATTTTTTGGATGACTCCATTTGGTAGCTACATCGATGCAGGACAAAAAGCTCCAATGCACTTTAAAACCATATCTAATGCAGTATCTTCAGGAATTCAGCAATATAGTTAGGTTTCTTGATGGAATCCTGGTCTGGGTTTAATAAAACAATGATTGGGATTAAGTAGGTATGGAAAAAAATTTGATCTCGGTGGCTTTTTTTTATCTGCAAACAAGTTTTTATTGATAAAAAAAGTGGGCAAGTGCCCATGTATACGAAACATATACAAGAGCAATGCCTAAGCATGCTAGTTTAGTGATACAAGGAATTCATGAAAGGTCATGACATGAAAATCAATTATAATCGACCAAAGGAGTGAAGTATTGAAAAATAAGTTTATAAGCTCATCCATTGACCTCTCTTGATCTTCAAAACTTCTTTCATTTCTCTCTTGCCAAATGTACCATCGTAAGCATATTGGGACCATCTTACATATTGATGCAATCTGAGAGTTGCCTCGAACTATCCAAGAAGCAAGGAGGTCATTTACCCTTCGGCATCACCCAAGCTAGTCCCAACCAATCAAAGACTTCATTCCATAAAGTCATGGGAATCTCACAATGAAGTAGTAGATGGTTAGTGGACTCTCCGCTCTTCTTACACATACAACACCAATCCATTACTATGATTTGACGTTTCCTCAAGTTGTCTAGAGTGAGTAGCTTCCGCAAAGAAGCCGTCCATACAAAAAATGCTACCTTTAGAGATGTCTTTGTCATCCAAATGCTCTTTCATGGGAATTGATTTGTGTTGTGCGTGGACATGGCTTGGTAGAAAGAGCGGACTGTGAATATCCCTTTTTTAGAGGGCACCAAAAAATCTTGTCTTCCACTCCCCCCGACAAATGGGTGGAATACACAATGTCAAAGAATGCCAAAAAAATATCAATTTTCCAATTTTGTGCATCTCTAAGGAATGTAACATTTCCTTGGGGAATATCATTGGAGATGAATGAGGTCAGTAATCGAGGCTTCTTTCATTCTTGATAAACTATAAACGTGTGGATAAGTTTCCTTGAATGCCCTATCGCCGTACCATACATCGTGCCAAAACTTGACCTTGGATCCATTACCCATTTTAAAGCAGGTATTTCTTGCATATATATCCCAACCTCTTCTTATATCCTTCCACAACCTCACTCCATAAGACCCACTCACCTCATTAGAACACCATTCTACCCATGGTTCCCCATGTTTCAATTCAATGATGATTCTCCCCAAGGCCTCCCCAGTCATAGTGATATCTCCATAACCATTTGCCAAGCAAGGCTTTGTCGAAAGATTTTAAGTTCCAAATACCCAATCCTTCTCCTTTAATGGGAGAGCATATTGTGGCTCATTTCACCAAGTGAAATTTAAACCCCTCCCCTCCCCTCCCCTTTTGGAAGCCATGTTTGTCACAATAGAGAAACTCCATTGATCTTGGTGGCTTTAGAGCTACTAAAATTAGGATTCAAGGTTGTAGGATTTTCTAGCACTGGTTGTTGAAACAAAAGGTTAAAAGAAAAAGAATATAGTCTAGGGAATCATCTAGGCTTCTTCTTAAACAATCACTCTAGGGATCCAACGCTTAAAAGGGTTGCTGAAATAGTTTTTTGTAAGTAGGCTGCTGAAACTTATATTCAAGTATTCTCTGAATTTCGACCAAATGATAAAAGATTTTTATATGGTTACTAATCAATTATTTCCTACAAAAACAAAGACTCCTAAATAATAAAGCGAAGTAATTAAAAAAAAAAATTAGACCAAGTAACCTGTTAAAAAATAAATTTTAGACCAAGTAGGAAGCTAGAAAAAATTGGGAGAAGTCATTAAAACTTATGAAAATTTAAATCTCATGGGTCTTTGGCAGAGCCCTTTCCAGACAAAAATATTATTTTTTTCAGCCTCTTGTACGCCATGAGGTTGAGGGCTCAAGGAACTGATAAGATGTGGTGGGTACCTGCTAGGAAAGGTATATTTTCTATTCGTTCCTACTATAAGACCCTTACAAACCCGTAGAGCTATCATTTTCCTTGCAAAAGCATTTGGAGAAATAAGGTGCCTTTAAAGGCGGTATTTTTTGCTTGGACGACTTCTTTGGGCAAGATCTTGACTATGGACAACTTATGGAAATGTTGGGTCATTGTTGTTGACTGGTGCTGTATGTGCAGAAAGAATGGTGAGACTGTGGAGCATCTGCTACTCCATTGTGAGGTTGCCAGGCGTTACGAATGATGTCTTTAGAAGATTAGAACTAGCCTGCGTTATGCCTCTACTGTGGTCGAGCTTCTGGCCAGCTGGACAAATATTGGTGGTATTCCACAATTCACAGCTATGTGGAAGAGGGTTCCTATTTGTATTTTATGGTGCATATGGTTTACTTATCAAAAAAAGAAAAAAAATTATGGTGCATATGGAAGGAATGGTTGGAATTTTGAAGGTAGGGAGCACTCACTGGAGGATATTAGATTGTTATTTGTTATACTTTATTTGTATGGCCTAAAGCTGTTGATTTCAATGGTCTAAATTTTCCTGATTTTCTTGTTTTTATTTCTTCCTCTTAACTAGGTGTTACCTCTTGTGTACTCCCTTTGTATTTGGGCTATGCCTATTCTTATTAATATAAACTTTTGCTTATATATAACTCTCTTTGGTATTTGGCTCAGCCCACTCCAGCAAAATCTGGATTGGTAGACCACCCATGCTTCAATAAAGCTTAAATAAATTCTAGAATATGTGGAGGTATTCGAGGAAGGAGTAGGTACTTAAAATTTGAGAATATGTGGTTAAAACAAAAGGTTTTGTGGAAAGGGTCAGGCAATGATGGTCCTCCTATCAGATCCATGGCACCCCTAGTTTCATTTTTTACTGGTAAATTGAAAGCTTTAAAAAAAGACTTCAAGCTATGGAATGCTCTATCTTTTGGAGATATAGGCAACCGCAAGAAGTCCCTATTAGAGGAGCTGCATGTGGTAGAGAGGGCAGAGGAGGGTCGGGCTTTTTCTATGGAGAAACTATCTCGGAAGACACAGTTAGTTTCAGAATTAGAGAGGGTTACCTTATTGGAGGAGATTTCATGGCGGCAAAAATCTCGAGCATTGTAGTTGAAAGGAGATTGAAGTACAAAGTTTTTCCATTAGTGGCCAACTCCCATAGGAGAACTAATACCATTGAGATGTTGAACATAGATGGAGCTGTTTGCACAGAGGTTTCTGTGATTAAAGAGCATGTTGAACATAGATGGAGAGCATGTTTTATCAAACATCTACTTACTGAGCATGTGGTGTGGAGGCCAAAGCTTGATGGGTTAGCCTTTGAGACCATTGAGCGGCAGAATGTTTCTTGGTTGGAGAGGCCCTTTGAGGAGATAGAGGTTCGTGGAGTGGTGAGGAAGATGGTCAAAGACAAAACACTTGGTCTAGACAGATTTTCTATGGGCTTCTTCCAATTATGTTGGGATGTAGTGAAGGAGAACTTAATGAAGGTGTTCTAGGAATTCTTCTATGTTGGAAAATTTGAAAAAAGCTTCAATGCCACTTTTATTGCACTTATTCCCAAGAAGATTGGGTCTTTGGATGTTAAGGACTATCGGCCCATCAGTTTTGTAAATGGGGTGTATAAGATTATTTCCAAGGTGCTTGCAAACCGCCTAGGGGAGGTTTTGGGGCGGATCATTACGAAACCCCAAAACGCATTTGTAAGGGGAAGACAAAGATTGGACTTAGTACTCATGGCCAATAGATGTCTAGATACTAGACAATAGATTAAAATCTGGTGATCTGGGTATCTTATGCAAGTTGGATATGAAGAAGGCTTATGATCACGTTAATTGGGACTTCCTACTATACTTGCTTGAGAGGTGTGGATTTGAGGAGAGGGTGCTCTTGGATTAGGTGTTGCATATCGACGACGTGGTTCTCAATTTTGGTGAATTGCAATGCAGTTGGCTTTTTTGACAGCCCTCAAAGTCTAAGGCAGGGGGTCCTTTGTCCCCACTTTTTTATGTCTTTGTCATGGAGGTGTTTAGTAGAATGGTCTTTGCCATGGTTAACAGTGGCTTTGTGGCTGGATTTTCGGTTGGTTACACCAATCAGGATACTCTTAACACTTCTCATTTGTTGTTTGCAGATGATACTTTGATATTTTGTGAGGCAGAACAAAACCAGATTCAGGCGTTACGGGCACTTCTACTTTGCTTCGAAGATGTGTTCGGTTTGAAAGTGAACTTATCCAAGTCAGAGTTGGTTCCAGTTGGTAACATTCTCAACATCCGGTTGCTGGCTAACACCCTTGGATGTAAGGTCTCCTATTTTCCCACGAAATACCTTGGCCTTCTTTTGGGGCCGCTTCCATGGCTAAATCTATATGGGATGAAGTAATTGAGAAGATTGAACATAGATTGGCAGGTTGAAATAGATTGTATTTATCGAAAGGTGGTAGGGTCACCCTAATCAAGAGCACTCTGACCAATTTACCAACTTATTTCTTATCTTTGTTCCCAATTCCGGCAAGTTTGGCAATCCGAATTGAGAAACTCTATTGTGATTTCCTTTGAAATGGGTTGGGGGATGAATTCAAATTCCATTTGGTCAAGTGGGTTACGGTATACTCTCCAATCTCTTCTAGTGGGCAGAAATCTGAGAATCGGGCTCTTCTTAGGAAATGATTGTGGTGGTATAATATGGAAAGGGAAGCTTTGTGGGAGTTGGTTATTGACGACTTCAAGTATGGAGGTTTGTAGGGGGGAGTGGAGCACTAGGGAGGTACGTGAGGTTTATGGAGTGGGAGTCTGGAAGCACATCAGACAAGGTTAGGGAGTTTTTGCTCACCACACTAAAATTGTGACGGGAGACGGATCTAGAATAAAATTCTGGTATGACTTATGGTCTGTAGATAAAGCCCTTGAGGGCACATTCCCTACACTTTTCAGGATTACATGTGAGAAAGAAGCATCAATGGCTGACCTCATGGAGATGTCTAGTGGCTTTGTCCAATGGAATGTGAGTTTTATTAAGGCGGCCCACGATTGGGAAGTTGGTAGCTTTTTGGATTTTTTTAGACTCTTGTACTCCATGAAGCCGAGTATTCAAGGAACTGACAGTTTGTGGTGGGTACCAGCTAGAAAAGGTACATTTTCTGTTCGTTCCTTGTATAAGTCCCTCATACATCCATAAGTCCCTCACACATTCGCAGAACAATCACTTTCCATGGAGAAGGATTTGGAGAAATAGGGTGCCTCCCAAGGCGGTATTTTTTTGTGTGGACAACTTCTTTGGGTAAGACTTTGACGATGGATAATTTATAGAAATGCAGGGTGATTATAGTGGACTAGTGTTGTATGTGCAAAAAAAGTGGTGAGACTATTGATCATCTTTCATTGCATTGTGAGATTGCTAGAGCATTATGGGATGACATCGTCAGATGGTTAGAGCTAGCCTAGGTTATGCTTGCTATCGTGGTTGAGCTTTTAGCTAGTTGGACGAACCTGGGCGGTCTTCCACAAATCATAGCTGTGCGGAAGATGGTTCCTATTTGTATTTTATGATGCCTACAGAATGAATGAAATGATCTGACTTTTGAAAACAGGAGCGCTCATTGGAGGAGATTAGATTACTATTTGTTAAAACTTTATTTCTATGGGCTGAAGCTGTAGATTTCGATGGCCTAGACTTTCATGCCTTTCTTGTTTCTATTTCTTCCTCCTAAATAGGTATTACTTTTTGTATACCCCTTGTGTACTTAGGCTATGCCTATTCTCATTAATACAATTGTTTACTTATATTAAAAAAAAAAACTGAACCAAAAACTCCCTAATGTAAAGAAACTAGGAGTTTTTTTACCTCTTCCCCCTCTCTTAATAGGCATATTCGTAGTATACTCCCTGTGTACCATGATAATGCCTATGCTCTTTTTTTTTAAAAAAAAAAATTTATTATCAATAAAGTTTGTCTTATTCTTTTTTGAAAAAATAAGTTTTCTTTTCAAGGAGTTTCTTGTTGTTTGCATCACTTGTAGCTGTGTTTTGTTGTGAAAATTGCAGTTTTTAGCTCTTAGCCTTCCATTTGCCATAGAAGCACCGTTGCTTGTAGATAATTGGTGTTTTTGGCATAGGCACATTGACTCTCAAAGGACATGTCTTAGATTTGCAACTTGAAATATGAGAATGCTTCCACTTATCATCAAAAGTAAATATGGGAATGCATCCAAGTGGAGTGGCTGAGTTGGAAGAGTTGATGTTATGGGGGAGTTTTTTTAGTTTGTCTACAAGAAAAGTTGTGCATTTCATAACGTAGTATGGATTTTGATACAAAATCCACTACATTGAGAAAAAAACTATGGGAATGTAATTTATCAAAACAAAAAAAGATAACTATGTGAATGTAATGGGGATGGTAGCAAGTGAAAAAAGTAAGTTGTAGGTATTTCTAGAAAAGGATATGGTCTATGGAATAAGGTAATATACTCTTTAGACCCACAAACTACCTTTCCGATTTGCACACCTTATTTCGAGTTCTAATAAAAGCCACTTTGCCTGAATGAAATGGTATTGCTAGACTTGGAGATTTGAGTTCAATAAATAGATTGCTGAATCTAGAGGACAATCCATTCACTTGTCAGGAGTTGGTTTTGGCTTGCCTGTACATATCCTGAACAATTTTTTTTATTGGCACCGGGTGTCCGGAACAGCGTCCCGATTAATACTGAGGGCGCACAAGCCCTCGGCAAGGAGTTTCCCTCAAACATATCCTGAACAATTAATGAACAGGTTCTCTAATATGTGTATATAGAATATCAATAGCAATGCAGTAAGCATCTAAGTAAGGTCTGTTTTAGGATTCCACTTGAATTATCATCCCCTGCATGATGTTTGTCTGTTAGCTTGCTCTCTATAGCAACCCCCTCAATCCACTTGTTCTGCTGTGCCCTATTATTCAATGGACTAAATCTGAGATGTTTCACCAATTATATTTACAAATTAGTTTCTTTCCCTTGAATTTAATTGATACATAAAAAATGATGAGGTTTTTGATATAGTGACATCTTCTCTGATTTAGTATGTAGAAAGAACCATAGGTTGATCCAAGATATGACCATGCCACAGTAGATCCACTATTCTTTAAAAGATGAGATGAAAAAAGGAAAATGTATATTGAACATCTGTTAACATGCAAATGTCTCATATTTTCTATGCTAATTCACCATGCTCTTTATTTGGCAGAAGTATCCTGGTTCACCAAAGCAACGGAGTGAAAAGTCAAATGCAAAGCCCCCACTTCCAAATGACACTGCATCCCAGTTTCGAAAAGGGGCATATCATGAGTCATTGGACTTCGTGCAGTCATTATGTGAAACATCATATGGCTTGGTTGATGTATTTCCAGTTGAAGATCGCAAAAGTGCTCTTTGTGAGGTTTATTATTATCTTTTTATGCTTTCTCCAGCTTAGTTTATGATAGCGCTCTATGATACATATATACTTAGACATATGTTGCTTGAGTTTTTTCCTGATGCATTTGTTGTGTTTGTCATTCATATGTTTCCAGTCTCTCGCAGAGATCAATTTGCATGTGGCTCAGGCTCAAAATAATGGAGGTACTTCTTTAATCATTGTGGACTTAAGTAGATGAATGCTCATCTTGGGCACAGTGCTTTCGATTATTTATTTATTTATTATTATTATTATTTTGTAATGCTTCAACACGTTGCTTAGGTTTTTCTGGAACACTGCAGTATGTTTCTGAAGGTGTGTTTTTGTAATGTGAAGATTGCAAGAACTTCAACTTTTGAAAATTAGAATACGACCTTATGAAAAATGTGTTCTGTATATCTTATATTTTTTCTCCATTATATTTCTCAAAAATGTTCGGAATGTGCATTTGGAAACAAGTCTAAGGATTTCTGAAAGGGGTATTACCAGGAGGTTTGTTTATTCTTATAGAAGAACATGCAGAAGTTTACATTATGTTTGTGGAATGTAACAATTGGCCTTCTCCAGATTGACAGATAATGTTTCTGCAAGGAGAATAGCTTTCTCAGGTTGATTTTTCTGGCTGGATATTTCTATTCAACTCCTCAATGCTATTTAACAGAAAGAGAAAAGTTTTGGTACCCCATACTAACTGATAAAGGTGGGTGGTGTATGGGATCCCACATTGCTTGGGAAGGTGAAGTTATTGTTCTTTATAATGGTTCCAATGGTGCTCCAATTGTGTCATTGATTAGTCCTTTTAGAGTATAGGCCCATATGTGGCTTGGGCATCCCTTGGGGTTTTACAAATGGTATTAGAGCCTATTCTAACCAGAAATGTGGGACTCGAGCCGTGCCATCTACAACGGACTATCCCAATGAGGACGTCGGGAACTTAAGGGGAAGAGATTGTGATAGCCCATACTGACTGATAGGGGTAGGTGGTGTATGAGATCCCACATTGGTTGGCATGAAGAAGTTCTTGCTCTTTATAATATTTGCAATGAGACTTCATTTGTATTATTGACTAGTCCTTTTGGAATATAGGCCAAGTTGTGATTTGGGCATCCCTTGGGGTGTTACAAATTCATTTAAATATGTATGTGCACCTTTTGTTTTGTATATGTGGTGTTTTGGTTGACGTGAGCAACTCCTCGTTTTCCAATGTCATATGTGAACTTTCATCTTCTCAAGATGCATTACTATTCTTTTGTCCTTTCCTTTGATGTGAAGGTTTTTGTTTTCACTTTCTTTCCCCTCTCTTTTGCTGCTGCTTCTTCACTTTATCTCTCTCCCCTCCCTCCTAATTGTAATAGACTGATAAATTTTGACTGGTTGTACTAATATTAGCTTTAACTTGAAATTGTGGGATCTAAAACATGGTCTAGTGCATGATGCTATTGTTTTCTTTTGAATGAGGTCATTGATGTAAATGTGAAATTTTGTCAAGGTGAGGCTTGCCAACAGGTTTTGGCCTGTAGAAAATTGTGAGTTGTTTCTTGTTTTCTTCATGATCTATTAGGTTTGGTATGCTATTCAAATTAATATCAAAGAGGAGTTATTTAGACACTGGTTGTTCTGGTCCCTGGATATCCTTTTCCACTTCTTGTAATTGGCTTTTATGCCGTTTTACCCTGTAATTTGTGTAGCCTTGTTGATATATATTTTGTATTATCTGGGTTATTCATTTTATGATATTGCTACATTGTCTTTGAATAATGCAGATTATATGTTTTAGGAGTTTGTTTTTAAATGGTAAGGGAATTTTGCCACGTTCTATTATTTGAATAATTCCGATTCTTTGTTTTAGGAGTTTGCTTCCCAATGGGAAAAGGGATGTATCGTGTGGTTCATATACCTGAAGATGAAGCCGTTCTTTTGAATTCGAGGGAAAAGGCACCCTATCTGATCTGTGTCGAAGTTTTGAAAAGTGAAACGCCAAGGTAATTAATGAATTACATTATTCAAATGAGGGACGGTTGTTCCTAGTTGTTATAGTAATTGAAACAAGTACCATCAAATGAGATGATTTTAACCTTTTGTTTTCTGCAAATGAAAGGACTCAACTGATTCATTTTTTTTTTTTGCCTTTCTATAAAAACTTGTTTTAGCACTACTAAGGATGCGTACGGTGCACAAAAGCTTTCTAGAGGAGGAATTCCTCTGGCAAATGGAGACGCATTATTGCCAAAGCCCCCTCCTTGGGCTTGTCCATTGTGGACTGCCCAGGAGGTTTATCGTAATAGTAATGACCGAATGTCAAGTTCAACTGCTCAAGCAATTGACCAGGCAATGACACACATTTCAGAGGCAAAAATGAATATTGTCAATGTGAATCTTTCCGTGGAGAAGCAATTTCCCAGCCATACTGAGAGTATTGAGCACAGTAGCATCCATTGTGGTAGTCTGCTGTCTGCTCCAGCTTCTGGCGGTGTTATGTCCTGGAGTTATCAAGGTGGCGAATGTTTGAACCACACGTCAAGAGCAGCACATATTTGTGATTTGGAGTGGGTACGGGTAGTTCTGACAGTAGATTCAGGGGTTAGAATGGAAGACATTGAGGATCAAGGCCCACCACATCGGAAGGAACACCGCCGTGTTCCAAGTACAGTAGCTATAGAAGCAGTAAAGGTGCGTTGTCAGGGGATTTATGTTTTGATGCTGTTGTTGCCATTATTGTTTTTAACACAAGGACAAATTATTGATCCCCACTGCTTACATTTTTATGGTAGCAATCTCCTCGCTAGAGGAGCTTATTGGGGAGGAGGGTGAAAGGGCCCTTCACCCTGTTCATGGTACTTATGCCTCGCAGCTAGCTTTCTTTCCAACTTTGCTGCATTAGTTGTTATCTTTCTAGCATGACTTCGACTTATCAAGATGTCTGTCAGTTAACGTGTACTTGGGGCACTCCTTGCTTTTTTGTCTTTTTACTTTTTAGTGAGTTTGTAATTGCAAATGAAAGTTAGCCTTTTAGTTGATTTTTGTTTATTCCCATTCCGTTCTTCCAATGAGTGGCTCTTATGTTAGTTCATTTGTCACTGTTGAGTATAGCCTTTTTTTAAGATTTTCTTCCCTGGCCACTAGATGAATGATTACCAATTGCTTTTATCCTAATTGTTAAAAAAATGGTGGGACCAAGGGTCACTTAATAAAAATTGTGGGACTAAGGCCAGGACTTCTGTGGCTATTAGGATAGGGATCTCAGGTTCTGTGGTTAAAGTTTCCAGGCTTGGGAAACAATCTCCTGTGCGTATTTTATGGGAAAGTAAAGAGTACAAAATCTTGGCTGAATTTTATAGGTTTGAAAACAGTATGAAAATTCCTTTAACGATTATGGTCTGGGCGCTCTTTAGCTACATGTATTTTTTCCCCAAAGCATTCCTGGGTGTATTTTTTTTTTCAGGCATGGGAAACAATCTCCTGTGTGTATTTTATGGGAAAGTAAAAGAGTACAAAATCTTGGCTGAATTTTATAGGTTTGAAAACAGAATGAAAATTCCTTTAACGGATTATGGTCTGGGCGCTCTTTAGCTACACGTATTTTTCCCCCAAAGCATTCCTTTGTGTATTCTTTTTTCTTCCCCTAAGCATTCAGCCTGGTGTATCAGTACGCTGATGATTCATGGATGATGTGTGGGGCTCCTATTTTTAAGTTCTAAAGGCTCGGATATGTTTTTTTCAGACCATCTCTACATGCTTTCTTAATAGGCCAAAGTTTCATGTGTGACTTAAAAAGATCCAAATTTGCATCAATTGCAGTCTGGTTTGTTGTGTAGATGGATCTTTTTATTTTATGTGGTCACCATGGAGACTTAAACGAGTCCTGATTAGGTGGAAGTCAATATCTTGTAGACATATCCTGTGTTCATAGACTATGCCTAATGCTTTCATTAATCAAATTGTTGAATACTTATCAAAAAACAAATATTGGACAAAAACATTGAGCGGTATGACTGTGCGCTAGTATGTTGTTTCTGGAAAACGGCTGCCTTTTTGCAGTACAGAAAGGAACTATATTGTGAGTGACCAACCTATTCTTCTTGCCATAGCTGGACTAAAGTAGAAGTTAACAAACATGAATGGGAAAAATTGAAGGGCCAGTACCTGGAATGATGGTTTTCTCTGCAGATTACCTTTTTCATTCATATTTTTTTTTTTCAGACTTTGTTGATGGACTTTAACTTTCTGTAGGCCGCTGCTGCAAAAGGAGAAGCACCTCCTGGGCTCCCTCTGAAGGGCGCTGGTCAAGATTCAACAGATGCACAATCAAGGGTGAAAATTCATTGAAAATTGAAATTTGTGGACTTTTGATTTAGTGTGGTGGTGGAGAATATTATACTGAGAGAGTTCTAATTTCTCAACAGGTCAACGGTGGTTCACCCAAGGCCAGTGATGCCTTATCTGGTGAACTTTGGGAGGTAAAGAAAGAAAGGATACGCAGAGATTCGGTGTATGGAAATTTAGCTGGTTGGGATTTGCGCTCTGTAAGTAATATATATGTCAATGTTTTGTTTTGATGACTGTAGTTACATTGAGCAATGTGAACTAGATAGCTGATAAACATTGTAGGCTATTTTGGCAGCGAGTGGGATGCCTAAGATATGAATTTGTGCAAAAATTAACTAGAAAAAGATGTCCATCTGACAATTCCTTTCTGATTGTAGGGTTCAACCTTAGGCTCATCAACATAGAGTTCCTTCACGTATCATGTTTATTACCTGGTTGATGTGAATGAGATTGCAAACTTTAATGATGGTATCCTGTTTCCTGTTGGATTTTGATTAGTTGGAACAATTATGATACTACTACCCCATGTTAAACTAATGTATCTAAAATGACGGCCCCCTGTTCATGTGTTTGATACTTGCTTTGTTTAGCATTAATGATTAGAATTGGGGACTGTTGACTGTGTGGTAAGGCTATGTATTTTGGCCTTGTCATTTATTCTTGAGGATTTGTGCTGTCTGATTGTCTTTGTTACTGTAGAGCTGGCATGTATTTGCATATGTTGAATGTCCTGTGGCAGGTCTTAGAACACATTTGACGTTAATGACATTTCTCATTTTCTTGCTTTTCTGTTAGGTTATTGTGAAGAGTGGTGATGATTGTAGGCAAGAACATCTTGCCGTGCAACTTATCTCTCACTTTTATGGTAGGTGCCCTTTTGTAATTGTTATGATTTTGTTTCATGTAATGTAGTTCCTTATCATCTTCAAAAGCTGTGTGAAACCGTGAATAATTATGATCTCCAAGTAGTATCCTCTTGATGTAGTTTGTCTTGTTTGATTGAGGATTTTGAATAGGATGATGAAACATTTTCTGACCCATTTGTCTGGGTACTTATAAAAGAAAATGTAATGTTGTTCCTTGTTTTGTTCCATGGTACCATCTTTGTCCAGTTGATTCACTTAGAGAATGTTCTCATTCTTTATATCTGTCTTTTATAGTTTCTCAATCTTTTCTTTAGCGAGGAATAAGATGAACTGTTTAGATATGGAGGTGGATGTTGTTTCTTCCAATCAAATTAAATTTAGTGTTAAAACAGAGGAAAATTGGATCATTTTTCTTCAATTTAGCTTTCAATAATGACTAGAAAATTGTAGCGCTCTCTATCCTGTTTTAAAAGCAACATTGCGGAGTTTATGGAGAGTGAATGCTCCTTTGAGAGTGGCATTTCTAGTGTGGACTGCATCATTGGGGAAGATATTGATGTTGGATAACTTGAGGAAGCAGAATGCCATTGTGCTTGGTTTGTACTGTATGTGTAAGAAGAGTGGGGAGTCCATTGCTCGCTATCTTCTTCATTATGAGGTAGTGAGAGATTTATGGATTTTTCTCTTCAAGTTGTTTGGGAAAAAAGTTAGAATGCCTAGGAGAGTGAGAGTTTTGAGTGAGTTAGGGAAGAAAGAAAGGACATGATTACATTGTGGAAAGAGGTTGGATCCTTTATGTTAAATGTGGTGAATTTAGATTGAGCATAGTGCACATACCTTTGAAGATGCAGTAAAGCTGAAAAAGATTGTTCTCAACTCCACGCATGGATTGCAGCACATAATAGTTTGCTTTTTTTACCTCATTTTTTCTTATTTTTTGAATTGTTCTATTTTTTTCTCCTTAATAGGAGATCTCATATATTTTTTCGTGTTCTAGGGTTGCACCCCTTCACCCCTCTGTGCTTTTCTAATGAGATTATATTACTCATAAACAAAATGTGTGCATGGTATGTGCTATTTATGTAATGAATCTCTTCTGAAGTGAATGTATGTCTATTCTGCTTTTCGTCTCTTCTCACATTTTTTTTTTCTAGACTGTAGATTAATAGCAGTTACTTTCACTGTAAGAGAAAATGTATCCAGGTTTATGATTGTTCTAAAACGTGGTGACTGAAATACTCTAATGAATGAAGCAGTATGTTTTAGTTTATTGACTGGTGTTGTCTGTTCAATAAGAGTAAGGAAATGATCAATCACCTTTTGCTTTGTTGTGTGGTATCTCTTGTTTTATGGTATTCTATTTTCAGGATGTTTGGGTTACATTGGGTCATGCTAAGGCCAAATCGGTAATCTTCATGGTGCAACCTTATGAAAAATGATTGTCATGTTCGGTGTGGTGCATTTGGAGGGAAAGAAATGTTTGGAGTTTCAAGGATCATGAGAGGATGATGGGGGATCTTAGGGCTTTTGTCTTTTGACTCTTTATCTTGAATGTTCATGGTTGTACTATTTCTAGTTTTTAGGAGTCTAGTCTGTGTACGTGGATGGCACCCCCATAGCTTTCTAATGAAATTATTAGATTATGAAAAAATATGTAGTATATCTATCTGCAGTAGTGAGTGAATGATTTTACTATTACTTGAGGGCATTTCTAAGCCCTTTTTATCTTGTTTCTTGTAAGCAACTATTCATCTTTGATTGTGACTAAATGCACTCAAAACTGCACTTGCCTTTCTCCTGTTCTCAAGTGGCACAGTAAGCAAAGAGAGGAAATTAATAAAAACTCATATGATCCAGTGTCTTATACAGCCAATGCTCATTCATTTCAAGAAACTGGTTTTCTCATATCTTTTTTCCTGTGAAAGCCTGTCATAATTGGATTTTGATGCCAGATATATTCCAAGAAGCTGGTCTCCCTCTCTGGTTGCGGCCTTATGAAGTTCTTGTTACTTCTTCATACACAGCTCTGATTGAAACAATTCCAGATACAGTAATATTATGTGAACTTATGCTTTTTAATCGAATTGGCATTTTAAGCTCCTGCCTATCTCCTGATTAATGTTTTTTTTTTAATGTTTTAGGCTTCACTTCATTCTATAAAAAGTAGGTATCCCAACGTTTCAAGTTTACAGGAGTTTTTCATTGCTAAGTATGAAGAAAACTCCCCAAGTTTTAAGCTTGCTCAGGTAATTCACATTTACAATCAGTGCAGCTATCTTTCAGATGCTATTATCCTTTGTGAGTCTACTCATTCCCATGTATTTCCAGAAAAACCATGGGGGAATACAACACTATTAATTGCATTTTTTATTTTTCGAGAAAACAAAGCTCAGATGGAAATAGGTCCTGATATTGCATTAAACAAAGTCCCCACCCCATCCCTTCACTATTTTTCAGAAGTGTTTTTTAAAATTTTTATTTTCAATAGAGGTAGTTATTTACAATAGAGAGAGAGAGTAGTTGAAAGTGGATGGAGAAAGTGCAGTGGTTATGAGAATTTGAATTCTTTTCAAACTTTCAATTACAAAAATAATTAAGTAAATTTATAAGTAAAAACTTATTTCTTTTAAGAAGCTAGTTGTTGAAGGCAGTTTTAGAAATATTTTTGGGGAAAATGCACATGACGTCTTCAAACTACCATGCCATTGCAATCACCACCCTAAACTATCAGTTTTGGCAATTAATCTCCCCCGGCGCCCACACCGGAAAAAAAAAAAAACAACCAAAAAATCTCAATTTACCCATTTTCTGTAAAAAGTCCAAGCTACGCCTAACAGTTTTTAAAATGTACTTATAACTTTTGTTTTAAAATTTTAAATGACAATATAATCCTATTAAATTAAAAAGAAAGGCGACACAAAGGAGTGTTTTTATTTTTTTCGATTTTTTGAATTTTTGATGAAGGGTATTTGTGTCAATTTCTACATTAGAGGTATATTGAAATATTTTGGTTATTTAGGGGTGTAAGTGTCTAAATTTATAGTTTAAGGGGTGATTGCAAATTGGGTGGCAGTTTGAGGGAGTTACCTTTATTTTTCCCAAATTTTTGTAGAGTTTTCATTTAAAGGCCACTTGTGGGGCTCTCTTTATTAGTAGTTAGGGCATGAGTATGTATACAGACACGAATGTGTATGTCTATTTATGTTATTCAATTGAGTATATGTAAAACATGTTTCCTTTCCAGTGTTGTTTTTGTTGGAAGGCTGGAAATGGAGATATAAGGAGTGTTGGAGTATTTTAGACTGGAGATATATGTATGCAGAAACGTATGTGTATGTCTATTTATGTTTATTCAATTGAGTATATGTAAAACGCATTTCCTTTCCAGTGTTGTTTTTATTGGAAGGCTGGAAATGGAGATATAAGGAGTGTTGGAGTATTTTAGAATGGGGCACTTGATGATGTCTTTGTTATGGAGAAGTAGAGGAATAGCTCTATTGTAAGGGTGACTGGGTCTTGTCAAAAATATTTTTTCATGAGACTTTTATTCTGCATGTTTTGATGAAATCTTCCATGCTTCCGTCCAGTATTAGAATTTCCTTGTTGAACGTATCAAACCTTAGGTGAATATTTTGGTTCTTCGTTTTAGTTTTTGTTCCTCTTTTTATAACTCTAATGCACTTGGTTGCACTCATTTTTTTTTTTTTTTGGTGTTTTGCTTTATTTTTTATGCTTGTTCAAAAAGAGAGAATTGAGGGTTTCTAGAAACACTTATCTTTGGATGAGTTTTTCTGTTGTACTTTCACTTGATTAATTTAATTTTCTTGTTATATAGTTTTTTGGTTTTACTTTTTTGTTCTTTCTGCAGAGAAATTTTGTTGAAAGTATGGCTGGATATTCCCTTGTATGCTACCTTCTGCAGGTATGGTTTCTCAACCCCCCCCCCCCCCCCCCCAAAAAAAAAAAAAATACCCCAACATAAATAGGATACTAATTTGGGATCTGTTATGTTGGTCTCTTCTGAGTTTTGAACTTGTCTCTTTTAAGTTCATGTGGTTTAATTTTCAAAGCATTAGGAGGGTAAACTACCTGATGATGCTTACAAAGGGGAAATTTGGACTGAAGTAGGAACATGAATTACTTTCTAGGTTCCAAAGCGTCCAAGAAATCAAAGACTTGTGATTTCATCAATTACATAAGAAAACACCCTGTACAGTCACTCGAATGAGGCTATATGTCATATCTCTGTCACGTGTTTATGTTTTTTGGTTGTATGTCTGGGTAAGTTATACTTATTTGATTTGAATTAGCATGTAATTGCGTCTATATACAACCTATTTGACTTTGCGCTTTATGCAGTTATGTATCCATCCTCTTCTTTGAAATGTATCTGGTGTGGCAAAGTAAAGCGTCTTCTATAGCATATTCCAGATTGTGGTTTGTTTCATACCTGCTTCTCATCAGATGGTTTAATTTTTTCCAGGTGAAGGATCGACACAATGGGAACCTCTTATTGGATGAAGAAGGTCATATCATACATATTGACTTTGGCTTCATGCTTTCCAATTCACCTGGTGGCGTCAATTTTGAGAGTGCACCTTTCAAATTAACCCGTGAACTTCTTGAGGTATGGCAGCAATGTTGTGAGATTCACATTCTTTCTTCTTTTACTTTTTCTTTCTCTCTTTTGCTATGTTAATTGTAACAAGATATGTTGGGTTACTTATTTAGCATCTTGATCTTTTATAGACTTAGATTTTAACCGTAAAGTGATTGGAATGTTGTGATTGTTCTAGGTCATGGATTCTGATGCTGAGGGAGTTCCAAGCGAGTTCTTTGATTATTTTAAGGTTCTTTGATTATTTTCTTTTGGTTTGCTTTTGTTCTTTTTTTCCCCTGGTTTTTTACTCTTTGAACTCTTTAGATAGCCTAGGTTAAATTTCACTTACGGGCTTCGCACCTCAAATTCAGGTTTTGTGCATTCAAGGCTTCCTTACATGTCGTAAGCATGCTGAGCGCATTATTCTTCTTGTGGAGATGTTGCAGGTACCAGCTTTTGCTTTTTGATTATTTTAACTCTATAGGTAAAATAAAATGCATGTGCATGAAGAAAGTGTTAGGACCTTCATAATTCCAAGAAGCTCTCCAACACTGCAGCAACACTGAATCATATTGTTGCACCTTGTGTTTTTCTTTTTGATATTGGTGCGAAGAGGAAAAAACTTGGCTCGAAGGCAAGAGGACTTAGCAGACCTACAATAGATGGGTAGCTCAAAAGGGGACAAGTGGGCCTAGGCTCTGAGATTGCTGGACCCAATAGAGGTATAGCATATAGGCAGTTAAATAGGAGGCAAAGAGCAAAGCAAGTGGACTGCGCCTTTGGGCCTCAGCTCGTGGGGAAAAATGGAGGCAAGGCAAGGCTCGGGACCCAACCCTTGTGGAGAATCAGAGAGGGTGGTGATCTAGGGCCCTTTATTGGCAGGAGTTTGGTAACCTCACCAGAAAAAGCTCTGACAGTTTCGTGACAGGCTGAGGAACCCTAAACGGTGGCCCAGAGGGTGACGGTGACGGTGGGGAAGTCAACAACAGCTGTCTCTAAAAGGGCTTCGGACATTTCCCTACCACCGAGCATTGGATCTCAGATGCATCACAGCCAGACAACGCCCGTTGAGAAGGAGCGAAGTGGTTGCCATTGACTCTCCGATGGTATCCCTTCCGGCAAAGGCCCTATAGAATACGAAGGTGGACTGAGACCTGTATTCAGTGACTGGAAGTGACGAAGGAGTCGTTGAAGGGCCTTCCCGGATTCTAATTTCGATGTAGGCCTTCTTTGAATGGGAGTGCAGGAATACCTTCGCAAAGGAGGAGATGGGGATGCCGTTGGATTTGCAGTGGGCTACTAGGGATGGGGAGCCCATACCCCTACATTGTAAGTTGCCAGGTGAGTCTAGTGTTTCTGACTGGGTTCTACATAAGGTGAAGGAAATTCAACATTGTGTGGGGATGGAGTGCGAGGGTTTTGAGGAACAATTTATGGCTTTGCTTTGCTTACTGCCATTGAAATTGGTCATGCTTAGCTCTAGAAGTCAGATTCCAATAAAAAGAGGGAGCTAACGAGACTAACGTGGTTTCTTAATTATGAGGGCATCTCAAGCTGAGAAAGATCCAAAGAGAAGGGGCTAACATCTTCTTTATGAAGCCCAAAATTGTTTTTTGGAATGTTTGAGGGCTCAACGAGGCCAATAAGTGTCTTTGAATAAAAAATTTGCTTCGTGAGTGGAAGGCGGACATCGTATGCTTATAGGAAACTAAGTTGAAATCTATTCCAAGAAGAATTGTTTGAAGTATACGGACTTATCAAAAAAAATTGTTCGAAGTATACGGAGTTGTACATATGTGGATTGGGCTTATCTTGCATTTGATGGGGCTTTGGGAGGTGTTTTAGTTATGTGGAATAGAAAGGTGGTGGAGAAAATGGAGGAATTCATAGGGAGTACACCATGGCATGTTCCTTTAAGGGTGTGGAAGAAAACTTTATGTGGGCTTTTGCTGGTATATACAGGTTGAATTTGGACAGCAACAAAAGACTTTTATGGAAAGAAATAGCTGGAGTACATAGCTGGTGGGACCTACCATGGTGCATAGGTGGTGAATTTAATGTTATAAGGTTCCCAATGGAACATTTAGGAGAAAGTAGGCTGTGACCAGGAGTGGTAGAATTCTCGGAGTGTATTTTTTACTTGTGTTTGGTGGACATCCCTCTCATGGGTGGAGCATTCATGTGGTCCAATAACCATACGTGGTCTAGATTGGACAGATTGAGTCTCATCGGAGTGAGAAACTCATTATCTAGACACATGTCAAAAGAAGTTGCCTTGCCTTTCGGATCATTTTCTTATCTTGCTGGATTGTGGTCGAATCCAAGGAGGGCGTCGGTACTTTAAATGCAAAAATGTGGCTAAAAACTAAATGGAGAAGGCCTACGACCATGTTAGCTGGGAGTTCCTACTTTACTTGCTTGGGAGGTGTGGATTTGGGGAGAGATGCTACTCGTTGATCAAATGGTGCATATCAACGCGAAGTTTTCAGTTTTGGTGAATGATAGTAAAATTGGCTTCTTTAATAGCTCCCGAGACCTAAGACAAGGGAATCTTTTGTCCCCACTCTTTGTCATTGTTATGGAGGTGCTTAGCAGAATGATATCGGCTTTGGTTCACAATGGTTTTATGACTGGATTCTCAGTTGGTGACCTCAATAGGGTACTCTTATCATTTCTCATTTGTTTGCAAATGATGCATTGATATTCTGAGGTAGAACAAAACCAGATTCGGGCACTAATGGCACATTTACTCTGTTTTGAAGCAGCATTAGGTTTGAAAGTGAACTTTGACAAATCAAAGTTGGTGCCAGTTGGTAATGTTCTCAACATCCGACAGCTGGCTAACACTCTTGGATGTAAGGTTTCCTCTCTTCCCATGAATTATCTTGGTCTTCCGTTGGGACCTGCCTCAAGGGCTAAATCAATATGTGATACAATGATTGGGAAGATTTAACATAGATTGCCTGGTTGGAAGGGACTGTATTTGTCGAAAGGTGGCAAGATCACCTTAATCAAAAGTACTTTGTCTAATTTACCAACGTATTTCTTATCTCTTTTCCCAATTCCAACAAGTGTATTGAGAAACTTCACCATGATTACCTTTGGAGTGGCATGGGGGATGACTGCAAATTCCATCTAGTCAAGTGGGATAAGGTATAATCCCCAATTTCTTCTAGTGGGTTGAGAATTAGAAATTTGAAGATTTTCAATCGGGTCTTACTCGGGAAATGGTTGTGGTGATATAATATGGAACTAGAATCCTTGTGGAAGTCGGTGATTGACTGCAAATATGAAGGTTTGTTGGGGAGTTTTTACTCGTCATACTAGACTCATGTTGGGAGATGGCTCTATAATAAAATTCTGGAACGGCTTATGGTGTGGAAATAATGCCCTCAAGGACTCATTCCTTTCAATTTTCCAGTTTGTATGTGAGAAAGAAGCTTTAGTAGCTGGTTTTATGGTGATATCTGGAGATCAAATCCAATGGAACATCAACTTCAGTAGGGCGTTCCAAGATTGAGAAGTTGGCAGCTTTGAGGACTTTTTTTGTATTTTGTATTCCTTGAGACGGAGCATGCAAGGAACTGACATGTTGTGGTGGGTACCCACAGGTAAAGGTACATTTTCGGTTCACTCTTTCTATAAGTCTCTTTCACATTTGCAGAACAATCAATTTCAATGGAGGAGGACTTGGCGTAATAAGACACCTCCCAAAGCAGCATTTTTTGCTTAGACAACTTCTCTGGGTAAGATATTGACAACAACAGATAACTTGCGGAAACGTGGGGTGATCATAGTAGATTGGTGCTGCATGTGCAAGAAATGTGGCAAAACTGTGGATTATCTTCTACTGCATTGTGAGATTGCTAAAGCGTTATGGGATGATGTGTTCCGCAGATTAGAGCTAGCTTGGGTTATGCCTGCCACAATTGTTGCGCTTTTGGCTATTGGACAAATCTAGGAGGTATTCCACAAATCACAGTCGTGTGGAAGATGGTTCATATATGTATTCTGTGGTGCTTATGGTAGGAGCGAAATGACTGGACATTTGAAAACAATGAGCGCTTATTAGAGGAACTTGGATCTCTTTTGTTAGAACTTTATTTCTATGGGTCATAGCTGTAGATTTTAATGGCCTCATCTTTCATGACTTTCTCGTTTCCATTTCTTCTACCTAGATAGATGTTTCCTCTTGTATACCATCTTGTTTACTTGGTCTATGTCTATTCTTATAAATACAATCGTTTCCTTATCAAAAAAATATTTTTAACAAACTCTAGCTTTCACTTCATTTAGTAATTTGTGTGGGGTCATTTGTGCAACGACATGGTTAGTGGATAAAGAATTATAGTGTCTGCTTTGCATGGTTGACTAAAGGTGCTATACTTTTATGTTTGGTTCAGGACTCTGATTTTCCTTGCTTTAAAGGTGGTCCACGGACGATACAGAACCTAAGAAAACGATTCCATTTAAGTTTAACAGAAGAGGTTTGATTTAATCACAAAACCTTTCTCTACTGTACAGCATTTCACTGCTATGGTTTTTATGGTGGTTATTTGTTGTTTTCTCGCAGCAATGTGTCTCTGTGGTGCTTTCCCTAATAAGCAGCAGTTTAGATGCATGGCGGACACGGCAATATGATTATTATCAGAGAGTTTTGAACGGAATATTGTGAAATTGAATCTCCTCTGCTGAATGGTTGTCCCATTCGAGAAGGCAAGCCCAGTTTAGGTGCCCCGATTAAAATTGCATGTCAGTCACCGTGTGATGTAAGGGCATTTGGGTCATTGTGGGATGGCTTCAGAGTTCTCTTGGAGCCCAAAGGATTGTTAACAGCAGCTTTTGGCCTGTTTTTTGCTGGCTGGGAGGAACTTGTAACTGTTTCGTCAGAAATATTTCTCGGGAAGTCTAGCAGGTGCATTTTACTTCAGCAGGGATTTCATTTTTCATTTTACATATTTTCCCCTTTTTGTTTCATGCGATATGAAACTCTTTTGGCCGATGGGCAAATTAGCTTGTTTGGAGGAGATATACAGCCCATCTTAACCATCATGGGGGAGCACACACTGTACAGAGCAACTCCGGTGGAAAGGACAGATCAGAAATGAAATAGCTACAGAATTAAAAAAAAAAAAAAGGCGGTGGAACTACCAAGTTGAAGTGCAGTTGGGGTAGAGGAAATTTCCGGTAATTGTTTATTTATCAAAAAATAAATAAAAATAATAATCCGGTGATTGTGATATCAGCTACATATTTTGCACCGGTTAGTGATCTGAAAGCCTGAAGGTATTCAACTAGTTTTGGTTCTTTACATCTTTCATTTCCATATGAAGCTAGCCGATGTATTATTTTGAGTAAAGCATGGAGATAAGATTCAACATTTAAAAAATAGCCTGGTGTTCCTTTGTGTATGATTCTTCTACAGTTTCTTCATGAAGTTGTGTTGGAAAAGAGTATACGATTGATTGTACACGAGTATTCCCATTTTGTTTTTCTTTGTTGCAACTTATCACATATATATAAAGCATTTTGGTGGCATTGATTTTTTATCAACTATTTTGTATCCCTTAAGTGAGTGACAGCCCTTCAAATGAGCTTGTATATGTATTTGATTCTCTTTTGTAAGTAGTAGAAGTTTCTATCACATCTTTTCTTCTAAGGAGAATGTAATTAATTAAATCTTGTGGCTAAAACCAATCTAGTGTTGGACTATTGGCTGGCTCCGATAGTTATGCATTTTATGAGATTTTAGCATCGTGACAGATGCCCAGTAATAAAAAAATTAATAAAGAAACACACACCCCCTGTATTGTGCTCACTGCCGAATTGATTCTCCACTCCGAGTTGCAGTATGTTTATTATCAGGAATTTTAGTAAATTATCTTTCTTTAATTAGATTATGTGTAATTTTATTAAACAACTATAATTTTCATGCTTTTCAATTTACGATTAATTTCGGAAAATGATATAGTTACCACTATATTGCAACTAAATCATAATGAAACATGACAAATTTATGAGACGTTTGGATACAAAAAGTCTTTTATCTCATATTGTCGCATTTAATTATTTTAATTTTTTATATAAAATATAATAAATAATTCAAATTTTTTAAATTTTAAAATAATAATAATATTAAAAAAATAATATTCTAACAATATTTTACTTAATTTGTATTTCAAATTTATCTCATCTCAACTTACTATCCAAATCTTTCTTTAATCTTTCTTTTGTTTAGTCATGAATAACTTTGAATGAAAGTGAAAAATAATTTTTTAAATGAAAGTTGTATTTGAGTTCTTGTTATATCATTGAACAGTAATTTTAAAGCTCTCAAGTTTCCATGCAACGGAGTTCATTTTGGTACACCCACCACTTTGTTTTGTGTTGACAATATTTATTTTTCGTTTATTTTTCTTTGAAATTGAAATGCCCACCTCAACAATTATCACGAACGGGTATGCTTAATGATCACGGAAACTTCTTAGGGGGTAAAAAAGAAGTTGTTTGGTCAATGGCAGGGAATTGGGAATAAAATTAGATTACATGGAGTCGGCAAAATTGGAGAAAAGGGTAGTGTCCACATTGACGTAATATGAATTTAGCAAGAGGCATATGTCATGGTATCGTCTTACGTCTTCGCCGTCACCACCAAAACCTCCCCCACACACACATTAATCTTTTAATTTCTTTTGAATTGAGAGATGGGTTGAGATATTTTAAATAAATTAAATTAAATATTATTAGAATATTATTTTTTAATATTATTATTATTTTGATATTAAAAAAATTAAATTATTTATTATATTTTATGTGAGAATTTAAAAAAATTATAATTATTATTTGAGATAATTTTTTTAATCCGGGGCTTAAACGGCTCGTACGTTATTGAAATAAGCTGACCGACCAATCAGAACTCAGGATTGCTACTTAAGCTTCCCTAGCCAACAAGATCACAGGAGTCCACATACTTCTCCTTCATTCAGCTCTCAGTATATAAACTCGCGCCTTGCCTCCCGTATTACACAGTTACACTATCGAATGTCGATTTAGCTTGAATTCTCTCCTCTCTCTCTCTCTCTCGGTCTCTTTTGCTAGGTGCACTTGTCTCTCTACCTCTTTCTTTCTGATTGTTTCCTGTCATTTGTGTTTGATTTCTCTTTGATTTTATGATTTCTTGTTTAATTTTTATTGCTGTCTTCTTCTCCGGCGTTTTTGGTTTCCTTTTTCGAATTCTTTCGTGTTCTACTGCTTTCTTGGGCTTTTGTTCTCTTTTTTTATTCGAGGCGTATTCTTTCGCATCTTACTTCGTATGCTGGAGTTTTGTTGCTACTTTTTGAGATAATTTTGACTGAGTCTATCTGGGTTTGCTTTGCTTTCCATTTTCTGGTTTGGAGGTGCTATTTCGGAGATTTTATTTGAGAATTGATTGGATTTATATGCCTCATGTGGGTGGTTGTCCACCCCCTTTTTTATATTTTTATTTGATATATCTTTAATTTAATTTTGTTCGGTTGGCTTATTTATCTTCTAGTTTAGTCAGTGAGATTTGTTTCTGGGTTTATTTGGATTGCGTGCCTAATAATGTTGATCGCAGGTTAGTCACTGCGCGGCAAATGTCTTTTGATATCGACGGGAATCATTTTTCAATTATTTGGTTTGGTTTCATGAATTGGAGAAGGCTCTGGTGTTTGGAATATCTATTGGACATGAAAATTGGCATTTTATTTTTCTGGAAAGCTTCCTTCTCATTGCGTTCTAAGTAGAGTTAATTAATTGTTTCTGTGGAAGACGTCCTACTTGGACTTAATTTTGAATTAATTTATGGGGAAAGCACTGCGTCTACCTCCGGGGTACCGATTTCATCCCACTGATGATGAGATAGTTCTGCTCTATCTAAAAAGGAAAATAAAGGGTGAACGTTTCTATTCTAAAGCAGTTGCAGAGGTTGATATCTACAAGTTTGCCCCTTGGGAACTTCCAGGTACATGGGAAGAGCCTTACATACACGCTTTTCTTTGTATGATTAGCGTAATGTGCTTTCTCTGTGTGTTTCTTACTAAATTTTGCCTTTTCCTTCTTCAGGTAAATTCAAATCCGGAAGTGGTGATCTGCAATGGTACTTCTTATGCCCAGTGGAGAGAAAGTATTCTAGAGGGCATAGAATCAATCGTGAAACCAAAGATGGGTGCTGGAAAAAAACCGGAAACGATAGTTCTGTTCATCACGATAAAGAGTTGGTGGGGTCAAAAAAAACATTGGTTTTTCACAAGAACCTCAACTCGACAGCTACAGGGATACGGGGAGGAAAATCAACACAAAGGGAACGAACTGATTGGGTTATGCACGAGTACAGCCTTGGAGATCAGTATATGGCCAAGGAAGGAATTGTCAAGGTAATGCTTGGTTATTTGTCAACCTTGGTTTGATACTCTTGTTTGTGAAGTATGAAAAGCTTTCTTAGTATTTTTTATTTTTTTTGTTGGCTTAGAAAACAGGATTTATTATTATTAGTATTATTTGTTTAAGCTAATTGTTATTTTATAAGTAACGTAAGCTAATTATCAATAATAGTTCTTTCCTGCTTGGCACCAGAGATCAACAGATAATAGCACATATGCTTGTGGAATGACATGCACATTTCCGGGTTTGTTATCCCATTTATTTCATTTGGTTACACTTCAGAAGTACAAGGATTTGTCAAACCAAAGTTTACACCCACCGTGTTTAAGACGGAATTCCTGATTTTTTTTTTCTTGTATATTTGAATTTGGGAAATAATATTCTTAAAACTGATGGGATGAAATTCTTTCTACCTCTTGTGTTTTTTACTGGCTGTAAGTTATTTTGTTGTTGTTGAGCCTGTTGGAAATACCATAAAAATGGATATTTTGGGTGCTGCAAATATGGATAATAAAGGTTCTCTTTGTCCCCTCTATTTCTACCTAGCAACAGTTCTTTTTCTTTCATCATCCAGCTTATACATTGTGTTGAGAAGCATAGGACTGAAACTTCACAACCATAACCTCAATTTATAAAAGGGTTCATGTTGGTCGAGTTTTTATGTTCTTTTGAAGCCAGCATAGTTTTGCTATGCACATACTCCCTCCATCGCATATTACGGCATTCCAAAATTGCCCTTAAAAAGTTGCATCCTTCAAAAATATGGAAACTTTGTTAGAGTAACTTCTGGAACTGATTTTGTTCAAGAAACAAATCAATAATTTCTACTGATACTCTTCAGGAAATAGAGGGAGAAAAACAATTACTGAAATAATTGCCTCTTTTGAAAATGGGGTTTACAGTGGGGAGTCGTATTTATTGGTAATACTATTTCCATCTCTGTTCCCGCATAATAAAAACCATTGATGATGGTGTTATGGTGCCCTTATTTGAATTCATTCCCGTCATGTTGATCTTGCAGAACACATATGTGCTCTGTATGATTTTCCAGAAGGAGGGCCTAGGGCCAAGAAATGGTGCTCAATACGGAGCACCATTTAAGGAGGAAGAATGGAATTACAATGAGGATGACGACTCTGCAGAAGCTGTCACTTTAGCTGGTTCGTTGCCTAGTAGCAGTAGCGGTTTGGCTGCTATCGACACCAAGTTCTTGGGTGGCACAACATCTGTGTCATGTTTATCTGAAGCTATGCAGTCACAATGTGAGGGGTTTTCTGCAGTTCTCAATAATGATGCCTCAATTGAGTTATCTCGAGTATTGGGCAATAGCGATATTCTTCCAGAAGTGCGTACTTCCTTCAAAGAGGACAACCCTTTGATTTTGAGTGAAGATGACAAAAATAAGGTGAGTAACAATTCATGTTTCGGATCCAGTGCATCTGCGATTTTAAAAATGCCATATTTTCAAATGTTCATGTTCATTTCATGCTTACACTGAGCTTTGCACATTTTTCACTTGTCTGATCTTGTACATTCTTGTTTTTCAAGGTGGTAGTTGCGTTAACCATTTTTTATTTAAGAAAAAGAAGTATCATTCATTTCTGTCATAGTAGTGACCAAACTCACTTGTGAAGGGTGACCCATATGGCTGGATTCACTGTGTAACATTTAGCATTGCTAATTTTGTGTCTATCCACATTTCATTCTATTCTTTTCTTTTCTCAGCCCATTTTGAAAGGCAATTCGGAAAGTAATGTTAAAGTTGTACAGAGCAAGTCAACCGTTAAAACTTATATATCATTTGATACTATACTTCTTTATCACAGTCTAGAGTTTTTTAACACAATCTCTGTAATTAATATTAGACAGGTACTTAAAAAAATCATAAACATGTGTGGCACACCACGTTTCTGTTTCCTTTACATTTTAGGTAACACAGCATTTTTGTTTTTGGATTTACAATCTTGCTGTTCTTGTTGTCTTATTATATTCATTTTATCTTGGATAAGCATCTAATGATCTAATTTTTCCTCGCCTTTGTCTAACATATTATGGATTGAACCTTCAACGTCAATTTTCATGTGTACCACGTTTTGTTAAAAATAACAGTGTTTGGCATTTTGACAATTGGCCATTCTGTGAAAGCAAAGAAGAAAGATGAATCTTGGTAATTGCCTTATTAATAGTATGTAATCCGTCTCCATTTGAAACATTGTTTGCTGTCAGAAAATCATTACTGTGATGGTATATTTGCGAATGCATTGTCCTATAGTTTAGATTAGGTCATTCTGTCTGCCGGAATTTCTAGAGTTGGGCCTCTTTTTTTTCTTTTTCTTTTTTCTGTTCCTTCTTCTATGCATTATAACTGGCGATTTTCCTAATGTACTTCTCTTTGCCCTTTGATAATCCTCTTTGATATCTTGCATTGGACGACATAACCTTAATTTCTTGTGAATCTATCGTTTCCATTGGGACGTTACAGACGAATTTCTGAATGTTTTACAGTTGATCATGGTAGCGTTGTCTTCTGTGAGTTCTGCTTGCAGATTTCTTTGAAGCTTTAATATGTACTGAGGTATAATATATTTTATTTTATGGATTTGGCAGAATCTCAATCCTGATGAAAATGCACTTTGTTTATCTGATATCATGGGAGATTTTGAAGATTTCTACAATTTTGAGGGAACTCCCTGGAGTCCGGATGACCTTTTTTTTGACATAGCTGATCTCGATCTGCCACCGGACGCTCCTCCTACATAAAATTCTGTCCCAAAAAATTTTATTGTAAAATGTATGTTTTTACCATTTGCAATTTTCTTCTACATGCTGTATTGAACTTCAAATTTGTACTGAATAAATAAGAAACAAGCTATATTTAAATACTTTCAGTGGCATTGATTTTCTGATCAATTTTGTCATTCCTTCTTACCCTGCGAGCATGTATGTATTTGATTGTCTTTCAAAAGTGACATGTGTAGAGTTAGAACTTCCCAAAATTTGAAATCAATCTGTTTATTCCGTATTCTGTTCCTTGGATTTTGCCAGGGTTACAAGCTGAAGGGCATGGAAGCTAGTCGGGAACTCTTTCGATGAAGACAAGGATCGAAGTGCAGAAGTGTTTGGGTTACAAGGTAATAAGGCATCTCGCAACGATGCCGTTTCTACCAGGGAGGAACGGTGCCGTTTCCATTCCGGAAGAGGTGCAAGCAACGCTGTCGTTTAGTCTAATTTCTTTAAGTCCTTAACGTTGTCGTTTTTTATTGCATTTTAGTTCTATAATACTCTAAAATTCTGTTTTGGTCCTTCCAGTAATTGTGTTACACGTGTAAGAATATTCCAAAGTTAGTGGACCCTGCGTGACATTACCGTCGGCTGTTATCCTTTCCATTTCTCCATTGTTCTTACAAATTCATTCATTTTACTTTCACACTTGGATTTCTACACAATCAGAAGCAGCACCATAGCAAATGAATATGGATATGGGAAATTTTATATCTGAAATCGTCAATCCGCTCCACCCCAACAGTCTCCATGGTCCTGAAAATTCTTTGTTAGTTCCTTCTTTAAGTAAATTAAAAAAAAAAAAAACCATCTTTTTGTTTTGTTGCCCTCGTGAATGAAACTTGAATAGGTAGCTCTAAGAAAAATGCTTTGGTCATGTTTGAAGGAAAGAGTTCGTGAAGTTTCTGCAGAACCAAACAACCTGACATCGATGCCTTTCCTACGGCAACAAGTCACCAATATATCCCTAAAAGAAATAGAAAAACCAATATCGCTCTGTATAAAACTATAAAAAGTAGATATAAAAAATGTAAAAAGAACAAATAAAAGAAGAGAGCATAGGAGCCAACCAACCGTCACCCAACTAAACTCCAAAAATTCCCCCACGATTTCCAAGAATGACTTGACGTTTTTAACTCTTCACTCACTCTCACACTCTTGCTTTCCAGGACTACGTCCTGACTCGGGCCCGGAATGGACCCTTCCACCCGCCACCACCGCCAGGCTCGCCGCCGATCATGGTGTTGCTCTTTCACGGCGCCGCCTCCTAGCCCCGAAAACCTCTCTCTTTCTCACCTTAAATCCTTTCCCTCCAACAAGTCGGAAATCCTCTTCAAACCCAGAGCCAACTCCGTCCCTAACTCGCCCCAGAACTCCAAATCTGGTCTGGGCCTCAAAGGGCGGACCCGGATCGACGCCCGCCGGATCTTGTCCCCGGGTCGAGTGTCCCCAATAGACTCCGATTCCACCGTCCTTTCCGTCCAAGAAGAAATCCCCGCGCCAGTCGATTCCTCAACATCTCTTCCCAAAGCCCAAAGCTTCCGGGCCCCAGCGGCGAGCTCGTCCCCAAGCTCCCGAAGTGCCGAGAATGACGCTGTATTTGACGTGAGGTTGAACTTGCGTGGGAAGAGAGGTGGGTGCCTCGTCTTGGAGCTGAACTCGGAGGTCCTAAGCTCGAGTTCGGATTTATTCGCTGGCTTGATCAGTGAATATAGGAGGAATTCGAGCGGCTCGTCTTCGAGGCGGAAGGTGTGTAGAATTGAGGTGCCGGATGTGGAGAATCTCAGGGTGTTTAGGGAGACCGTCGAGCTGATGTTCGAGGACGATATTCCAAAGCGGCTCTTGAAGATCGGTGTGTATCGGTGCATCGATATACTCGAGGTTAGTGGCATTTTGTTTCTGTGTTTTATTCTTTGAATCGCGGTTTCTTGCGGGTTCTTGTGCTTGTAGTAATGCATAAGAGACGATCACTATGTGATTCTTGCGCTCTTTTTATGGAAGCTTTGCTTGGTTCTAATACGTGTGTATCAAAGTATCTATCTTTTATGTACAATTAGAACGCTTGTATTTTAGTTAGACTGCATGCATGTTGCTTGAAAGAGTATTTGTAAGACTGGGGTGGCTGTGAATTTGATTGGTTAAAACTGTGTTAGAGTGAGATTTTGTTTTGCAAGGAATGTGGCTTTCCAAGACCATAATCTACTGCAAAATTAACTTTTTCAGAGTGCTTTTTTGTGCCATCAATCTCGTCTTTATCTTCATTAACTTCAATAAAATTTCTTGTCCCACCTGAAAACAGAGAAGATGATTGTTGTTATTTCCTTGCAAAATGTGTATTGGAAATTGGATGGATCAACTGTTCAATTGATTAAAAAAAAAAAAACTCTTCAAAATGCATCTATTTGGACGAAAAGTTTTTTACTTTGAATTATATCCCAGCAAGTTACATTTTTCATCCCAATATGATTTCTAGAGTTAGTTTGATGTGAATCATACTTTTCAAAATCTAGATAGAATTTTTATTTCACATTGTCATCAAGCATGAGATGATATGCATTTTGGCTTCCGTACCTAGTTGACCTCTGTTGTTTTTTTTTTTTTTTTCATTTGGGCCTCCATGGTTCTGTGCTGCATTGTTTGTTTCAAAAGCTATCTAGCTTAGAACCAAGCTGCGCCACCATTAGGGTGCCTATGAAGAGTGAAGAATGATCAAATGAATTCAACCTTGTTCTTCTATCAGATGCGAGATGTCGAATGGATGCTGGAACATATGAACTGATGAAACATGGATTAATCTTTTTGAGTACATAGGAAATTAGATTATAAAACATGGAAATATCTTTTCTAGTACATAGGAAGCTAGATTCTGTCTTTGGTCTGGGCTTGGTCGCATGATTTGTGAAAAAGGGTTAATCAAATGTAGCCTGAGCTCAAATTTGCATGCTGGAGATTCCCGAACTAAAATTTTCAAATATGAAAAACTAACTATTCTGTTGAATATTCTCTTCCTTTTGGATTTGATCAGATTTTCTGGCGAATCTAAAAGGGTTATTCTAATTTTCTTAGTCTCTTCCTGTCTGGCTTTTTCTCTCTAAAGAGGGTAACTTCTGTCAGTTACATTTAAAGATTAATAATAACATCACCATCTTCTCATGTTATGCCTAACAAGCCTTTTGATGAACTGATTAGTTGTAAAAGGCCCATCCTTGCATAAAGTACCAGTAACATTGTACAATTCTCACTCCTGCAGAAGCTCATCTTTTGCTTCTCTTGCTTTTACTTCAGCCTTCGGTTAGGTTGTGGAAGGCTCACGCCTTATTGTTCATTTTGTTATACAATGAGATCATAACTGTTAAGAATATAATACAAATAATTTAATCTACCTCTTTCCATTAGTTTAAGCTTTTTGGACAAGTGGTGGTTTGGCATGGTATCAGAGTAAAAGTTCTGAGTATGAACCCTAATTCTACACTCTACTCCATTTAACTAATATTTCACGTGTTGGCCCACTCATTGAGGGTGAGTGTTCAGAATGTAATATAAATAATTAAATCTACTTATTCTCATCAGCTTAAGCTTTTTGGACAAGTGGTGATTTCACAATAACCCTCCCCCCCCCCCCCCCCCCCCCCCCCCCCCCCCAACCCCCAACCCCCACACCGGGTTTCTTTTCCTTTTTTGGGATTTCTCTAATGCATATCTTATGTGTTCATACCCTTTTCACACTAGTGCTATGACAGAAAGCATAATCACTATGTTCACATACTTTTAAACTGGGAAAGAGAGCCGGGTAAAAAAAAAAAAAATTATCTCTCTTATGCATATCTTATGTGTTCATACCCTTTTCACACCAGTGCTATGACAGAAAATATAATCACTATGTTCACATACTTTTAAACAGGGAAAGGGAGCCGGGTAAAAAAATATTCTCTCTCTTATGCATATGTTATGTGTTCATACCCTTTTCACACCAGTGCTATGACAGAAAGCATAATCACTATGTTCACATACTTAATAGATCTGCTTGAAGAGAAAAATAAATTAAACAGGGAAAGAGAGCCGGGTAAAAAACAAATTATCTTTGAGAGAGAGAGAGAGAGTTTGGAGGTCTGTATAAGCAAAAGTGGGGAAAAAGTAAAAAAAAAAACGAACCAAAGCTCTTTGAAAGTTCGGTGTTAAGAAAGCTTCTGCAAAATATGGGCTATGATATCTGTAATAACATTTGCATGCCTGCTTATTATTTCTAGGTATCAGCAGGTATCATGTTCACCAAGGGGATTTTGTCCTGTTTAAAGTACCTTGAGGCTGTTCCTTGGACCGAGGAAGAAGAGGAAAAACTGAGGATCCTGTTTACAAGATTTAAGTTTGATGATGCAACAACCAGAGATATTTTATCCAGACTGTATGCTCATGGCTCGGTAGATTCCCATCAACATTTAGTGAGACAGCTTGTTTTGTCTATCACCAGTTGTACCGATGCCAATGCTAGGAACGAGCTGAAGTCATTAGTCAAGGGTCTCCTGTGTAGAAGTTCAGTCTATGAGGACCAATCTGACCTCAATAAGGAAGACCTTTACGTTGCTTGCCAGTCATGTCTGAGTTCACTTTTCAGCTTGTTTGAGGAGGCCTCTGGTACTATCTCCCATGAGAGATTGTCAGAGAAGGAAAAGGATAGGCCGTTGATTGAACGCATCTCAAGACAAGTAGATAACATCAATTGGTTGCTAGAAATCCTGTTTGATAGGCAAATGGCTGAGGAGTTTGTGGATATGTGGGCAGATCAAGGAAAGCTGCTTATAATGCACGAGAATTCATCTCCAATGGTCAGGTACGAGCTCAGCAGGGTTTCAGCCCTTCTATTCATTGCCATTGGGACCAGAAAACTGCACTGCCGTTCAGAATCGAGATCCAGACTTCTCCTGGCATGGTTTGGGCCTATGATGCTGGACTTTGGTTGGCTGCAGAGATGCAGAAAAGGGCTCGACGTGAAGGCATTGGAGGAAGCAATGGGTCAGACGCTCCTTACTCTTCCTTTGAAGCAGCAGTATGTGCTGTTTATGGAATGGTTTCAGTGTTTCTCCCAGCATGGCACTGAATGCCCTAATCTAAGCAAAGCCTTCCAGATTTGGTGGCGACGCTCATTCCTAAGAGGCTCAGAAACTCATGCAATTGAATCCAGGTAACAGGCAACAATTCCTGATTCCTCTATCATTCACTCGTGTGTGGTATTGCAGTAGAAGTGTAGGTGTGAGATATTTGGAGAAACATCTGGGAGTCAATAATATCTAGATCAACTGTGTAGATTTGTTGTAACAGCTCTAAGTGCATAATATCTAAGTGCATAAATTGGAATCTCAATAATTTCTATGAGATCATCCTATACCTTGTTGTGCATATCCGCAAACCCAGATGAATGTTAGAGGACCCAATCCCCCCACAACAAACAAAAGAGTAATGTTACTCATCATCCCATGATGTGTCATTAGATGATTGGAGACTATTTATTATGTTTTACTTGTGAACTTATCATTCAATGTCACATCATAGAATGTTGAGAGAATGATGAGAAAAATGATGATGAGTAGAATATACAAATAGCAAAGAAATAGAAAATACTAGCACTCCCCTAAATAATGTTTGTTTCTTTACGCAGTATTACTGCATTATTTCTTAACCTTTGCTGGTTATTCCTTCTGACAATTGAATGACAATAAGGCATACTATGTATATTCCTGTGTCGATCCAACTTTTTTTCTCTTGAACTATCTTCCTCTTTCGGCTAAGTAAAACCCTTCCCAAAATCTTCCACAGATATTTATCTTGTTTTTCCATATTTATGTAGTTTGTACATGAAGTCAAATGACTGCGTCAATCGGCGTTACTTCCTTAAGTACCACGTAAGAATTTTATCCAGACACATAGCAAGGTGTCGTGTGGGTGGATAGAACTGGAAGTGGAAGACGTAGAACGATAGAAACAGCCATCAAATCGTACGGATTGCCCCAACGTTAGAAACTGTTCCACGCATTTGTAATGCTGTACCATGACAACCAAATTATATTTCCCGATGGAGAATCGAGATTTTATAGGGATGTTTCATCTGCAGTTAATCAACCTTTGCAAACGTGTCGCGCAGCGAAGCCATGCAAGATATACCTTGATATCATCAAGAGATAAGAATATGAGAAATGATAGTTACAGTCGTGAGTGCGTAAACATCGTGCAATCATTTTGAAAAAATTGAATAAATATTGGACCTATGTAAAAAAATAATAATTTTTTAATATTAAATTTCACTCTTTTTTAAAATGACTGCACGGTACTTGTACACTCTACGACTGCATGTAGTATTACTCAAATAGACAATTATTTAAAATATTCTACATTTTTATAAATATAACTGAAGATGATAAAATGTAAAATAAATAATAATATTTCTCATATTAAAATAACTTTTTCATTTTTACGATGTGATTATTAATTCTTTTTTATAGAATTTATCTAAGAAAATCCTTAATATATATTTATATATATTTAATGAATTTTCAAATTTTTGGGGGCTAAAACCCCAAGACCAAGTGCAGGTCCGACCCTACTTGCAGCAAGATTGGAATTCATATACAGGAGAAACAAATTGAGGATGACATGCAGGCCAAACATGAAAAAATAAATGTGTTTTTTTACCATACAAAAAGCACTTGGAGAAATATGTTCTTGCAAATCGTTACACTCCTGTTCAATTAAGCAAGGTCCTTTTTTTTTAGCCAAATATGGAAGTCTTGATACGAGATTTTGAATGAAAAAAACTGAAGGGAAGACAAAATTCATCAATTCCACACGGTAAATCAGACTTTAGGCTCGGCATTTGCTAGAAATGGTAACACTTCTGATCTGAAATTCAAGAGAAAGATCATATTGAATTCAAATATCCTATGCTAAAAATGTGTGCTTTTATAAGGTAATGACGTTATATGTATAATATGACGAAAGTATTAGATCATTTATACCCTCAAATTTCATGATAATTTATCGTCTAATAAGATTTCCAAAAGAATATAAAATTATATTAATACACTGAAAAACATGAAATATTATTGAATTCATACTTTGTAACTTTCTACTAATTTTGCCATACAACTAGGACATAAAGATCATTTTTTTTTTTTTTTTAATATCTCTTCTTATGGAGTTCAATATGTATAAAAATGATATAGATACAACTATGTTATCATTTTTACACAACTTTGTAATAAAATCTAAAAAAGAAGTTTAAAAAAACTAAAATTTAATTAAATTTTAAAATAAAATAAAAACTTAGATAGAGAAAAATAATAATATTTTTATAGAATTTATTTGTAGATGTAATTCTCCTTCTCATATAAAAATATTTGCATCATCGGTGTCTCGTTTCCTTGACCATTTATCTGGCATCAGTCATGATCATGGAAAATAATTAGGGCTCGTTTGTTTTCAGAGATGAGATGAGATGAGTTGAGATTAAAGTTAAAAAGTTGAATAAAATATTGTTAAAATATATTTTTTAGTATTATTTTTGTTTTGAGATTTGAAAAAATTGAATTGTTTATTTTATTTTGTATGGGGATTTGAGAAAGTTGTAATGATGAGATGGAATGAGATGATATGTTTTCTAAAAACAAACTAGGCCTAGTCATCACGATTCACTAAGACAGCGAGCTCATGCATAAGCATTCTTATCTCTCTCTCTCTCTCTCTCTCTCTCTCTCTCTCTCTCCCCGTGTTTTTTTTTTTTTTTTCCGTCTTCACATTAAGTTTGATATTTTGTTTGGGCCTTAATTTTATAACTTGATTTTGATATTGATGCCTATATCAATACTCCTGACAATAAATGTTGTATGGTTCTATCTCTCTTCCACTCGAGGCTTTTAAAATCAGGCAAAAACTTGAGGGAATGATCGGTGAAAGTGGAAGGGATGGGATGGGATGGGATGAGTAGTTGCCACATTTTGGTTGAGATTCCAAAATGATTCTTTTGGTGGTGTGAAATCAATGTTTCCTGGTTTTGTGTTTTTCTGTAAGGTTTTAGGCTTAGTTTTACCATTTTATTAAATATTGGACAAATAATGGCTTCCATACTTGCTGGCAATTGAATGACAAAAGCCTTTTTTTTTTCCTAAGCCTTTTTCTTCTCTGTTATTAGATCATTATCTTCTACAACATAGCTCAAATGATGAAAGGTATCTTTATTGTTGTTTTTGTTATTATCATTATTACTTCTGTTGCTGAACAAGGAGAAACAGATGGTGTTGATTTTTGAATAAGTTGTTGAAGTCACATGTTGTATTAATATGAAAATTGAGTTATGCATGTTTTGGTATCTTTGTAAGTTCATTTAGATTTTTATTATTTATGTTGTATTTGATCATTTTGGTGAACATGCATAGTTTTGCTACTGGAAAAATGGTTCCATCTGATTCACTAACACCCATTGATGACTCCCAGTCTGTTTCTCCTATGCTTCTTCAATTAAATTCTGCCATTTAAGGATCTCAGGGAAGCTTGTTGCCTCCACAAGGGGCATTTTCCTCAGTTGGACCTCCACAAACACTGTATAACATGAATTTGCATGGACATACGCCTCAGGCCTTCATTATTTATGCCATCAAACTTTGCAAATCCTGCTTCATCTGACCAAGTTCAAAATTCACAAATATCATCCAGATTTGGGAACCCGAATGTTGCCAGAACAACAGCAACCGCAAGATAAAAAAAAAAATTTGACCTACAAAAGTTCCAGCATGGCTAGTAGTCAAAGCAACAGTCATCGGGCAGAAATTTGTTGCTGATTTTTTCACTCCAAATACCAAGAAGTGTTGCGTTTTATCTGGACTAGATAATTTAACTATGAAAACGAAACAGCAGCAGCAAGTGCATCAAATTACAGGAGGGAATTTAATTAATGAACGATCATTAACAATGCAGTCTTATGCAAGCAATTTGTGTTGCGAGTGTAAACATTTCACAGTCCCCAACATCAACCTTGACCTCTGCCACTAATTTTGTTGGGCTTCTCCACGAGAATTCCATAAACTCTCGGCATGAAAATCAAATGAACGGTCCAAGCGGTCCCTATGCTGGGACCCCTGTTCAGATGCCTTGCATAGGCTCCTCAACCACTCTTCTGCCATCTCAACTCAATCCCTCTTCTCCCTTCTTATCTCCAACTCCATCCTCTTCCAACAAACACCCGCAAACTTCTAACTTAACATCATCAGCCACAACAAACAATGTTAATTCAGCAAATTCACCAGCATAAATCCCACAATAGAACTCAGCTCAGTCAAAGGAGGCCAAAGATGAATGCCAGAGCTCTGTCGAGAAAATTCTACAAGAAATAGTCCAATCATCACAGTATAGTAAAGAGAATAACATCATCTATATTGGATCCTTGGGATATAACATGAATAATGTGAATGGAAGTAGCCGTTCGCTGACCAATACCAAGTCCTTAGTGGGGAATGAAGTTGTCAACAAAAATTCTGGTGTTCATGGTGGAGGGTTTGGTGGCGAGTTTGCTTTCTCTACCGCTGCTAGTGGAATCAGAGCTGCCATAATGAATAACTCTGGCACTTTTACTGGAAGGGTAGGCTTGTCATTAATGCCTCAGGGTGCTAGCGTGAACCTTCAACAACAGGAATTGGCTAGCAGGTTGCTTAATGGACTTGGAGCTGTAAATGGCTCAAATAATCCCCAACTCAATTGGAAATATCCCTAAAGAGGCTTATTTTTATTAATGACAGGTATTGTTCATCACGAAAGTTGCTTGTGACTCCTAGTCTGACTCCTCATTTCTATGGTGACACAAGCTGTTTGTGCCATAGATGCTTGAGAATGGTCATTATGTTAGGGACCTCGGTCTAATCCCTAAACACTAAGGTCCACAAGCTCGCCTTGATGATTGTGATGATTGCCAAATTGCTTGGCCTTGAACTTTCGTGGCAATGGAGGGTCCCTACGTTGATGAAGGTTTACTGTTTAAGTGATGGAAGTGATGATGATGATGATGATGCAATCGGGTGATCTAAGTATTTTGATGAATGTAATGCAATGTACCACAGCTTGTGCTTGTCCTTGAGGATGGTGCTGAATGGGTATGAGCTAGGGTTGGACAGGTAAGGTGAGGTTAGGGTTTCGGTGGGCTAGGGCAAACAAGTGTTTGAGAATGATGGCAATTAGGGTTTGCGTGATTTAGGGTAATGGATAGGGTTTTGGATTGATTGGAGATGAAGAATGAAAGATTCTTAAATGATAGGAATCTATTAAGGAAGGATGGGAATTCGGGTTTGGCAAATAAGGTAAGTCTTGGTTGACTTGGCTCAGGAGTGCGTGCAGGAGCATGCACAGGGGCATGCGCATGGCCAAGACATGGGCTGCTTGGCCATGGGCTACTTTTCTTGAGGTCTTGACACACTACAACTTGGAGGTTTCATGCAAAGTTACAGGATTTATCTCCCACTACTAATGAATATACAATTACAATCTATAACTAAAGAAGCGGGCCTCTTGACATCCCTTGCATCGTGCCGCAGCAACAGTGACCCGTCTGACTGTTACTCAATTTGGGGAGTAAACAAGCCTGACCTATCTTGCTCTCTAATTGTTAGTGCAAAAATGTAAGTCCCTTTTTATTTTAATCCTCTAATTCGCACCTCTGGGTTTTAGGAAGTACAGTGACTTATGGAAATTTGTGTACGTGGCTATAAGCTTTATTGATGAAGATCAATGAATTTGATTGTGATTTCCAGTTCCCTTTTTTCAAAAAAAAAAAATCTCTTCCTCTTGTAATTACCCTTCCTGAAGTTCTGTCTTGTAATGGTTTTAAAGCGTTACTACCATTTTAAAGTCAAATGATTAGCTATGTGAAATGTTGTCAATTCTTTAATTTTCGTTCTCTCCCCAGTCTATTTTATGTTCTCAAATGATGTTTCATTAGTTACTACATACTGCAAATACGATTCAAATTTGTGTTAAACATAATATCCTCTCGTTTATGCTTTCATAAAAGAGAAATGTTCATGCTTTTTTTTTTTTTTTTTTGGCACTGGGTGTCTAGGAACATCATTCCGACTAATCCCGAAAGTGCACAAGTCCTTAGTAAGGTGATTTTCACAAGTGTACCTCTATAATTCAAGAGAAAAATGCTCCTAGAAATTGTTTGCTCCAAGAGGATTTGAATTTTAGACTTGGGGGAGCATAACCCAAGCCGCCTTACCACTTGAGCCAACCTAGGGGTTGAAATGTTCATGCTTTCATTTGGATAACGAAAGAAAGAATGATACCAATTGGATATACATTTTAATTGCATATTGCTCACAATTCACGTACCAAGTAACAAGGATTTGTAAACTTTGGATTGAAACCTTTATTGTCGAGTGTGAGGACCTCACAAGGACCAAAAAGACAGTTACTTCCCGCAAGATGTAAAGATGGGTCCCGAGCAGGAGATGGAGATACCACACTAGATAAAGCATGCTGCGTTTTCATTTCCTGATTGTTCTCTATAACGACTAAAACTTCCTGAAAAAAAGCCCCTATCTCCTTTTTTCTCATCTCTTCTGGGAAGATCATGTTGATGCTGCATGGGTGGTTTTACTTGTTCTTCTTGCCACCAGCCAGAATTCGTTGAATCTGAAGGCCTCTGCTGAAAGCTTGGTTGAATAACAGCCTGGTCTGGAACTCTGAGACGAATGGGAACCAGGCCAGCATGGCCACGGGCGCAAAGATTACTAACCCCATAATGTATTCATAACCTCTTGCTAGAGCTTTCACTGATCCCCACATTCCAATGCCCTTTACGAACGGCCTGCAAGCCTGTGATATCTGTCGTACAAAGCCAACACTTCAATGACTAGTTAAAAACAGACTGCTTGTTTCTCTAAAATGCTTTCAACTCAGTAACCAGGAAGTGCAAAATTCGTTCTGACGTGTTTTCAAACCAAAGATGCAAGAATATAGATAAACTATGCGGACTGCAGAGAATGGTTTACAGGAAAATAAAAGAAAAAGAAAAAGAAATAAATGAGTCATGTACCTGCAGAAGTGCCCATCCTGTTGGCAAGAATGCCAGCAGGCTAGCAAAGATGTCTCCGACTGTGAGATTAACCACAGTAAATAGCACAAAAACGGTGAATACGCATCCAATAAAAAGGACTAACTTCATCAGACGGAACATCAGCTGGAAATCTGCACTGAATTGCTTGCTTCCCATCGACACGATCTGCAGTCCAATATTTACCATCCAATGAAATATAAGTCCAAGCCATGACCAGAGACAAACTCTTTTAATTCAGATGAAGTTCTTGGAGGTTGAGACTAACCTTTAAGATGACCACGACTGCTACAATGACCAGCCAGGACAGACCATAAACCTGCAACAACATAAAAATAAGTAAATAAATAAATAAATCTTAGGAAGAATTTTCTTTACTGGGAAACTATTTTTTATGAATTTTCAAATCCTCAAGTTCACAAGATCTTCTAACCCATTCCAAAACAAATTTTTCGTTTGAACTCATCTATGGTGGGGAAAAGCAGATGGCAGCAGTTACTTATTCTATCTATCCAAAGAGTCCTAGTTTTGTAACTCAGCCATGAGCTGCAACCAGGTGCTTCCTCTTTATGCACCGTAGTGCATCTATCATAGCAGCACTTGGATCCTAATTTTATTATTTTACTGGCAATTTATAGACATTGTTGCAAGGAAATTTTCAAAATTTTAAACCAAGGGCAAGAGCTTAGTATACAGAAGGATTGAAGTTTTTAGGGTAACAATCTTGCATCTTTTCATGGAACAAAATTCATGGAAATATGAACTAAATGTCGATAGCCAACTTACTTTAATGCTTGTGTCTTCTCCTACTGCATGTAGATGATATACAATTCCATACTGAAAGACAAAGAAGCGCAGAGCAAGAACAATATCCCAGAACCGACCAAAAAATCCAGTATACAGCAGATGTTCCTGTTCCTCATCCCACCAGGATTCCCAGCTCTTGTTTGCTGGCACACCAATTCCGCCTCGGCTCGTTATCCACTTTGTCCAATCATCCCAATCTTCCACTATCTTCTGCCATTCAAAGCCTGAAGGGTTGAAGAGGAAAGGAGCAAACAACCAAGAAGCCACTAAAAACCACATGGAAAATGTGAGGAGGGTATAAGATGAAGGATCAGGAGCAGCTGAACCATAAATCCTATAAACTATAAGCAATATCATAAGCTCCAACCCTTTCACAAAGTGGCTCCTTGAATACAGCCTATAGTTCTCTGCAAACTTCTCGTGACGAACCACAAAACCACGCCCAGTTGCTCTGTACTTTGCCCCACCATGCAGAATGGTGCGCCCAAAGTAATGGACCTTTGTTCCAAGTGAGAACGTGAAGAAAACTGCAGCTAGCTGCATCTGCATGATTATTATGTCACCTAATGCAGTTCCAAACCCTCTCTCCAGTCCAATCTCCATGACCATGGGCAAGGCCATCAAAAGACCTATTTGAACAAGAGATTGCGAAGCCATTGCTGCCTTTAAAGGATCATCTCCCTTTTTCCTGGCAAACCTAACTATTTCCTTCTCCAATCCACTCAATGACAGGTAAAGTTTGCCATATAAGTAAACATAGACTGTAATGACAACCATCTGCATAACAAGAAGAAAGTGTCCTTTTTAGCACATGAAAAATTGGCTAACTTTCTAAATGAAAATCTATGCACTTAGCGATGAGTTCTCCTTCATATTCATGCTTGTCCTTTACATATTAAATTGATGTAAATGGTACACAACCTAATTTCACAAAAACAGGAGGGATTTGGTCAACTATATCCAATTTAAATTTACTTTCTGTGGTTATTACCATAGCACTGACGTAGAATCCTACTGTCGTGAAATAAAACGACAGCATGCGAAAAAAGTCGAAACGATGCCCTAATCGATAGATATCCCTGCTCAGCGTCTGCTCTCCATTACCACAGGCCACTTTCGCTTCAAAGAGTGAGATTTGGTTGAGCCCGACATCTCTACCCTTTCCAACTTGGATATATTCATGATGAGTAACATTCCCTCGTCTTAAAGTTGAATTGAAACCTGCATAGGTAAAGCACATGTTAAGAAGTATTCTCTCAGAGAAAATGAAAGTTTTGAGGACGCTACCTGCAAATATGTCCTCGCTCAGGTTGATGCCACGAGAAGCCTTACTGATGCCACCACGAGTAATGTGGAATATTCTATCAAATACATCTGGATGACCATAGTGGAACCGAACCCTACGAACAACCAATGAAGTAAAGCCGAATATAAAATTTTGTTGCACCATATTTATTTAGATGATTTTCATGACAATGGCAACGACAACAAGTTAGTTTCCCATTCCAATATACCTTGTATACTAAAAACTGTCCAAATATTGATAGTAGCATGGTCTTGGGGGAAAATGTGAATTCCAAACATTAAAAGAGTGGGTGGGTGGGTGGGTGTGTGTGTGTGTGTGTGTGTGAGAGAGAGAGAGAGAGAGAGAGAGAGAGGTCATAAAATTCACTACCAAATGAAGCTCAAAAAAAAATTATATTTTGAGCATCCATGACAAGCTTTTCAAGTAATCTATGGGTATAATATACAATTACAATCACCATTCATTCATCCCAACTCTGTTCTCACTATGGAAAATGTCAAGTGAATTCTGGCTTGCTGTTCAAGATGAGGCAAACTTAAAAAGTAATTGCCTTGGGAATCTTAATTAATAAAAAAAGGAAAAGACAAGAGAGAGAGAACATACTTCAAAGGTCTTGCAAGCACTCTTTGGCCTATGGTAACAAATGACGTTTCTTGGTTTGACATAAACCAAGCCAATGAAGATACACTGCAGTGCAGATGCTAGAATGTTTAGAAATAATGTTGTAGGATCTAAATATTAAGATTGAAAAAAAAGCACTGGATAAATGGACTTCATCCAACCTTCCGGTAAAGATATGCTCACGAACACCCAAAATCGTAGGTGGACGCACTCCATGGTCCTCATTAAACTCTTCCAAAAGGTTACGCATCTTAAAAGCTTCTTCCAAGTAATTATCCTATGAGAAATTGACGAAGTAAATGATCACAGTTGGCCCAAATAATAGATAGAGGAACCATGATGACTTCAAAATTCTATTGACTAACCTGGTTCATGTCGATGGTCTGGACAGCTTCCCCTCTAGTAAAAATTATAGCATGGTTCTGATTTTCAGGCTTCCCTTCTCCTATCTTTGCCGATCCTGGCAATTTTATCCGATAGATTTCCTTTAAAGAAGATACAACAATGGTCAGTATGGTGATTGTAAATCAAAACAGTGGTTTTGTTCAGTGTTTGAAAGAGTAATCACCTGATCTAGGTTATCAACACCTTTGACCAATACAGAGTAGTAAACCTTCTGTACCTTTCCGCCTTCTCTCTCCTCAACTTCGTCTATATATGCTACACGAAGAGAGGGATTACTGTACAAAGAAGAATCAAGAATCATATTCTTGAACACAATGAATGCAGCATCAAAATCCTCAAAGAATTCAAATTGCATAACACTATCAGCTTCATCAGATGGAGAACATACTTAACCATCAAATTAAGAATATCTGTTGCACGGCGATCTCCACTGCGCTTCTGATTCCCATAATTCTGACATGTAGCAACATATGTGAATTTCATGTCAGCCACAGCCTCTAATTGTGCATATAGCGATCTCTGACTTTTCTTATCTTCCTCTGATGGAATTGTGACAGCCTTGTAGCCTTCAAGTATCTCTGATTGTGAAGAAAAGAAAAAAAGGGTCAGATGCCAACATAATTACCTCCAAAAGACAACATACTAGAGTAGACAATATGCTGCATCTGAGGAGAAAAAAATTAAGTTATAAACACACATCAACAAAAAGTAGAGGCCACAGGTACAAAGGCATCAGTAAGCCCATGCTCACACATGATTATCACTCTTTGCCAGATGTTAAAAAAGAAAAAGCTAATATACACTAACCTTTTTCACTAGCCATGTCGAGAAAAGCCTGAAGCTTCAAAGCCCGTCGGTAGTACATCATCCCCCTAACTGCAATGCTAAAATATACTTAGACTGAAGACCAAAACCAGGAGATGTAATTAATTGAGAGAATAAAGCATAAATACCTGTTCTGCACAGAGTTTGTCCCCTTAAAGAGACCCAGTGACGAAGATGCAATATGTTCTCTTCATTTTCCCATATCTCACTATTGTTTTTGCAATTCAGTCGCTCCATGAAGTTATTCCACTCATCTAATCAAGTCACAATATGATTTCTAAATTAGTAACACCAAGCAAAATGAATTCACTTTAAACATAGTTCAGGTACACCATTAAACAGTGTTAGAGTGCATATTCACATATCACAAACCTGGGAAAATCTTTTGAAGGTAATATATGACTGATACACCATCTTCATTTTCCATCTCAAGGTCAGCTTTAGAATAGACAGTTTCCTCGCTATAGTATGGAGTCAAGACACTTTCAATGGCAAGAAAAATGATTTAGCAACCATGTGACAAGGCTAATAATATAATCAAAAGCTTAAAGGCTTCATCTGCAATTCATGAAACAATTTATTGGAAACTCAAAAGTAATTGTAGTATCATAAAGAATAAGTTATGACACATTCGCTAGGCATTTGTAATTGCATATAATATGGCAAGCAAAATTTACAGAAACTAACACAGGTGGGTACCAATATTTGATATAGACACACAAGTAAAATTCATAGGAGTACTAATAATTTTTGGCAAGTCTAATTCTGTCCCTTGATAATTAACCCACTAGTTGATAACTTTCAGCAAGTATACCTCTGTCCCATAAAAGTTGTTATTTTTCTATGAGCACATGTCTAGAAGCAATACTTCAAATGGCTGATTTTTTCAGAAAGAACCAACCAAGACAGAGTGGACAAATATTTGAAGCCATCATTTGAAATATATATCAGACCTGAATGAGAGCATTTTACGAACTCGTGGAGCACGTGGCATATCCATGAACAATGAATTTGTGAAAAAGGCAATCCTTCTGCGTGCTTCAAGATTTGTTGGTACATCAAGGGCAGATTCCTTCACCGTCAATAGTATATAGAGGCGTCTTATCTACAAACAGTGGCATGCAACAAAATTGTGTAATGTTTACAGAAACCAAATGTAGAATTTATACTTCCATTACTATTAGTAACTTTCAATAATTTACCTGTTCTTCCCATTGTGCAGTGACTATAGGAGGGAACACTATAGCAGGTTTGGCATCGGTGCCAGCAAAAAGTTGCCTTCCAGAATCCTTGGTGCTATGACCAACTTCTACCAGTTCACTGAATGACATATATTATATGAGAGAAAGCAAGCACCATAATATACCATTAAACTTCTAACATAATTTCCGAACAGACTGATTGCAACAAAGTTAACCAACCGGATCTCATTCACCATCATATCACGAGTAACTACTTCTAGCATATCTTGCAGCAACAACACCACTGTATCTTTCTTGGATGGATCGCTGTCTTTCTGCAAAAGGAAAGGAAGACAGGAGTTTCAATCATATGATGGTCATGCATACACAAACACAACCACCGGCTATGACGAGTAGTTTTTCTCCAAAAACTCACCAAGATCCCCACAAGCTCCACAAATGTCTTGCAAAGAGTAGGCAAAGGGCCCATTCTGAAATTTACAAGAAGTGCATTCTTTGAAATGTTACTTTCAACTTCTTTGAAGATGATGCCCATTATCCTGTTAATTATTATGAATTAGTGTCAGCCAGGCGGAGGAAAATTGGAAATCTTGAAATATAACTAGGATATACACTTTATAGGAATCACATACATTAAATTTGATTATTTTGGGTAAAGAATCTAGGATTGATTGAATATATACTTTACAAATTAGTAACCAAGAGGTGCCAATAACAACCTTTTTTCTGTTTCGCCAACCACCAAGGCATTCAGAACATGCTTGAAAGATTCATAGCATTCAATCACAGCACATTTCATATATTCATCCGCACATATGCGCCTCCAAAGATCAGAGTCCTTGGATCGAAATTGAGCAGCCATATCCAATGCTATTGGGATCTTCAATGTAGACAAACAGTCAAAATAAAAAGCAGTGACAGATACAGTATATTTTGAAGAAGGATTACACTAACCTTGCTGGCAAGCAAAAAAGGTGGCCACTGAATTATTTTCAGACTTGGATCCGATGAATAAGGAACTATCAAAAGATCCATTTCCCTGCATTTAGAAGGAGCCACTCAGTTTAACTGCATGATGAATAAAAAGATAGTATAGGTGAAAAACAGAAAACTGGTTCAAGGGCCTTTCCTGTCGCTTAGTAGATCTTCCTCACGGAAACTACATATTACTTCATTCCATAACTGAGCAAATTTGGCAGCTTCACTTCTCCTGCTTGTCGTGATCTATAAAAGAATAAGATTTTAATTAAACATGAAGAGTACACTCGTATGTCTCTACTCAACTTAGGGTAATCAATAATATACAAAAGTTTTGAAGGCATAAGTGCAACCTCAGCAAAACGCTTGGATAACGAGAATCCCCTTTTCTGTGACCTATCAGAAGGCACCAAATATGTGTTGAATGCGCCAGGTAAGGACTGGAACCTTGACCTTAGCATGCCAAGAGTTCGTATCTGTAAAAAGAAAAAAAGAAAATAACATAAACAGGCCTCAAAGCTCAAGTCAAAATAGTTGGGCACAAGTCTACAAGCCATGGAGTTGTTGCTATGCCACTATCATATTTTATCTCGTTGATCACATAAAATTAAATCAATCCAAGGGTTTCCTCACTAACATAAGTGAGATGCATCAATAGCCAAATGATACGAGTGGAAGACTAAGATATTCACTTGAATTAAAAGAAAATGATGGCCGTATGTTAATATTTCTTAATTCTGGAAAGAGTGTGCCTGTTAAAATTGGAGAGAGACAGACAGAGACAAAGAGTTTAATGAAGCCTGGAATACCCACCTAATGATTCACTGACAATGTAGCAGCAGAATGTAGTTTACCAAGATGTAGAAATAAATATAGAATGTCATGTACTCTTGATATGATACATCTCCCACTTCTAGGAATTCTCTTATGCCTCCTTGATGGTAATGTGGGAGGTAAATAACAATGACTTCAGTAAAACTCAAAATGAACAACCCAAAAGTCCACATTTCGATTCTGTAATCCTTGATCCAACTATCAAGAGCACCAATATTGAGTTATGCTACCCAGGTATTGTTGGAAAATTAAAAAGGGCCCAATTAACCTAGCTTTGGCTAATCTTTTGTGCTTACAAACAAAAAATAGAGAAGTATGAACGCAAAACAAAATGGGCAGATAATTCACCTTAAAGGATGCATGATGATCCATCAAGTAATACGATAAAATATGTCATGAATAATTTAGGACAGAAAAAAATACAAAGAAGAAAAGATCATTCTAATGGGTCACCTCTCCTAGACGATCAAAGGCCCCCAGAACACCACCATATAAAGTCGAGCAAATGGCATACCAAATTTGAGTGTCCATGAAATAGACCTGCATTGAACTTACAATGTGATATGAGATGCATTGCCAAAGGATACTGTAGGAGGTGTCATCCCTGACAAACTGAACAAAGTAACAAAATATCAGACTGAAAATTGGAAAGATAAAGTAACACATACCAATATCACCGGTACCCAGAGTGCCACAAGTGCTCCATAATTCTTTTTTGCTGCATTGACAACAGAACCTTAGCATAAACAGGCCCCTAAGTTGGAAAACATGAAAAGAATGAAGAAACAGCATATAGATACCTTCAGGGAAAAATTCATGCCAGTCATAGTCAATACGACGAATATTCATTATGTCACGTGTCGGCTTCACCAACGGTTTTATCTAGAGAAGAAGAGACAAAATGCTTAACTGAAAATCCAACCACCTCACATATCTCTTTTACATAGAAAGATTAAGAATCACCGCCGACCAATACCTGGACAAAATAGCTGAATGCAAACTTGGAACTCAGAAGTACCAACCAAAAAATAGTATACCTGAAATCAGAAAATTATCTACACAAATGAAGCAAACTTCTACCCAACAAAAACTGAAATACTGAATTGTAAATCATTGGATAAAGATTAGTGTGTTTCCACGTCATACACACTTTATCAGGGCGAACTGACTTTCATGCATTCCCCTCCCAACATATATTCTTGGCTGCATAAAAGTAAGAAAGCAATATAACAGTATTTATTATGGCCTGGGGATGCTGAAAACAAAAGAAAAAGTAAAAGACACACACACACACATATATATGGTGCTCTGCGACCAGGATCAATAAAGTAGCTTCAGATTAACTTAGTAAAACTAGATCTGTGTTTTTACAATTGGTGTTCCAAATAAGGGAATTTTTAAGTGAGTTTAAGTTCAACCAATTATGTTTGAAGCCTCAGCCAGGCAAAATTTATTTCTAATCCAATGGTGTCAGTATAAAACGTGACTTAGAACTGAATTCCGAATCCCATAGTTTGTATCTTTTCTTTTTCTTTTCTGTATCTATCGGAATTATCATACTCCCTATTGACAAAAATCTGTGAAAAACAGAGGCACCGAAAAAAAGAAGGAAAAATAAAATAAAATTGAAAAGAATGCAACATTGTTTGATTCTCAATACGTTGCCCTTCGAAGTACGAATTTAGCTATAAGAGTACACTCTACAGATTTTAACCCATCTCATCTATTAGTTATCTTTGTTGACCCGCTACATACTCAAAAACCTAAAGGTCCTATGTTCATGTGCCAAGGACTTTTTTGAACGCATTTTTAGTCGAACATCTACTTGATGGGGAGCAAGTTAATTGCTTCACAACATAACCAACATAAGCGCATAGATTCCACTCCCATGTGCACAAAACTTTTGAAACACCATCTGCAGTTGTGAACAAGGCAGAATATCTTTTTTCCCAATTTCATACAATATTTGCTACGGTAGATTTCCCAGCTACTTTCATCTTATAGTCTCTTGCAACTGGCTTGCTTAACAAACGCCCAACCAGTTAAGAACCTGGGCAAGCCTAAGGAATGATGATACAAGACATGCAAGAAAACATAGGATATAAGAAGCGCAGAGCAACAGAATTACCTGTGACCACCACAAGAGGAACCTAATGATATGCCAATCTGAGTTTTCAATCCAACGACGGAACATCGGGAAGACGAACAAAGCAGCTGTCAGTAAATTTGGGAGCAAATAGATGGCTACAGCCATGATATATAGAGGGGAAATGCCTTTCACTTCACCAAGAAATGACAACATATCTTTAATGTTTTTAGGAGCCATTTTAGATGAGTGCAGATAAAAAACCGGAAGAATGATGGCCCATGCAAGACTAACGATTATTTTGAGAATATTTCTCAGCACATCAGTGAACCTCCACCTATGATATCCTGGGAAGTTCAGAAAAAGGTCCAAATTACCTAAAACAAAATAAAAGAAAAAGATGAGAAAAACTGTCAGCTGCAAAATTGAAGTGGCAAAACTGCCGTAACTTGCTTCAATACAAATACCATCTCAGCTGAAAACAATACCAGATACAGGAGTAAAGCAATGATCCAACAGCTACATAGAAACCAAATAATTCTCCCTATATTGGGAGGTGGTAGTGCATTTGTGAGATTATTATTTTCATTGGCTCCCATGCTAACAACTTTCTTTTGTGGAGAGTCCTAACTATACAAAGCTCATATCAAGTCCCATGCCTGAGCAATTTGGGACCCTAACCCTCCTCCTTTGTGTCCCAATCAAAAAGAAGAACAAAAACAGGTGAGTTCAACTTCCCAGTAGATGCAATTAAAGTTGCAAATGGACTTAATGTGAAATCTAAGCACATATAGATTAAAGAAGGTGATCAACGGAGACTAGTGCTTTTGCTGTTGTCTCTGCCACAGCAGCCTTTGCTGGTTTGTTTGGATACTTGGAATAAAGAAAAGGGACTAATGTGATTTGGCTACAATGGCTTATCTATAATAGACAGTCTCAGACGTACATCTTTCTCGTTGGCCAACATACTAATAGAAAATCGAATATAAATTGATCACATGTTAAATGTATATGTAAGCATATAGATGAGTCCTATAATTTATCCCAATGAACTGACACCATGAATTCCACATATACATCACTCATATAGTGTACCCAAACTGTTTTTCACTTTCCAACAGGATCCAAATAGGTCCAACTTGGAGAAATTAAGGAAAATCTACCTTATTTGAATCTTTACTTTGCAAAAGCTCTCAACTACAACAGATAGCCACAACATCCCATAATTTATAACTCATGAGCAATATATTTGAAAACAAGGGGAAACCCCAATTTCCACTTTCAAACTATAAAGCATTTTACACTTTGCACCTAAACTACCAAAACGAGCACATTGCACCCTTAAACGAACAAAAAGTTGCAATGCCCACCCTTTGTTAAGATCCAATCATCAAGATTGTGGTACACTGCCTATTTTTACCTATTTTGCATCCACCATAACAGCCAAAATGGGACAAGGTTGCTATCAGTTTCTAGTAGTTAGAGGGTGTATTGTGTCAATTGTGGTAGTTTGGAGTGCAAAGTGTAAAACAACCATGGTTCGAGGGTGGAAACTGTACTTTGTCCAAGAAACAAGAACTGTCAGTTTTGTGAAAAAGACATTATAAGTTCACAAATTTGTCAAAATAAGTGGGAAAGTCTTTAAAAATCAATGAAAGAAGCCAGGTAACTTCCTTCTGAATGCACATTCTGCCTTATCTAAGGAAGCATCTTCTTTTACATATTTATCGAAGAAAGTGTCTTGTTTTACAAAGTGAGATTAACCACCAATAATGAGGCTCCATAATAATGCAATAACCACAAAATGCAGAAATGAAAAATAAATCAGGTTTGTATCCAGTCCTCAAAAGCATTTATTTTATAGATAATATCTAAAACATTTGCAACTATATAAGTACATTTGGAAACTGGATATTATTTGAAAATATTTCTTATGTGGAAATCCTGCTTATAAGTACTGCTATGTATTGAAGAAATCTTATTCCAAGAATCTTATTCCAAGAATCCTGCTTATAATTTATCTAGTTTTAGACGCTGATTCAAACATGATTGATAGAATTATTCCTAACAGGAATTCGTGTTTATTTTAAAGTATTAGGATAAATTACAGACTTCTCTCCAAGTTTAAGTAAACATTGTCGCTAGCACTAACTAACTACTTTACAGTATAAGATGCTTAGAAAGAGAGATACAAGCAGCATATATTCAAAGTGGCTATTTATAAAGAATTAATAACAATTGAATATAAATGAGCATTGCAGCTGTAAGTGAGCATAACATACATTGAAGGAAACGAAGAATGGCTGCAGTGATGAATATCGTGGATAGATCGAATAGGACTTTTGCTTGAAATATATCTACTAGTTTAATCTTTTTCCAGGCAATGATGATCATTCCCTGTAATACATATCAAAAACATTGAGTATAGATACATGCATACTCAATAAGAGCCAACAAAAGAAACTTCAGCCTAGTATTTCCAATCTGTAGCAATAAAGTACCTGTAGAGCCAGAATATAAAAGGTCCACAATCTATCAAAACTTCGAAAAATGTGCCAAAATGTTCTGGTCTCAACAAAGTATGATTTGCCTGTGGTTCCAGCTTTTTCTCCAGAACACTTCATTCCCTGTTATAGTAGTTATTCTAAGATGAAGCCACAAACTAATTTCAGAAATGTGGTAGGAACTTCTCAGAGTATTAGAATACCTGTACTATATCACGTGTTGATTTAAAAAAATCACCATCATCACGCATAGGCCAACCAAGAGAGAAGCAATGAGACGACCTAGAAAAATGCAAGGAAAAATAAAATCTTCAAAAAGGAGAGAGACCCAAACAAGCAATAAAATCTCAATATTCAATCAGCAACTTGATATCAAGCCCATACGAACCAGAAGTACTCATTCAGATCATCATAATTGCACCAGGCAGTGTGAGAAGCTCTACCATTTCTGCTCTTCTCGGCTTCCTGGCATCAGCAGCATTCTCATATCAAAAATAAAGATCTGAAGTTTGAACCAGCAGATATGAACTTCCAAGAACATACCTTTTCTATTACACGATACAGGGGCGTTATAACCTTCCGCAGGAATGCCTCATCATCACCACCATAAGAAGGCTTAATATTTTCACCAGTGACAATGCTAACATTTCCAGCCAATAGGCCATGGAGTTCGTAAGCCATCTGAAAGTAAAGTCTCCATCATTATCAAAAATGTAATAATCTATAATGAATACAATGGATGGAAAAATCAGATGAAAAATTACCAAGAAAGGAATTCACACAGATGAGAGCAGTACTCACATTATGAAATATATAGCATAGACATTCTGGCATGAAGCGAATGTTAGCTGCTTCTCCCCAAATAAGAAGATATAAGCCCATGTATAGCAACTTTCTCTGCTGTATCTCTTGCTGACCTTGAGGAAGCCTATAGGGAATGGGATTTGTCTATTTTAGCATTAAGTTCCACATCATGCATAAGAGCTCAAGTTGAACCAGTAAAAATGTAGATATGGTTATCTCACCGTAAACTGTGTTTTCGTCCCAAAAACTTGCACCATGTTTTGTAATTCTTGAAGAGCTTGTTCATAACTGCATCAACAGCACGTTCATCAAGCTGCATAAAAATTCAAAGAAATATCAGAAAGGTTTAGCCACGGCCAATAGTTTAAAATCATACATAAGGCAGGCTAGCCATATAAGACGGTGCTCAGGGTTTATGATCGTGAGCCAAAATAAAGCAGAAAATCTCATGAAACACTGTTCAGATTGTCAGTAAAGTAACTAGCAGATGCATACACACATATCCCACTTCAGTTCTAAACTTCAAAGTTGCTCAAGCGTTTAAATGCAGGAACAGCCATATCACCGTCCATCATCAAAGGGACAAAAGAAACTACAATTGCTGGGGCATAAAAAGTGTAGACAAAACTAGAATTCAAAAATGAGAAATTGGGGCATGCCTTGTTAAGAGGTTCAGGCTTGGGATGAAGCCTTATATGAGCATTAGCAAGTAGCAAAATCAAATTCTCCCTCTGGTTCCTGACATTGTCTCTCTGTAGTCAGAAAAAATAAACCAAATGCATTAGACACTTGCTGAAGATCTTAAAGTGACTCCTAGGCCCAATTCAACCATGTATCTATCTTTTTCTCTCTTCTCGGTTAAAACATGCCTGGAACCCGAACATGGCCCTCAGCCAATCAAGGAGGTCTAAATCTCCTGCTTTCTGCCTGTGTTGCTCAAACGCACTGGGCCAGCTCAAGCCACGAGTGTTCCACAGTGCAGCCACAGCAGCCTTAACCTGGTATAAACAGAAAGCAGGAAACTTGAATGCCACCTCAACTAAGCATAAAAAAACAAGACGCTGTCGACATTAATCACAACAGGGGAATACCTCTTCAAGCTGCATGATAGACTGTGAAGCCCCGGCGGAATCCAAAGGAAGAATATTATACGGTGCATAAATTTCTGTCTTTTCTTGGACATCTCTGGCGGCCGCGATAATCTGCTCATAGAGACATTGTTGCAAACAAGCTTATGCCATCGGATAGTGGGCGTTTCAAAAAAGACTGACACGGGCAGAAAATCACCCGAATCAGGACAACATCAAAATAAAATGACAATTAATTAGTCTACCTCAGGAGCAACTTCTTCAACTTTCTCAGTTTTATTAACAGCACAAAGCACTTCAAATAGCACTCCAGCTGTCTGATAAGCTTTTCCGAGTTGAGCTCTGTCGAGAATTGGAATATAATAAGCATATTACAGGAGCTTTCAGTCCTCCACAAACAAACGAGAAAAATAACAAGAGCAGAAGTATAGCAATTGTTTAAATACCTGTCTGCCTGTTCCCCTTGGTCCAGAGCACTAACATAGTGTTTATAGTATTGCTGATAAAAGCTTTCAATTTCCCTTGCATCCGTCTTCTTCACCCGAGAGGCAAGACTAGAAGCATTGTCCTGAGTCAAAAAAGTCGAACCAATTATCCTTACGCTTCAAATGGACTGTGAGAAAAGATTACCTCCAAATTTCTACATTCAAACTCTTCACTTCTGATGGGATGTAATATTTTCCCAGCTAGTTTGACAAAAAATGGTGTATTGTACTAGTTTGAAAAATAAAATGGTGTATTCATCGTCGAGCTCAGATGAAAAAAATGGTAAGTCACCCATAATTATACTAATTGTACTATAACTGCGGCCTCAAGATTATAGTCCTAACAACCCAATTGAAATCTGCTTTTAGAAAATGTCGAGAGAAAAAGGAAGGGAGGGTCATTCTGGCAGAAAAATGCACGGAGAAATTATTCTTTACCTCACAGTTATCCTTTTACAAGGTATCAAATTATCGCTTCGATTCGGAACATAATATAATCATGCCTTCAATCTGGTGGAATGATGAAGTTTACAATTTTCCATAAAATTTCACTCAATAATGAAATAGTATCGGTTAACTCAGAGAAGGGGAAAAAAAACATAGTAAAACACTTGTGAACCGAGCCCATTCTCTAACCTATAAGAAAACCACGGTCCTGTTCTTTCCATGACAGCGGGTAAAACCGTAAATGTCCCCAGTTTACCAAAACCCCTCGTTACAAGTTGCAACAGGTGGATCCGGATGGACGCTTATTGGATATGGATAGCTTATTGAGATGATAATTTTGTAAATAGTAATAAGAAAATTTATGTATAATAGTGAAATAGTTTAATATTTTATGAGATTTTGAAAAAGAAAGAGAAAAAATTGAAAAAATATTATAAAATTAAAATATTATTAGAAAATAATTTTTTAATATTATTTTTATTTGATATTTAAAAAAGTTGAATTATTTTTTATTTTTTGTTTGAAAGTTTGGATAAATTGTAATGGTTAGTTTGAAAAAAAAATGTAATGATTAGTTTGAAAGTATTTGTATTTAAGTGACATTTGGAAAGTAGGAGAGATGAGATCATATCAGAATTATGAGATTGAAACTTTTTCCAAACAAACCCTTAATAGATAAAATAGTTTATGATCCAGTAAAAAAAAAAATTATATTCATCATCCTCACATACCACATTTTTTTTATTTTTTCTCTTATCAAATATGTGGTAAATAGATGATTAATAGAAGAATTTAATTAGTTTAAGAAGAATAAAACTAAAAAAAATAAATATGATGTGTAATGTATGAGGATAATGAATAGCAAAGCTTATAAAAGTCCTTATAACTAACTCAAAGATTTAATCTAGTCTATAGTTAATAACTAATCATCGGCGTAAATCTAAGCTGAAAATTTTCAATAGTTGTGTTTATATTAAATGAGGAAGAAAGAATAGTTTTTTTTTTTTTTTTGAGGAAGAAAGAATAGATTAATCAACTGTCATATAATAGGTTAATTAAGTTTAATAGGGGTGTATATCGACCTATCTAATTGGGTAAAAAATAACGGATCATAACTTGAGAATCAAAATCTATGTTCCTAATGATCTCCTGGATGAATGCACCCTCAGTCCCTAACCTTCATTCATCAAGTATTTGAAATGGAAAATGTTAGTCAAAATTACTGTTTAAAATTACCGTTCAAATATTTTAATTTTCTTATTTAATAACTAAAAAAATAACAATTAGTATAGTTGTATTTTTTTTAATAATTAAAAATATTAAAAAAAAAAAAGAAATTGAAATGAAGTGGTATGCCCAGCAGTAACCGCTAGCCGCCCACTAGCATGATACATTTAAAATTAGTAAAAAAATTTAAAAAGTATTAGATTTATAAAAATAAATTTATAAATAGCATAATTAGACGTGGTGCGGAGATATACTTTATCGTAAAATAAAATTTAAATCTGTTATATAATTTTATAAGACGGCCATTCCTCTCCCCGACGTTGAGACGTAGGACCGCTCGCGCTTGGGTTGCAATCACTGTTGCCTTCACAAACTTCAAGTACTAGTCTAGAAAATATATATTATTTTCATCTTCTTATCATTTTACGATATAATATTAAATAATAAATATTTTATTATATAATATTAAATAATAGAATCACAAATAAAATATAATAAATAATTTTTAATTATTTGATGTCACATTATAAAATAACAAAAAGATATTGAGATTTGTAATGATAATTAGTATTACCTATTCTAAGCTTATATTAGATCACTCTCATTAACTTGGTTAAAATTTAACTTTAACCAAATTTAGCTAATAAGACACTTAAACACCTTCACATTGAATTAGGCATGTCTATATAAATTTAGACTATATAGATATTAACTACAGTAACTCACCAAATATGCGAGAGTCATGAGTAACTTAACCAAACACTATAATATTTATTTCTCATCAAATATGTGGGTATTTTTTATAATTAAGAAATTTGGTTTGATTTGTTATTATTAAATATAAAATATGATAAAAATAAATTAAATAAAAAAATATTAAATTAATAATATTTTATTATTATATAGAAAGTAAATAAATAATCTAAGTTGAATTTAAATGAATTAGATAAATACAAATTTATATTATATTAGCTCAATTTTAAATATGCATTTGGCTTGATGCTATTAATCCGAAAACAGATATTTTTTCAAATGAACTTAACTTTTCAGATCTATCAAATTTAATTTTGAGAAAAAGGACAGAGAAGCCAGTACCCTTTCTAACCGTTGCAGGAGCCCTGTCTTAAACTGCCTCACGCCACGCCCACTCGAGCTTTGATCCAACCTGTGCGCCTTCTCAAACGCATAGAATCGACCTTCCACAATAACCAACCAGAAATGTACTTTCAGAAAAACTAGCAAAAACATACACTTGCAGTCTTTCAGAAATCACTTTCGGCACACTCGCAGTGTCACACAGCCGAATTCACAACATCAACATTCACCAAAACCCTAGTTACAAACACGTGCATGCATACATACAGACGTAAAGATAGATGAGGGAGATATAGAGAACTTTACAGAGATAAGAAACTCGAGGTCGCTCGCTTTCGATCTCGTTAGCGACTCGGAGGATGGGAGCAATAGAGGCAAGGGACGAGGGGACAACCTCGTTGTCGAAGACCTCCATGGAGAAGGTGGTCATGGCGGCGCTGCGAGATGGCTTCCTCGCCAGGGCCTGTAGGACCGACTCGGAAGTCGACATTGCTGTCACCTCCTCGGTCGGGGAAGGAATTTACGTGTTTCCCTCTGTTTTAATCTCTACCTGCCAAACCACAAGAAGAAACAAAATCAGAACTAAAACGTTTATGCGTTTGTATATATAACTCGATAATTGAACCCTAGCTAGCAGCTCGAAGAATCAAGCGCTCTCACGATAAATATTTTTGAAAAAATGAGATTCGAAAAATGCTCCATTTGGCAGCAGAGAAACGTAGGAAAGGAGAAGAAAATTTGGATAATACTGGTTGACAGTAACTCGAAAACAAGGATGTTAACAAGTAGTCAGTATAAAAATTAAAAAAATGGTCGTCATTTATTTAACTTGGATTTTATAGTACTGGAGAGAAAAAGGAGATGCTCAAGATAACAACCACAATCTAGGTCCCCGAAAATCTTCAGGAGAATTGAAAGAACGAGGTCTATTTTGAGAGATCCTGAACATTACAAAATCATATATAGTCCATGATCAGATTCTGGACCGGATCAGATCAATTGCACGAAAACGAAAAGCGAAACACGGAACGTCCAATTCTTTCCATGTGCGATAAAGACAGCAGGAAAGATGGAGCAAAAACGGAACTGAATATTTTTCCTCAATCGCAAACCGGGTGATAAAGCAGCTTACGTTTGATTAGCAGGTGCAATTAAAATGATGATCCAGCTGATGCTAAATAGCGCCTTCGTCTTTAATCATGCAGGAGCCATGCATGCATAACCAACAAGGAAAATCAAAGACGAAAACTTAGTGGTAATGATGAGTTAATTAATTCTCTTGGACGAGAAATGAAGCAAATTAAGAAAAGCAGAGTGAGAACAGGGGGAGACCGATGGTAAACCTACCGGTGGATGGAGTTTCGACGAGGCAAATTAAAATGTCTTGCTGATCAGCCAAATCAAGTCGTTAGAAAATAAATGGAGAGAGAAATCGAGAGAGAGAAAGAGAGAGAGCTTTTAGTGGGAGTCCGTACGGTTGGCTGGGGGACAGATGGAGGAAGGGGAGAGTTGAAAGAAAGGAAGGAAGGAAGAAAGAAAAAAGAAAGTGCAAGGGTGGACGGACACCGATATTGGAGGCACGTAAATCGTTTTGAATTTGAACGCTTCTCCGTCTCTCTTGCCTCTGCTAGTTACAGACATACATACATACACATATATATTATATGTGTGTGTGTGATTGGAGGTCCGTTTTTCTCTTACTCTCTCTCTCTCTCTCTCTCTCTCTCTCTCTCTCTCTTTAATTTTTAATTTGTTAGGGATCCGTAATTTGCAGATTGCTTGTACGCTGTAAGTTACAACAGTCTGTCTCCCTTGCTTCTACGCTGTAGTTAGGTTATAACAGTCTGGACATAAGCACCAATTAAGGTCCATTTTACGAGTACCAGCTTTCTCTTCCATATTATTAACCACCTCGAGCGCGCTTCTACTCAACCGTTTAGGTGCGCGCGGTGCCAAGCGGGCCGGAGGAGAGAGAGCTGGCACGGGACCACCCCGTACGTGTACCCACATCCTCACGTGCAATGCAAGCTGAACATCCATCTTTAAATTATTACAATATATGGATACATATATATATACAAGGATTTAAATAATTATGTAGTGTATACGTTTGGAACTGATAGCAGCCATATATCATACTATATGAATTATGAGTCGTATTAACTTTTCGTTATACTTTACCAATTTGACATTTTTTAAGTAAATTTTTATGTTAATCATTAATTTTAAATAAATAATTATTTAAATTTAATTAAAATATAATTAATATTATTATTATTGTGATATTTTCAAAAAAAAAATTAATCTCTTCCACTCCACTCAAGATTATATGTCGATTTTTTTTTTTTTAAAAAGAATTATTTACCAAACAATAATTAAAAATTATTTCCTTCAGTGGCTTGAAAGTTGGACTCGCTTTGGGCCACGCCCATCCATTTTGAGTTCTAATTAAGCTGAACTTGCTTTGGGCCATAACCATCCGTTTTGAGCTATATATGGACCTGCTATCATCAGTTTTACACTCCTCTAAATCTCAATACGAAGCTTAATTCGTTAAATGGAAATGAGCACACATGATCATTGGAGCCCATTTATATATCATATTCGTCGAGAACTAGAGATCAGGTTAGAGAAAAGTACTATATATATTTATAGCGGGTTTTGCTAGATACAAGCGAGTTCGTGCACCATATCGTGTACCGATAATTTTTTTTATTAAAAAAAAAATAGAAAAAAATTTTTGAGAGAAAAAGAAAATCTCCTATATCATAAAAATTATTTTCATCTTTAATTCACATCATTTCATTAAATATATGTATGACATATTAATATTGGTGCACGAATTGGTACACAAATTTGCTTGCAATAAGATTTTTCCATTTATAGCTCCCACGCCTTGAATTGATAAGTAAATTAAATATCAAGCAACTCCAGTTGGGCCCAATTTTTTTTCAAAAATAAAAAAATTATCTATTTGCAAACCCATTAATTGACACATTCAAATTATTCAATACGTCACTGAATGGCTTTCACATCAATTAGAATAAAAAAACATTGGTCTTCTGATTTTTTTTTAACGAACTTTACAGTAAATGATATTTTTACACACCAATTTATAAGTAGAATGATTTTTTTTTTTTTTCCAAAGCTAAGTCCTTTAGAGAAGGTAATGTAATTCCAAAAATTAAAAAAATAAAAAAGATGTCAATTATGCCTTTTGCAGTGGGGTTGATTAAATGATAAGGTCCTATACTATGATCTCTTATAATTAATCATAAAAGGTGGTTAATAAAGCAGCCGGTTCATCTAATTTGTATAGAATATAAAGGGAAAGGGAATAATATCCTAATTATAATCTGTTGTCTTAATCATAAGAAGGATTATTTGTGATTTCATTACTTTGTGACCAAGAGATTACTTAGGTTGTTTTTGAATATTGAGTTGAGTTGAATTAAGCTGAGTTGAATTCTCTATAAATAGTAGTGAGTTTAGATAGTGTAGTGAGTATTGTGGAACCCACTTAAGATGAGTGTATATGTGTTTGGATATTAAGAAGAGTTTAGATATATTTATGAAAAGTTAAAAAAATTTGTGGGTCTCACATGTAAAGAGATGTTGAGTTAAAAAAAGTTGTAGGCTCAACGTGTAAAGAGGTTTTGAGTTGAGATGAGTTTAGTTATTTGAGAGTTGAGTGTTTGGATATTAGAAAATGTCTAAATCTAAACTAAACTCAACTGAATTGATTACAATCAAGGAACCAAATGAGTCCTTAATCATGAAGTTAGGGGCACATATATTCTTGCGGCCATCATCTGGAATATATTTGCTAAACTTCTCTTACTTCAACTCCTTGCACCCACGAGGGGGAATAAAAGCTTAAAATTAAAGGTAACAAATTGATTCCAAGGGAATTGATATGTAAGAATATATGTATATATATAAATGAATAAATGCTACGGCCACAGAAAATATTATATAAAAGTAAATTCATAAACTGATATAATTTTATATGATACATTAAATTTATTTTACAATAAAATAATTTTACAATATAGCATATCACATCAAATTAACCACATCAATTTTTGAATTTATTATTTTGAATGTCTTTGTGATTAAAGCATATATATATATATATATATATAAAGATAAACGGTTAGTAGTGCTCAAATGCACAAGATATATATTATTAATATTTCTGAAGGTTATATCAATATTATGTCGTCATTGACATGAGATTTAGCTGTATTTTTATCACGCGTTAATATTGCATTGTGTTGTTAAAGAATTAAAATGCTTTCTTTAAACTTTAGTGTGATGATCAATGCTCATGTACTTACCGCCAATCCTCCAATCAATACCCGTACGTATCCACGTAGTTTAGATTGATTTAAGAATCTACATATATTTGTTTAATAATCCCGTTGGAATTATTCTTATGATCATGAGTTTGTTGGTACTTTGCTGCTATCTTCTAATTATTACAGCATCGAGTCATTCAATTAACTTGAGCTCCCATGTTGGAATTTTTGAAGAGAAAACAAAAAAAAATTCCATGGAAACAATCTCTTCATTTTTATGCCGAACACCCTGGAAAATTTAAGGCAATGGAGCCAACCTAAAGAAAGAAAGTCTAGACACGGATCCCAAGCTCACGCACGTTTCTCTTTTCCTGTATGACGAATAACAAAGTATAGATTATTTATTTGACTCGGAATTTTTGTTTTTCCTAGCAAATTCCGGATATAATGTATAATCGTTGAAAAAATTTAATCTTAAATGCAATATTAAGATATGTAAATTTTGTGCACTTATTTTAAAAAAATGAGATTCATCCTAAAAAAATAATTTTTTTCTTGTGAATATTAAAATCATTTACTATTTTCAAAATGAGCGAACGATGCTAACTCACTATATAATTACAAAAAAAATTCTATTCAATAGTTCTATATCATACGTTTGCTTTTATTTTTTATTTTTTTTCTACAGAGTTGTTGAGCAGAAGAGCTTACTTACAAATATCATTAAAAATCTCTCGAAGTCTAGAAATTAGGATACAAATTAGCTAAATCGATCACATTCATGTAACAGTGTCGTCTCGATTTCTGAACTATTCCGTCCAAGAAACATTCATAATTTGATGGAGTCTTAAATAGCCTTTTTATTCGGAATAGTTTGGGAGCATTAAAAATAAGTTACGTTTAAGTAGTGAAATATTTTCAATTATTATGTGAATGATAGTAAAAAAAAATAATAAAAAATAATGACATGAATAGGAAACTGCTATGTACAAGTGAATTTGTGGACTGACATGTGTATCGATGCCAACGTGGATGATATTTTCAGATGTGAATGTTAAAAAAGAAAAAATGAAAGAAAGGAGAAATACGAAAAGAAAAGAGAAAAGGCAGAACGTCGTAAACTTCATCTTCTCATCCTGAGAAACTCTCTATACAGAAATCAACGGTCCTTAATGCCTCCATTATCATGTGCTCCTCTCCGATCACCGGCTTCTTCTTCTCCCCCACCAATTCCTTCTCGGTCGCCAAGTCATCCTCCTTTCCCCGACTCTCCGTCGCTTTCTCCTCCTCCTCCACCGCCAGTAGCAGTTCACGAATCTGCCCCTCTATGTCCCCACCAGGTCTAGACCAGTTCTTGAAAAAATAGTAAACTGGGATTGCTAGTGGGGAGGCCAAGAGAACTAACAGTATGGCCGCAAATATAAGAGAGAAGACGGTGCTAGGGCTGGGTATGAAGTCATAGGCTAAGAGGTAGACCGCAACGACTATGACCAAGGCATTGAAGGCCCAGAAGTAGCAGGACTACTCTTGTTCCTCGACAGTGGCCGCAAGAGGGGAATCATGGAGGGAAAACGGCAGCAATGACGTAGACTCCTAAGGGGATTACGGCGAGCATGAACAGGAAGGAGGTTGCGTCATTAGAGAAGAGGGTTGTACATAGGTCGGTGAATATGGTGATGCTCAGCTCAACATAGCCTTTGAGTATCCCCAAGACCAGGCCCCGGTTCGTGCAGAAGTTCCTTATGCAGGTCACTAGCACCGCCATGTTCATCCATGTCGTGATGTTGCCTCCCATGCACATGAATATGCACATCTGTCATTGTGTAAAAACATTATCAGCATCAGTTTGATGATCAGGGTGTTAGTCTTTATGAATTTTACAACTCTTTTGGTTTTGTATTCTTTTTCTTGGAAATTGTTTGGCTTTGTTTGTTTATTGAGAAACTCAAAATGAAGTAAAGAGATCAGAGAAAAAAAAAGTAAGTACAGTTGTGTTTAAAAATAACAATAAATATGTCAATATCCGATTGATAAACATAGAATGTGAATGCTTGCATGCACGAGACATAAAAAATAAAACAAAATAAAATAAAATAAATTGTGCTCGGCGACAACGAAAATCCTTTTCTGCGATGACGAAAATTCTTAGAGAACGGACGAAACCGTTTGAGTTAGGATTTTTCTGAACAAGATTTGGGTGAAGGGTGCGTAATGGATGAAGGAGAAGGTGAAGGGTGTGGAATGGATGAAGAAGAAGAGAAATCTAGTGGAAAATGAATGAAGCTACGTATAAGGGAAAGGAGAAGGGATAGAGTTTTATTTTCACTATCTTGCTAAATGCACCATTTTAGTAAATGGATTCAAAAATTCGAAATCTTGCTGGAATGAGTTTGCCGCTGCCTTAAACCTAATCTTCAAATCCGCACTGTTTTATTAAATGCTGACTTTCTAACTTGCCACATTGGATGGGAGTGCAAGACCGTTTACAAACAGAATTTTTTTATTAAATAGTAATAAAAAAATAAGTGAAAAGTAATAATAAAATAATAAATAATAACAATATATTCTCAAATACTATCCAAACTAGGCTATGTCTAAGAAATTCTAGCTTCATTTGTTCTAGTCAATGTAGTCATGCCTACTACTGCTCCATTTCTTTTCCTCTTTTCCAATTTGACCCTGTGGATAAAAAAGAAAGAAGAAATACGTAAGGCTTATAATTTGTTTGACATGGAAAATATTAAGTAGTCCAAGTTACGACAGTTTCCAAAGCAGAGCTTGCTCATGGGACTAAACCATCCGGGTCAAATACTTGCCCCCATGCAAGTGTACGGAAATCATGCACCCCTGGTCTCTGAACTAGTCTTTAATTAATTTCCTTGTTATTACAGACATGGTTGCAGAAGACGACTCTTTCTCATGTTTGAACAGTTCATCAGGGGTACATTTTTGCAGATACTTTCTAGAATTCTTTTGTTTTTTTTTTAATAAATATGTTTTTAAATCCCAAACATAATATATAAATATAAAAATTAGAAGAACGCTTTGTATCAATTACTATTTACTCTCACATTCTATATATATAATTTTTTTCATAAAGTATGAGGGTGTTTTTGTGTAAATGTATTTTTCATAAGATATAAAATATAAAATGATAAATAGTGACTTATAAAAACAAAAAAAGTATTAAAGAAATCAAAATAAAAAATCGATGCCTTCGAAAAATAATGAGAAACTGATTAGAGATGGGATGCTTTGCTAGAAACACTGGCGCGTGAAGGGAAAGGAAAGCCACAGGTAAAGAGAAATTATTTACATCAGCCACTGTAGTCGCAGCACACCGTGATGAGGAAGAAAAAAAAAATCACGTTGAGTGTGCGGAGAGTGCGGCTGATACGTATCATTGCTCCAGGTAAAAAAAGTAGGTTGAACGGTGACTGTAGTTCAAGAAGACATTCGAAAAGAAAAGACAAAATCAAACGTCCTCGTCTCCTCGATTCATCCCTTTCTTAGAGTGAGTGAAATGTAAAATTTGACTCAATTTACATAAAATTATCTGTATTAAATTATCTAAATATAAAATCATGTCAATGTGGAAATAAGTTTTGAGTGAAATAGTAAGTCAAATGTAAAATCATGTCATATTATGTAAATTTTACATTTATATTTGTATAATCTAATACTAATGCTCTTAAATTACAACAACAAATTTTAAGGATAACGTTGGACAGTCCACATTCCTTTTAGAAAAAAAAAATATTAAACAAATCTCGAGATTGTATCTAAAGATATTTTTTTTAAATATATATGTTTATCATTTTTTTAAAAGAGACTGCGCAGATACAAATCATTTTCCTAATTTTAACACATACAAGCTTTTATTTACATTTTACCAAGATAATTAAAATAAACATTCAAAAGTCTATCTATCATAAGTTGTAGTTGAAATTGTATGTACTCCTTTTGTAACAAAAAAAATAAGGTGAAGTCATGGGTATTAAATAACTATAGAAGAAAACAATGTACCATGTGTCATAACATGAGAATATGTTACAATAAGGTTGTACACGTCATAGATCGGGTTTAAAAAAAACAAATACTTTCACTCTGTTATTTTTATATATTTTGACCCGATGAATCCGTGTTTGTACGGATTGAAAAATGCGGGTCTTTCAGACGGATCGGGCCAAGGCCCTTTTTGCACAGGCCTAATAAGTAGAATGATTTTTTTTTATTTTTCCAATGCTAAGACCTTTAGAGAAGGTAATGTAATTCCAAAAATAAAAATTTAAAAAAGAAAAAGACAAAAAAAAAGACGTCAATTATGCCTTTTGCAGTGGGGTTGATTAAATGATAAGGTCCTATACTATGATCTCTTATAATTAATCATAAAAGGTGGTTAATAAAGCAGCCGCTTCATTTAATTTGTATAGAATATAAAAGGAAAGGGAATAATATCCTAATTATAATCTGTTGTCTTAATCATAAGAAGGGTTATTATTTGTGATTTCATTACTTCATGGCCAAGAGACCACTGCTCAGTTTGGATACCAAAACTATCTTATTTAATCTCATCTCATCATTATAATTTTCACAAATTTTTACATAAAATATAATAAATAATTCAACTTTTTCAAATCTTAAATAAATAATAATATTAAAAAAATATTCTAACAATATTTTATTTAACTTTCATCTAAAATCATCTAATCTTATCTTATCTCACTATCTAAATCTCAGCTTAATCATGAAGTTAGGGGCACGGATATTCTTGCAGCCATAATCTGGAATATATTTGCCAAACTTCTCCAGCTCCAACTCCTTGCACCCAAAAGGGGGGAAGAAAAACTTACGTACCAAATTGATTCCAAGGGAATTGACACGTATGTGTGTGTATATATAAATGTTACGGCTATATAAAAGATTATATAAAAATAAATTTATAAACTGATATGATTTTATATGACACATTAAATTTACTTTACAATAAAATAATTTTATAATCTAACATATCACATCAAATTTTTAGTTTAATTTTATGAATGTAGCATTATATATATAAACAGATAAATGGTTGTAGTGCTCAAATGTATCATTTATATTATTATTAATATTTCTAAAGGATATATCACTATTATGTCGTCTAGGTCATTGACATGAGATTTAGGTCTCGTTTATTTTCACAAAATTTTTTAACTAATCTCATCTCAGCTTATCTAATTATTATAATTTTTTTAAATATTTATACAAAAATAAAATAAATAATTCAAAATTTTCAAATCTTGAAATAAAAAAAAATATTAAAAAAATATATTCTAATGATATTTTATTCAATTTTTTAATTTTCATCTCAACTCATTTGAGAAGATAAAAGAGACAGATGTATTTTTATCACACTTTAATATTATATTGTGTTGTTAAAGAATTAATATGCTTGCTTTAAACTTTAGTGTGATGATCCATGCTCATGTACTTACCTCTAATCATTACACGTACGTATCCACGTAATTTAGATTGATTTAAGAATCTACATATATTTGTTTAATAATCCCGTTGGAATTATTCTTATGATCATCAGTTTATTGGTACTTTGCTGCTATCTTCTAATTATTACAATATATTGAGTCATTCAATTAACTTGAGCTCCCATTTTGGAAGTTTTGAAGAGAAAACAAACTCGAGAAAATTCTATGGAAAAAAAAGCTCCTCATTTGTATGCCAAACACTCTGGAAAATTTAAGGCAATCGAGTCACCCTAGAGAAAGAAATTCTAGACACAGATGACAGAACCCAAACTCATCACGCACGTTTTTCTTTTCCTGTCTGACCGATAACCAAGTATAGGTTATTTATTTGACTCGGAATTTGTGTTTTTCCAAGCAAATTCCAGATATAATGTATAATCGTTGAAAAAAATTAACCTCAAATATAGTATTAAGATTTATAAGTTTGATGCCCTTATTTTAAAAAAGTGAGCTCTATTATTAAAAAATAATTTTTTTTATATAAATCTTAAATTTATCCATTATTTTTAAAATGAGTGAGCGATGCTGACTTAATACTTTATAATTATAAAGAAAAATTATATTTGGTAGTCAAAAACTACACATCTACTTTATTTTTTTAATTTTTTTTTTTTGTATGGTGTAGAATTGTTGAGTAGAATAACTCATTTATAAATATCATTAAAAATTTCTCGAAGTCTATAAATTGGGACACGAATTAGCTAAATCGGTCACATTCTTGTAAAAGTACTATCTCGATTTATGAAATGTTCCGTCCAATAAACATTCATAATTTGATGGAGTATTTTTATTGGGAATAGTTTGGGCGCGTTAAAGGTTTAAAAAGTTTGGGCGAGTGGGTTCTTTAAGTTTAGAAATGAATTGAGATGGTTTTAGATAAGTTATATAAAATATTAGTAGAATATTATTTTTTAATATTATTATTATTTTAAAATTTAAAAAAATTAAATTGTTTATTATATTTTATATGAAAATTTAAAAAAATTATCGCGATAAAATAAGATGAATTGACATGAATTTTCAATCCAAACCGAAAGTAAATGTCCAAGAAAATATAGGTTCGTTTGGATCATAAATTCATCTCAATTCATCTCAACTCATCATTACAACTTTTTTAAATTCTAACATAAAATATAATAAACAATTCAATTTTTTCAAATTCTAAAATAATAATAATATTAAAAAATAATATTTTAATAATATTTTATCATCTCAACTCAATTCAATTTAATATCCAAACACAACTTTATTTTCTTCATTTCAAAGAAGAAATACGTAAGGTTTATAATTTGTTTGATATGGAAAATATTGAGTAGTCCAAGTTACGACAGTTTCCAAAGCAGCTGCTTGCTCAATGGGACCAGGTCAACCATCGGGGTCAATTATGCAAGTGTACGGAAATCATGCCTCCCTGGTCTCTAAGGCTCTGAGCAAGTCTTTAATTAATTTCCTTGTTCTTGCAGACCTGGTTGTAGATAAGAAGACGACCTTTCTCAGGTTTGAACAGTTCATCAAGGTTACATGTTTTCAGATATTTTTAGAATTTTTTTTTGTTTTTTTTTTTTAGAATAAATATGTTCTTAAATCTCAAACAAAATATATAAATATAAAAATTAATAAATTTGAAAATCTAAATTAATCAGTTTCTTCACAAAAATAATGTTCAATATCAAAATTGACTATTTTGAAGAAATCGATGCCTTCGGAAAATAATGAGAAACTGATAATACAGAAGAGATTGGAATTTGGACTGCTCAGCTAAAAGGAAGAGTCGTGCTATTCATTATTACTGTTAATTTCTTTTATATATATTTTTTATTTTTATATTCATATTTTTTTAATATATTTAAATATTAAAAAAAATAAAAAATATACTAATATATTTAAAATCACTTATTTAAATATTAAATAAAAAAATAATTTTTTTTTCTCAAACAGTCCGATAAGATCTGGTAGGTATAGTAGTTTTTTCCAAAAGGAAAGCCGTCGGTGACTGTAGTTCAGAAAGACAAATTCCAATTGGGAAAAGAAAAGAAAAAGTCAAACGTCATCGTCTCCTCGATTCATCCCTTGCTTACAAGTTACAGCCAAAAATTTTAAGGATAACGTTGGATAGTCCGCATTCTGTTTAGAAAAAAAAAAAAAAAAAAATGTTGAACAAATCTCGAGATTGTATGATCGAGAGATAAATTGTTTTTTAAAAAATTATATATTTATCTATTTGTTTAAAGAGACTGCGCAGATACAAATCATTTTCGAAATTTTAATACATACAAGCTTTTATTTACATTTTACCAAGATAATTAAAATAAACATTCAAAAGTCTATCTATCTTAAGTTGTAGTTGAAATTATGATTTGAACCCCTTGAGTACTTGTAGAGTATATGCGTGCAAAATATATGAAGAAAAAAAATTAATTAAATTAATAATGAATTTAAGGCCGATGTATATACAAGAGCTTAATTAATTAAGAAGTAATACTATATATAATCATTAGTTATATAAGCTCCACGCATTCTTTTTTAAAATAAATGAAATTTATTATTAAAAAATAATTATTATTTTTATATAAATTTTCTATTTATAACTGCAAATATCAATATGAGTAATACTATATACAGTAATGAATTGTGTAAATATTATATATTTATTTTGAAAAAGAGTAAAATTTACTATTAAAAATGAATTTTATCAAATAGATCCAAATTTTGGAAAAAAATGTACATGCTTACGCTATTTATACTATAAATATAATTTATATTCAGTAAATTAATTTCTAAATTAGGTGGTCCACCTCCGTCCTCAACAATTTTAGTCTATGAGAACTTGGAATTAATGCCATGACGTTTTTTTATTGGTGAAAAGGATGCTCCAATTTAATTAGCTAGCTAGCTTGTTCGGAGTTGTAATTTTCTATTTGCTTTTTTGTCATGTTTTTGTTTATGTTTTGTCTTCTTCCTTGAAAGGACCTTCTTTTCATGAACCTAGACATGTCTCTAGAAATCAAATAAAATAATAAAAAAGGATGGATTGCGTTGCTCGCAAGGTAGTCGTATAATAATGCTAATACATAATCAAGTGTGCAATAAGGTATAGCTGACTTTTTTAAACCCATGCCTCCTTCCTGGCCCATTCCTAGATACCATGAAATCGACGTTAATTTGCTATATGTAATGTCAATTACATGAATCCAAATCAATTCGGGTAATTAAGACAAAAAATGAATGTGCACTAGAATGGCTTGAAAATGACATTTGACAATCCTCTAGCTACCTAGGAGAGTTGAACTTGAACTTAAGATCCATATAAAGATCCTTAATTAGAGAATGAGACATCATCGATCTTAATGTTTGGATAGAATTCGAAGATTTCAAATGAAAGAAAAAATAAACACATAAAAAATATATTTTATAACATTTATTACGACCGATTTTTATTTTTCGATTGTATTTATTTGACCCATTTTATTATTTACAATAGTTTTTGTCAAAATGAATTCATTGTACTTGAGTTAATGGATCTTTCAATAATAATAAAAGCCTCTTGGTTTAGGTTAAAATAGTATTTGGAGTAGTTATGGTTTCAATTTTATTATACATGATGAAGGTAGCTGCTAGTATTTATAGCTAGCTAGGATATTATCATTGGATTAATTAATTATATATTTCCTTTAATTAAATCCCGTCGGGCCAATTGCTACTTACCCCTAAACTTTTGAAGCTCACACCAACCGTCGTTATCATCCAGCAGGGCACCGATTCTGTCCCATTAATTTCCTCCAATGAAGACGCCAAAAAAATAAGAGATTATTCCCCATCTTCAATGCTTCTCATCTACATCCATAGACAAGATATTTTTAAGAGATAGAGACCACTCCATGCCAGCATACTTAATGCATATATATATATATATGCATATATATATATATATATATCTAGTATTTTTTAATACATATAAATATACGGAAAATGCTAGATGCCCGTTGGGGGCTCCCATTGAGCTCTAGTATTTTTTTTATATGTATTTTTTTTATATAGATATTTTTAATAATTTTAAATATTTAAAAAAATAAAATAAAAATTATAATATTATTAAAAAATATTTTCTTAATCATGAAGTAGAATTTTTATTCTACTTTGTGATTAAGGAAATATTTTTTTAATAATTTTTTTTTACTTTCTGATTAAGAAAGTATTTTTTAATGATATTTTAAATTTATTTTATTTTTTAAAAATATTTAAAAGTATAACAAAAATTTATATAAAAAATAAATTAAAAAAATACACATAAAAAAGTACATGCTAAACCCAGGAGCCCCAATCGGGGGCTGTAGCATGACCCTAAATATATATATATATATATATATATATATATAATATACATGAGAAGTGATAATATGGTACAGTTTTAAAGAGATTCTATAAAATTAAATCTATAAATCGACATGATTTAAATATATTTTATAATAAAAATAGTTTTATAATCTAATATATCACATTAAATTACGTTATGAATTTATTTTTATGAAATTTTTTTGTGATTAAAATATTTATATATAGATAAATATAAATTACACAAAATTATAGAAAGTGTGCAAATAGCCTCACTTTTTATTGCCCTCCCTCACCTCTTTTGTTACTTTATTTGTGTTGATTATCTTTCCACTTATACTCGGCGTTCAAAATCTTCCATCTTAGCACGTGCGTACGTTTTTCAATTTCCTTCCGACTCGCACACGTTTCTGGTCGTGTCGAAAGACAATAGCAGCAGCTTATTCCCACCAAATATTGCACTAAATATAGCAGCAGCAGCAGCAGCAGCAGCAAACACCATTTCATTTCTTATTAATAGATCCTCAAAAAAACCTGCTCCTAGTAAGTCTCTTGTTTGCCATGATGAATTGCATTTATGACACAAAGAAATTTGTCAGATTCTTTTTGTTTTTAGACGCATCTTGAAACAATTGTATGTGAAGTAATAGGACCCACAGATTCTATTTTTGTTTTCTTATAACCAGGATGGATGATATTGCAGCCAGCCAGATCATCATGGGTATTGTTTTCTTTCATAAACGTGGTCGTTTTAGAATAATGCTGCAGTGGGGCTAATTCGTTTAGTGAAGTGTACCATCATGCATGGCAATAGTACTGGGGGAGGTTTTATTAGATTAGTAGTTGATGATCTAATTATAGATGGCAAGGAGATTAATAAATTGCATAAGGAAACTAATCCATCTCCATCAACCTAACCACCCTCCTAAGTACCTGCCAAATGACATCATTAAACGTAAGCATATTGTCATTAAGAGATAATTATTTTTAAAAAATAAATTATATTTCACATATTTGTTTGTAAATACCATATGGAGTAGTCTCAACCTCAACAACTTAAGACTCCCCACCCATTTCATGTACATTTTCTCTTCATCCATCTCATCATGTGTTGTCTGGCCTTAATGAAGCCACTTGTCCCATGTTAACTCTCTCACTATTATGAATTGAGATTAGATTATCTTGGATTCTTTGTAAATTGAATGGCCATGCGCATTTTAGAATAGAAATATTAATTAGACTTGATTCAGATAGTGTGATGAGATGAAATGATTTATGAATAATAGTGAAATAATTTTAGTTGAGATGCTTTATAGGATTATGAGAAATGAAAGATAAAAAGTGAAATAAAAATATTATAATTTTAAAATATTGTTAAAAATATAATTTTTGTTTTGAAATTAAAAGAAAATTTGATTTTTTTTTAGTTGATATACATACATACCATGATATTCTTCTTTTGTTGCTTCATTAATTTATAATATCTTAAGGATGATAGTGGGGTATGGTGCGGATTATAAGACTTCAAATCCAAGCTTGGACGCAAGAATTTACATGTAGCTCTGTATATCATTGTCAACTAGAATGTTAAAGAGATGCAAATCCATCCCATCAGAGAAGGAAATAAAAATAAAATAGAAAACTCTTTAAGGCCAAATAAATATTCTTTTAAGTAATTATATTTCTAGAATTGTCAATCCTGATGTAAAGTTGAAAACTTAGATATAGTTTAAAAGGTATTTTCATAATATCTTATTATTATTTATTATTATATTATTATTCATTATTATTATTATTTCAATGTGATGAAATAGTAATGCAAAAGGATACGAGGTATCTCAATGCAACTGTGTTCCTAATTTGAATAGTTTTTTTTTTTTTTTTCTAGGATCATTAATTAAACTGGATATATTTATTAATTCCGGTGATCCTAATAGTTTTATATTTTTTTCTGATTCTAATTTCAAGAATTTAGAAAATAGAATCCATCAAAATTTTATTTATTTATTTTTAACGTTTGGATAACGATGGGACATCTCGAAGAAATATACATGCGCCAAAATCCAGGTGGAGAAACTTGAGAAAAAGAGTAAAAAGTAATCTCGATATCGATCGTTTGTACTGCGAAGGGGCGCTCAAAGGCAACACGCCAGGCTCTAGTAGTGCACAGGCACGGCCCGTAAAAAATCACACGGTTTTGTTTGGTTTTCAATCTCTTTCCTTTTCTCTCTCCGCGGCCAAGAGCGAGAGAGCGTGATGCGTGAGTGCGAGTGCGTGATTGCTGGCTGCTGCCGCACAATCATCAAGGTAGATTCTCTTTTTCTCGTTTTCTTTTTCTTTCTATTCTCTCTCTGTTTTGTTTTTATGAATCAACGTCGACGTTTATCATCTCGACAGCCAAGAAACCGTACAAAAGGGCACAGAGACAAAAAATAAAACACGTAAACTGGGGAAGTAATCAGAGGACGCACGCACGCACAAGCACTCACTGACACAAACACACATATACACAGTTTCTCTCTCTAGCAAAGGAAATATCCACGTCATTTCCAACCACCGCCTGCCGAACCCATTCTCTCTCTTGCTCTATCTCATCCTATCTTACCCCTTCCTCACTGTAGCTCATTGCATTTGCCCCCTTCCCTACCCACCCTCTCGATTCTTCTTCTTCTTCTTCTGCTTCTTCTCCGTATAAATTACCTCTACAAACTCCTGATCCGAAGTTTATTCTCTTTTGAGAGTCTTCTCCTCCTCTTCTAGACTCTTGTCTTTCTTCTTTGCTAGATCAGCACCTAAACAAAATGCCTGCTTGGTGGGGAAGAAAGGGCAGCAAGAACAAAGGACAGAAACAACAATCGCAGCAGCAGCAGCAAGTTGTATACCAAAACCCAGTCAGCAGCCACCTCAATCTGTCCAACTTGTCGATCAAGAATGAAAACACAAAGGGCAAGGATAGGGAAAAGCCCAAGAGCTTCGACGAGTTCTTGCCGCGTAATTCGCCGCGTACCAGCAGGGATTTTGGCGGCTTGTCCGGGTTCTCGGGTTTTGATTCGGACAGCGGCGAGAGGAAATGCCATCCGCTGCCTCTGCCGTCGACCTCGTCCGGGAACGATCATATCCATGGGGTTGTGCTGGGGTTGGGATCCGGGTCGGGTTCGGTTTCGAGTGTGAGCTCCTCTGGGTCCTCTGAGGATCAGTCAGTTGCTCAGGAAAATGGTCAATTCGGTAATTTCAGGTTGGTTTTGGGGGCGTCGATTTCTAGGGATTTTTGGATGGTTAGGTTTTTCGTTGTGTTTGGATGTTTAATTCTAGGCGTTTGATTCATTAAATTGATCGTCTCTGGTGTTATTGATGATGTATTTACTTCGATTGTTTTGAGCAATTTGGCAACTTTAATTCAATTGATTTTGTGACAGAGGCACTCTTGTCTCTAGAGTTTTGTCTTCTTTGCATATTGGGGGGTTTTTCTGGTTTGTAAAAAAAAAAAAAAAAAAAAAGGCGTACAGGTTTGCCGTCGGTTATGCTCTGTCAGCCTTTTAAACCGAGTTTTGTTCTGCTGCTAAAATTTTTCCTTGTCAGATCTTGATAGCTGTGTAATGAGGCTTCGATCTTTACAACTGACATACACCACGTGGATCTACTGTCGGTTTTTTGCTCTGAGCTTTCGAGCTTAGTTCAGTTGTCCATTTCTGTATTTTCTCTGGATGTCATCCCGACAACCTAGCTAAGTATTTGCCTTTTCTTGGTTTTCCCCCCTGTAAATAGATGCGTATCCCTGAAAAATGATTGCGCGTTGTGGCGAGAAATGAGGCTGTAGCTTTTGCAAGCTCTTTATTATGTTGGACAATCTTGATCGCGTGCGTTTTCTGCTTGAAGCCAAGCACTGCCCATTGTTATTCTTCGTTGCTTCTTAAATTATCATTCGTTTCAGTTCGTATCTTCCATGTTACACTGACTCCATTAACTTCTCCCCATGAAGAAAGATAGCCAGAATTTGAAGATAATGGAGTTCACTTTGTCTTAGAATTGGCTTATCAAAAAGCTGTCTCTTAGATTTGAGAAATTAATCAACATTTAACAGTGGCCTCTATCCTATACATCTTTTCTCTATAGAAGTGAAGGTCTAGGGTTGGCTTGTCATTGATGTGGAATTAGATGGTTAGTGATTATTCTATTGTCTAACTTGAAAGCTGAATAAATAGTTTCAATTATGCTTCTTTAATTAACGCTGTTTTGATTGTAGAGGACAAGGTGATACCAAGTTGAACATGAGGTCGAGAAGCCCTGGTCCGGGGTGTAGGGGGCCTACAAGCCCCACGTCGCCTCTTCACCCACGATTAAGTAGCTTGAGTCTGGAGTCTCCAACAGGAAAGCAAGAAGATGGGAAGAGTCAATGTCATCGTCTGCCTCTTCCTCCAGGTTCTCCTACTAGCCCTTCTGCCTTGCCTAGCACTAGAACAAGTGGAGGCATGGAAAACACAGTTTTTACAAAGTCCCAGTGGAAGAAAGGAAGGCTACTAGGAAGGGGGACATTTGGGCATGTATACCTCGGGTTTAATAGGTAATTGAAGTGCTTAGTATATATCGCTCAGGCCTGAAGTAAAATACAATTACACCCCTTTGATTAATGCAGTTTTATTGACACCCTTGGTTTCCAAGCTCTCGTGCAGATTAGTCACATGTGATGCAAGCAAACCCACAAACTCACTCCCACATCTCTCTCTAACCATATACCTCTGATAATCAACCTATTTTTGTATGATTGATTTTTATTAATGGTTCTAATGGGAAGTGAATGAAATTAGGTAATTAGAACAATTGCATACAACAAGGCTAGATAGAGAAATTGAAAAACCCCAGGGTGTCAATAAAACTTTTTCAATTCTTAGGATGTGTGTATATCTTACCCAACAATAATTGAAGTTAACAATGAGTGTTAAAGGGAAAATGCATGCTTATGGTCAGATTCAAAGTCCCTTGACTTCAAGGCTAAATTTTTTTATATTATGCTGTAATTGTCAATGTTAGCAGAAACTTTTTTCTTATGGAAACCACACACACATGCCTCTTAGTATGTTTCCTTTATTATGGCAATAAGAAGGGAAAATCTGAGGTGTTATTAACAACAAAAAGAAACCATATCACCAGATAAATAACGGAAGAAGACTTATTTAGCTTTATATATTTTGTTGAACAACTCTATATGTTAAGCATTTTTTGTTCAACAGAAATTTTAGACTCCATGTGAGTTTCTATGCATGTACTGGGGGTGGTCTGTCATGTAACAATCTTTCTCTTTTTGATAAGTTGTAACAATCTTTCTTTTGATATATCCATATGGACATGAAAGGACTTAGCAGCCATGCCAAGGAAAAGAACTCTAGAAAAAGAATTGCATTTTTACTATTCTCTTACTTCCAATTGATCTGTTTGCAACTATGACAGTGGAAGTGGGCAAATGTGTGCAATAAAAGAAGTTAGGGTTGCCAGTGACGATCACACATCAAGAGAATGTCTCAAGCAACTGAACCAGGTAACATATTTGTTAATTTATTTATTTATTCCCTTAGTTCACTTTTTAATCGAATATTTTATTTTCAACAGGAGATAAATTTGCTCAGTCAGCTTTCTCATCCAAACATTGTTCGGTACTATGGAAGCGAAATGGTAAGAGTTGATCTCATAAAGCCGGACACAGTTATGTAAATATATATATATATATATATATATGTATATGAGTATATATATGTATATGGAGAGAGAGAGAGAGAGAGAGGGAGAGAGATTTCACGTCCAATCTATGTAGTTAATTGTGAATATTGGACCCTACTTTTGTTATAACTCTGGATTATCATGTTCTCAGGGTGAGGAAACACTTTCAGTTTATTTGGAATATGTCTCTGGTGGCTCAATCCACAAATTACTTCAAGAATATGGCCCATTTAAGGAACCTGTTATTCAATATTATACCAGTCAGCTTATATCTGGGCTTGCCTACTTACATGGAAGAAATACAGTACACAGGTACTGGGCGATAATTTAGAAGGTTCAGCTTTGTTAATTTCTTTATGATTATTAAATGATATGGTTTTCCTGGCAGGGACATCAAAGGGGCAAACATTTTAGTGGACCCAAACGGTGAAATCAAGTTGGCAGACTTTGGAATGGCCAAACATGTATATTTATCTTACCCCATAAACATAAGTTTACTTGTATAACATTAGGGAGAAAGTCAGACGCCCTTTTATTTCTAAGTCAATTAATCTGTTATATAATGATCCAATGAAAGCCCAAACCGCATTTGGACTCATACTTTGCAAGGACTAGTCAAATTGGAGCCCGTTGGAATCATAATAAACCACAAGAACTTCTCCCTCACAAGCAGTGTCGGATATGTTTTATCACACACTCATAATCTAGGGTGTTACATCTCAAAAAATATATTAGTGAAAATTAATCCAAATATTTGAAACTAAAATAGTCATACTATTTAACTAGTCATACTATTTAAGTTCTATGTCTCCCCCCTCTGTGTGTGTGTGTGTGTGTTTTCTATTGAACCAAGTAGAATGTAGGGGATATAATCTACGATCTCAAGCAAGCATGCAATTGGTGGGCTACAAACATATTTTTACCGGTGAACTTTGAGAATAGAATTTATTGTGTTCTTCTTTTTGTTATTGCCTTCCACTAGTGGGTAAAAATGATTTCTGATTTTTGGTGGTTCTGATTCAGATGAATTCTTGTGCCTCAATGCTTTCTTTCAAGGGAAGTCCTTACTGGATGGCACCTGAGGTATTCTCTCTCTCTCTCTCTCTCTCTCCAAACCCCATCTCTTCTGGTAACAGATGCACACATTATCCTAATTTTTTCCCTTTTAATTTTTTGTGTTACTAAGTCGTGTTCTACTCACGTTCCTATCTTGTTTTCTAATCTCAGGTTGTCATGAATACAAGTGGCTGTGGCCTTGCTGTGGATATTTGGAGCTTGGGATGTACAATTCTTGAAATGGCTACATCCAAACCACCATGGAGCCAGTTTGAAGGGGTGCGGCAAAAGTTATTCAGAAATTACTTTTTTATAGAGCTTATTTTGTTACGCCCTTCTTTGAAGTGTTCGTAGGACTGAGCCGTTATGTTATGTTGGTTTAAACAGGTGGCTGCAATATTCAAAATTGGAAACAGCAAAGAAATCCCTGAAATCCCTGAATTCCTTTCAAATGATGCAAAGAGTTTTATCAAGCTGTGCTTGCAGCGAGACCCGTCGTTACGGCCAACAGCCTCACAGTTACTTGATCACCCCTTCATTCGAGACCAGGCAACAAGTAGAGTATCAAATATGAATGTGACCAAGGAGGCCTTCCCTTATATGTTTGATGGAAGCTATACACCGGTAATGGCCTAAGATCCTTTCCCCAAAAAACTAAGTTCTTGCTTATAATATTAGGATCCTGATAAATGATGCCTGTTTGGATTTGAATGATTCTCTTTGAATTTATACACCACTGTTATTAAGAAATTTGTTTAGGAAACTTTCTTTTTTAACTTTAAAATGTGTTTTTATGGTATAAGAGCTGTATTATTGACTCACAAATTAAATGATTTTTTCAGACTATGGTTTGCAGAGAGAGAGTAGTACATCATCTTCATAATGTTCAGGACTTCCACTGATGAGCGTTTGTGCTTATAAATGGTGTTTATGTCTGTTTAGGCTTTGGTAAATTGAACCGGAATGTGCATGCTATGATTGCACTTATATTGAAGACTTTTAACAGTAACTCTTGACGTGTTGGTCTATATGCATATCACCGAAAATCAACAACATTGTTTGTTCAATCCTAGTGCAATTTGTGTGCATGGATCAACATGTAAATTCTATTTGATATGAAACTGAATGCTTTTCGTGATCCTTACGTGATATTGCCATGAGAATTAGAGTTATCTTCTGCAATGGACATTTTAGCAAAATAATTTCTAGTTCCACTGTCTTTTCTAAAAGTTCAAGAAGTCTTTTCTAAAAGTTCAAGAAGTCTTCTGTGGCCACTGACCTCGATGAATACAACTCTATGCACCTTTAATTATTTTCATTCATCAAAGTTGGGCTCGAGCTAATCTCTTATTTACTTCAACTTTCATGAGCAGACAGTGTCAGAGCTCCATTCCAATAGAGCAAAGACCACTTGGAGTGATAGAAGTTATGCGACAATGCCAGTATTTTCCACTTCAGGAGCTATGAAAAGCCCGAGGTACCAACATCCTCCCGTTTTATCCTCATTCACGCTTCATAATTGAATGACATTGTGAAAATGGCGTTGCTTTTAAATTTCTGTGTGCAGGGATAGTATAAAAGCGATTACATCCTTACCTGTGTCCCCCTGTTCAAGCCCCTTGCGACAGTATGGACCTGCGCACAAGAGCTGTTTTCTTTCCCCTCCTCATCGATCTTATGCTATGATGGGACAAAGTGGCTATAACTTGAATGAGTACTCCTCGTATACAACGATTAGACCAAACAAAACATTTACTCTTGACCCCTGGCAGGAGATCTCCTCATATAATAGAGTCCGTACCCCTGGTGGATCACCAAGAACAAGACCTATTTGAATATGTAAATATGAGCAAAAGCATAGAACTTCCCTAGTCGCCCTGGAATGTTTTATGGATTAGAGCCACACTTTCTGTATTAGGAGGATCTAGTATTCATGCTCCTCTCTTTTTATTCTTTCGGACGGTTCTGCAGTTCAATTTTGCCACCTCTTTTTAGGAGTGAGAGGATGCTTTCAATGTATGGGAAGTTGAAGAAGAGAGCAGTAAGAGCGCCAAAATTTCAAGTGTATGGGGGGCAGATGATGATGGATGTATTGATGTTGTAACAATATCTTGAAGGTTGTAAATGGACGGTGGTCTCCTTGTTTGTAACATTAATTATATTGTATATATACTATATTAAAAGAATAACAAATTAACTTAAATGAAATAAAAATAAATTTTCCTAAATCCAACAGAAGAAATGAAAAAAAAAAAAAAAAAAAAAAGAACCAACTACATAGAAGAACTTAAAGAAACTAACTACATATCTGAATAAGACAAACAGCCCTGTGATATCTTTGCTTCGGAACAAAATAATTAGAACTAGGCTCGCGGTCAATTTAAATGTGTATTATACATATGGAATGTATATTATTCATATAGGGAATCTTTCAATTGACATGGAAGAACTACATAAAAGAGGGAGCAGTCCGGGAGGCCTTGGTTTCGGTTGACATTTTATATTTTGTTGGTTTTTTAACATTATTTTTATTTTGTATACTTTTTTATTATAAACTGGTTGACATGATATTTTATTGTAAATAGGAAGAATTTCTCCCTCCTAAACGACAGGGGATGTTATATACACTATCAATATATTTTTGGTAAATAGAGTCAAAAGGAAAATTCAAGTCATGCCTGAGCCATATTTGAAAAAGTGAAAAGTACAATTGAATCTTTATTTTTATCATTATAAAAAGTAGAGAAATTATACTTGCAGTTGTAAGTATATAAATGTCGTGTAGTCACTTTGAAAAAAGTGAATAAATATGAGACTCACAAGAAAATAAATTAATTTTTTAATAGTAGATCTCACTCTTTTTCAAAGCGACTGTACGGCGTTTGCGCATTCTACGACTGTATATAGTATTACTCTAAAAAGTAAGATTTTATCCGAGCCTGTTTGGATAGTGAAAAAAATTCAGCTCATCTCATCATTACAATTTTTTCAAATTCATACACAAAATATAATAAATAATTTAACTTTTTCAGATCCCAAAATAATAATAATATTAAAAAATAATATTATAATAATATGTTATTCAATTTTTATCTAAACTCATTTCATCTCAATTCACTATCCAAACGATACCTTAATCTTATACACTACCTACGTACCATTTATAAGTATAATAATGTTACTATATCTCCTTAATTTGCCCCCTCATTTTGACCGTTCATGTATTTAATTTCTTTTAATTTTTTTTCTTAATGGTTAAGGAAGTTATTATTAGTGTATTGATATTTTTTTTATTTTTTAAAAATGTTTAAACATGTTTAAAAATGTTTGAAATAAAAAAGCAAAAAAAAAAAAAAAAAAAAAGAAAAGAAAGTGTAATTTGCACTAGGGCACACCAAGTAGAGAAATTGAGGAGGCACAATAGCATTACTCTAATAAGTAACCCTTTAAAGAAGGTACAAGTCATGTATAAGCCATATTCCAAAAGTACAATTAAAGCTATATTGGAATAATAATAATAATAATAAAACTTCTCCCTTCCAAGCAAAGGTAGATCACACATACTATGTAATTTTGTAATCGTCAAATCAAAATGGGATTTTCTTTGAAGTCAAGAATATAATATACAAAATCCGAGCAAATAAGAGCCTTTTGTAAAAAATTGAAAATTTAAGGACGAAATTACAATTATCTTTTAAGAAGAATTCTATTATTAAGTTGGTATGTAGAGCACGCATAGTAAAGTGTTTATATGACATAATTTAATTTAAAAGATAAATTTTAAAATTTAAATCTTACAAATTAAATATTACCATATAAGTAATGTGTATGACAAATGGATCTAATTTCTAAAAGAATCGGAGTCAACTTCAAGCTAATCCTATTAGGACGGACAAACCCTTAAATCGGTTTGGTTACGGAAAAAATAATAAATTAAAAGAGAAATATTTTAGGGAGATTATAAAAAGTAAACTTATAAAATGATGTGATTTGATATGATACGTTAAATTATACAATTATTTTTATCGTAAAATAAATATAAATAATCTAAATTTATGATTTAGTTTTATATACTAAGTTAACTTTGTGTGCGTGACTATGCAGGACTTCTCAGATTAAAATTATTGGTTCGGGGACTATGTATCGCGCCCCTTTCCCTCGCTCGGATGATATCCAAACCATTTTCCCTCTCTCGAGTCTCCCTTCCTCTGCAGGCTTTTTAAAGAGCTTTCGAATCTCCATCGCTAGAAGGGCGAGATGCCGATTGAAATGCCCAAAGGGCTGCCGTTCTCTGTCGACACATGGAGTCAATGTTCCCAGAGAAAGAGGCACCACTTCTTAACCCATGCCCACAAAGACCACTCCTCCGGGATCTCCACTCACTTCTCTTTTCCTATCTACTCCACCCTTATTACCAAGATCCTTGTCCTTCAGCACTATCCCCAGGTTTCTTTTATCTACCCCTTTTTCTCGACATTTCTTTCAGACATGGCCACGTACTTTGTTGTTTGTTTAATTTTGTTTTTTTTGTTTTTCTCCCGCAGCTTGATGACTCGCTGTTCGTGCGTATTGAGGTGGGACAATCAGTGGTCGTTTATGATCCTGATGGGGCTTTCACCGTCACGGCATTCGATGCGAATCACTGTCCTGGTAATGATTTCTCTTTTCTAGTTTTGACCATGTATTTCATTTTTTCGTTTAATTGGTTTGCTAATTGTTTTTGGAAACTTGAGGTTTGTGTCTTATTTTTGCATATTTTGTATCATGTATGATTTGCTTTATGAGTTTGGTTAATTCAATTTTAGTTTTGAATTTCCATTAGGAGTCTTATTTGAATTCTTCTCCGGGATGGATTTTGTGTAAGTACTTTCGATTTTTCGTTGATATGGTTTGGTAACGGTATCATTTTAAATTATCCACCATATGTTATGTTTGTAATTTGAACTAAATTACTCGATCTTTCTCTTGGTGAGAATTAGATTGAAGTTTGATAAAAAGTACAGAACTTTAATAAAATAGGTAATTGGGATGAAGCTGGGTACTTTTTGTCCTTTTTGTCTGTAGAGAAGGGAGATGATTAGTTTGCTCTTTCTTTAATTTTTATAAAGACTTCAAATGATTTAGGGAAGCTCTATTGACAGATCATCCCTTGTCTGGCATGGATTGTGTATACTTCAGGAGCTGTAATGTTCTTGTTTGAAGGCAATTTTGGTAATATCCTGCATACGGGAGATTGCAGACTCACACCTGAATGTGTACGAAGTTTACCAGAGAAGTATGTTGGCAAGAAAGGAAAAGATCCGAAGTGTCGACTTGATTTTGTGTTCCTAGACTGCACATTTGGTAGATGTCATCAAAAATTTCCCAGCAAGCATTCAGCAATCAGACAGGTACCCGTGGTCTTCATTCTGTTATGCTTTTTTTTTGGTAATCTTTGAGGTGGGCTTTAGTATGCTGCCATTTGTCTGAATTGTGGCCCTGCTAAGTCCTGTGTACTTATATTTTGATTCTCTTGCTTTACCCCGAAATTTATCAAAGTGTAAGTTTTTTTCAACTGTAACTGTAGACATATGAGCATTTGGCATAATCAAAATCTTTCGTGATGGGTGCCTTCCTGTAATATTGTCTATCTTGCTCCTATGTAGTTTCTCTGAGAATTTGTGTGAAAACTATTCCATTGTTTGCATAATCTGTAGTCTTGTGAGTAATGGGATTTTTTTCCTATAGGTCACATTCATTTAGGAACCTGATTTTGAATCTCATCAATGATAAAGATTTTCTTGTATAGGCCTATTTTTAGGAAAGTTACTTTATTTCCTCTACACTTTTAACCGTGCAGAAAATCCCCAATTTCATATTGAACTCTGATTTAGGTCAATAATAAATTCATGCTGTTCTTCATTCACTATGCATTCTTGTGATGCTTATCAGTCCCTAAGACACCAGTGTCCATTAATAAGTCGTTTAATCAGAATTTGGAAATGCCAGGACACATCATTTATCTAGATTGGCATTAGCAATCAGTAAGTGCATCTAATTATGAAAGAAAGATGGCTTTTTCAAGTTTCCCTCAAGTTATAATCTTGGTTATTGTTAGCCTCACAAAATTGTGTGTTTTTTTGTTTTTTCATTTCTTTTGTTGTTTCTTTTTCGGGTTCTTAAAATGTATTTAGGTGTGTTCTTTGTATACTCCCTGTGTACACGAATGACGCCTATTTCATTCGTATTAATAAAGTTATTTTACCCATAAAAAAATGTTAGCCCCCATTTCATCTGACATTTGTAGTTGTCTCCACAAAACAGGTTATTAATTGTATATGGAGGCATCCAGATGCTCCTGAGGTGTATCTGGCATGTGATCTTCTTGGTCAGGAAGAAATACTGGCAGATGTGTCCCAAACGTTTGGATCCAAGATATATCTTGATAAAGCCAATAATCCAGAATGTTTCCAAACTCTTACACTTACACATCCTGGAATCATCTCTGAAGATCCCTCCTCCCGCTTCCAGGTATTCGATGGATTTCCTAAACTGCATGAAAGGGCAAAAGCAAAACTTTTGGAAGCCCGAGCCAACTTTCAACCTGAGCCTCTCATAATCCGGCCATCAACACAGTGGTATGCATGTGAGGACGAGTACTCCGAGAAAGAAAACCAAAGAAAACTGAGATTGAATGGAGCGGTGAGGGACCAGGTTGGTGTTTGGCATGTTTGTTACTCAATTCACTCATCCAAGGAAGAATTAGAATGGGCCCTGCAACTTCTTGCACCAAAGTGGGTTGTTTCAACAACCCCCAGTTGCAGGGCGATGGAGCTGGAATATGTTACAAAACACTGTTTTGCCACTCAATTAGCTTCAAAAGACCCTCTCTGGAAGCTTCTCGACATTGCCATGGAAGATTCTCTAGACGTAGATGTATCAATCAAAGCTGTTACTGGTTCTCCAGTGGTTGAAGGGAGCACACAAAATTATGTCGAACCTCAGTTTGAGCCAGTAAAAGTGTCTACTAGCCTGAAAGGACTCATAAAGTTGTCCCCTCAGAGCATCAATGTGACATTATTTGGAAAGGCAAGACTTGGTCTCCAAGATTTTAGTTTTTCACATGAAAAGCCAAAAGTCGTAACCATTGACAATGGCACTCCACAAATAGCTGCCAACAAATTAGATGAATTCTCTTTCAAAGAGGATGCGGAAGTGAAAAGCCGGAAATCAGAAAACAAGACAGGTATAAATGGAACTGAAGCACAACGTCAGGGGTCAGTGGATAAAGAAACAGAAGATTGTAAGAGTGTTCCATGTTCAACAATTGGATCTTCAAAGAGCTTTGATGAAAGATTTAGAAAGTTGTACAGGTCAATGAATGTCCCTGTGCCTCAGCCTCTTCCCTCCCTAGTGGAACTTATGAAAGCCAACAAGCGAGCCAAGAGGAAGTTCGATTAATGAAACAAACCAATCGACCGCGCTTCACTTTGTCAGGACTGACAGGAACAGAATATAAAATACAGAAAGGAAGCCTGGGATTGGTTTGCTTTCTCAGTTTCTACCACCCTACAGGCTACAAGGAGGTGGTAAAGGGCAAGTATACATACGACGCTAAAAGATTGGTGCGTAGCCATACGATTAACCTCATTGTTTTATTCGTGTTGGTAGGGTGAGTGTAGTTTAATTTTTTATAGCATTGATTCATCCCCTCTATGAATTAGGATTCATCTTGATTGTGGAAAAGGGGCGTCTGGTATTGTACTGTCACCAACGCATACGAAGGCATGTAATATCTCAAAAATAAAAATAATAGGAATAATATACTTTTTGACATATTTTTTAACTATATAAAAGTGTACAATCTATGTTAAATTACGACAATCAAGATGGTGTCTGTCTACTAATTCACCTATTTGTCATTCATCATTACAATAAAAGAAAAAGAAAAGAATCATATGACCTTTTGGGTGACCTTACTAAAAGCATCCCTTCATGTCTAGTTTAAGAAAGAAACTACTAAAGATGTTGAACACTAGCTGGGAACAGGTAACCAAATACAATCTGAACTCTAGGACGGACTTTTCACAGCCACCAATAAACCTGAAAAAACCACTACTTTCCTTTATTGATAGATGTCCCAACTGTGGGTGCCCATTAATAAACATCCACTACACAAACACGTTTCTGATACTTTAGTTGATGGCTAATGCTAACCAAAGTTGTGTGAACAGTCCCATTTAGAAGACTTCTCCAATTTCGTCGACTTTCCCTTTTTTTTTTTTTTTTTTTTTCATGGGACTGTAGTGGATGTTGGTCTATTTAGTTCTAATTCTGTTCTAACTTTGTGGGTGGCGAACCATAAATCCATTGAAATTAGGGGTGTAACCGGTCCGATTTTAGACAAAATTTAAGACCGAACTGGTATGTACCGATTTTATATTTTTCAATACCGATTATGCCTCGGTTACTCTCATAAACCGGTATCTCCGATTTTACAGGTTTCCGGTCCGGTCCGGTCCGGTCCGGTCCGGTTTTTTGATTTTTTTAAAATGTAAAAATATATAATAAAGTGTTATCTCTTATGATAAAATGTTATTAATAATTTAATTTATATTTTTTATGTTTAAAGCATATGATCAATTAAATTTTCATCTTTAAAATTAAACTTTTATTTTATAAATTATAATAACATTATCGTATATATAATTATATTAATAACATATAATCAAACAAATTACAAATGTTCATATTTAAGATTAACATTTCATGTTATAATTTATAAATTATAATATGAAATTATTTCATATATGATATATAATTATATATATTATATATAAAAATTTAATATATAAAACTTATATATATATAATATTTTGTATAATATATAAAATTAATTTTTATACTTTTTTTTAACAGGTCTAGTTCGGTCTGGTCCGGTCTCAGAAACTACGGAACCGAAACTAGACCGATTCCGGCCGATTTTTAAAATATAGGAACCAGTTCCGGACTGGACCGATTCAAAAACGGAACCAACCGGTCCAATTCGGTCCAGTCCGGTCCGATCCGATTTTCCGATTTATCGGTTTAAATTTACGCTCCTAATTGAAACTGACTCTCATAATTTTACATCGATCCTTTTCTCCCCTCAAAGTTGTAAGCTACGCAGGCAACTTCTCAACCACTTTTTTCCTTCTTTTTTTGGCCGGGAGTTTTCCTATGACATCTTCTTCTTTTCTCTTCTTTTTCCCTTTCCAACCTTCCAATCACTTTCGAATGCTTATCGTATAGTAAGTACTCCGCAAAAGACATTTTTCACAATGTTTGAATGCTTCCAATCACATAAATTAAAAACCTCTCCTTTGGAAATGTCAACACGTACTCTTAATCTTCAACTCTCTTTTCTTTCAAGGGTTGAACTCCGTATCTCGTTAATCTTAAACAATTGAAGCGACCACTTGACGATAAAGTATTGTTGCTGTCACCCTCTTTGTAAATTTTCTATTTGAGTTTTGACACCTCAAATAATAAAAAAAATAAATATAGATAGAAATCACTATTGAGAGTATCTATTTTGCATACATGATGTAACATCATTTAGATCACATATCTTCTTAAGTGAGTGTTGGGAACAATCAACTAGAAACAATCATACAGTAAGTGTAAAATGTACACTGTTACAATGGCTTCTCTATAATATTACTCATAAAAAAAATATATAACCATCACATAATATTAAATGGTGTGTGGTGTAAAAAATATTACGTTAAATTATATTTATCTAACAAGCTTAAACTGATAGTTAGAGATGTAGTTTAGTTTATATTATAATACTATTAATAAAATGAAATTAGTTATGGATTGACTTGTAATTTAATTAATACCATTTCATTATAATGATAAAGAGAATGATAAGGTCATGAAATATAAATTTTAATTTCACGGGTACATCTAAATTTTTTTTAAAAAAAATGAGAAGCTACTATATTAATAATGAAATTAGTGACATTATCAATATTACCTTGCGTGAAGCTACATGTTATAAAAGGAAATGACATATGACTAAAGCAATTTTTAGATAGAAAAAAAGAGTGCTTTTATTTGAATTCTGTTATCTCTAATCTTATTGTTAGGTCAATACATAATATTTTAAGTAATTTTTAACTTAAAGAGGTTAAAGTATGAAATTATATAAAATAGTTTCTCTATTATTGAAGATAATAAAATCCTGAAAGAAAGGTATAATTGCTAAATAGTTCCTCTTTGGAACAGATCGGGTATTGTTGTCCGTTTAGCACCCACCAATCCAAACATGCCACGTTAACGCATTACAAGTTAAAGAAATGAGATCGGTCACATGGGATTGTTACTGAGAAATCAAAGTGTGAAGCCTATGAATTTCATCTGCTGTTTTTCCCTTAACTCATCTTGTATAAGAAATTTTCCTTGCCTCCAGCACTGCCAAACGTCATCAAGCCGCGGCCAGATGCCTTTGATCCTTGCCCAGGTGCCGTCGAGCTCCCATCGAGTCCATCCAGACACCGCTGAGTCCCTTCCTTCTTGTCGTCGAGTCCTACCGAACTTCTCCATTGTGCCACACAATCGAAGTCCTTTGCACGCTGATTCGCTTTCTTTTTGAAATGGTAGATTTAGGGGTATAAAAAAAAACCGGTAGATCGGACCGGACTGGACTGAATTAGTGGGTTTGATCCAGTACCGAGTTTGATTTGGTCCAATACTGATTTTATTTTTCTCAAAACATGTCAAAATCGATCCGGTTTCTATTTTTCTTTTTCTAAAATCGGATTGAACTGAACCAGTTTATATATATCTATTATAATTTTTTATATATAATATATAATTATATATAAAATAGTTTTGTATTATATGATAAATTACTAATTAATATAATATTAAAATTTAAAATCTTATATTGATTGTATTAATAGTTATACTAATAGTATATCACTATATATTATAATATACTATAATATATCACTATAATCTATAATATAATATATCACTATAGTCTATAATACAATTATAATATATATTTTAATATACTATATATATTATCACTATAGTATTATATACTATAATATACTATTATATAATATAGTATATTAAAATCGAAAAATTGGAACGAACCGATAAAATTAGTAGTACCGGTTTAGGGAGTAACCAGTACAGAATCGATTTTTGAAAATATAAAACTAGTATATACCGGTTTGGTCTCAAATTTTATAAAAAAAGGAATTAAAGCGGACCGATTACACTTCTAAGTAGATTTATTTTACCTCCCTCGTTGATTTGTATAAATTTAAACATCTACTGAATCTACACCTACCTAGATAGCACATATTGCTCACCAAAATTCACGGGGTTGAGGCGTCGAAGAGAGATGGGGTAGTCAAGGTTCCTGGTGGTCGATGGGATAGGGGAACACGGGGTGTGTAGTGGCTTCACGGTCAATGGGAGAGAGGGTGAAGAGAGGTGATCGAGTGCAAAAGAGGACTGAGGGGTAGGGATTTCCTTTCGCGTGCGTGTCGCGTTCCCACGATTAGTCTCATGGGTGGCCTACGTGTCAAGACACCATTGGAGGGTGTTATTTGGCCCGTAACATTTTCTCATTGCTAAATTAAGACAAAAAAACATCTTAAATTTCAAATATGATTTCTTGAACTGAAACCGGAAGCATCAATGTTTAAACAAAGAGAGACGCTAGGGGCGGTCGGGTGATAAGGGGCTATTTTCACCGACCAATAGTAGGCTGCCACGTCAGATTTTCATTTTTTTAACAGTAGACTCAAATGTAGCGAATTGTATACAGGTTTAGATATTTTTTCCAACAATCTGCTCTTCCGTTATTCCATACAACCATCAATCCTCCGTTTCAGCCTCACATTCTTGTCGGTCTCCTACATTTTTGTTGCCGTTGTCGATTTTCACCAGTCTCTCTCTCCCCATTTTCAAACATCATATCACATTGAGTTTTGCAAGTCTCTTTCTCCCCCGATTATATTCTCAATCCGCCGGCGCAACCATCGTCCGCATGGACAACAACCACAAATTGAATGGAAATATTTCAATCACTCAATATTTTGCACTATCCAGACAAAACCCCACCATTTTAGCAGCTAAAATGAAGTAATATAAAAAGTGAAAATGTATTGCTGAAATAGAAATTTGGGGAAGAAGATGAAATAGAAATACAGACTCCCTCATTTCGTTCTTGTTGAAATCATAAAATAACAAATAGATCTAAAAGGAAGAGGGAAAAAGTGTTCAGTATAAACAATGAACTTGAGACAATTTGAACTCCCATGAATTCACAAATGGTTGTCATGATTGGATATGGTTCCATCTTTTGGATTATAGCAGATGAAAGCTCGACATGAGAAACGCGAACAACATCAATGAGTTGCTCTGGAAATTCTTAAATGACAAAGGTGCTGGAGATCGACGAAGAGGCGCTGGAGATTGATGGCCTTGAGAGATTGACAGAGAGTAACTTCTGCTGTAAAAACAATGGAAAGACGTAAAATGGAGTTTTGTCACTATATTTAGGCACACGGTAAGAACAATGGAAATATCACGTGTCGCACTCCCATTGGTGGGTGTAAACATCACTTTCTCACCTCATCCGATTTGAAGGTTTTCTTTTAAAGAAAATGCACACGTTCGCTGACCAAAATGCTATAGTGCGCACTCAAGAAACAGCGCATCCTAGCATTCTGTACTTGAAAGGGAGAAGAAGGAATTCAAACGATTTAAAAAGGCGTTTCACTTTGGAATCTAAGAAGCCGGGTCAGTTTTGTTCCACACTTCCTTCTCTCTGATTCCTTTGTTTGTGACAAATCTAGCTTCTTAGCTCTTCTCTTTCCTCTGTGATCATCCCTCTGTAAAGAGTTTCTGTATCTCTCAAATCCCAAAAAGGAAATTCCTTTTTTCGTTCCAAGCTCGATCTTCTCGCTTTTTGTCCGTTACCTTTGTGACCCATGATGGGTTTTGAGGTCTTGCCTTTGGGTTCAAGGTACTGTCTCTTTTCCATCTTTTCTCTATTGTATAATTTGTGCTTAATATGATTACTCGCAACTGAAAATGAAATTGATAATTACTGCTTTTGTTTCTTGCCAACTGATTATCAATAAAATTTTAATTTCACAAATTTGAGATGACCTATGTAGTTGTTTCGATCATTTTTTCTAATGATGTTTATTCTCTTGATCTTTGATTACAAAACGAAATGTCTGAAATCCTGCTGTACTCAATATTTTGCTTAAAAGAATCTATAGAACTTTGTTGTTAAGATTGGTGGGATCATTTATTTGGAGAATGGTAGCCCGTAGCTGGCATTAATATTGAGACTGACATTGTCAGTTTGTACTTTTAACTGCATCAATATGGTTTGTGTTTGGTTAAGCATTCTCTCTTCTTGGCAAACTAGTGAGTTTTTAGTTGTTTTGAGGGAAACTTGTTTTCCTACAAGCTTGCTTTCATGTGTGCAATGTTAATGTTTGTTTCTTTCCAGATACGAGTAGCGTTTGTTTTCCTACAAGCTTGCTTTCATGTGATAAAGCATTAATTTTTTAGGCATCCTAATAAAGCTCTCTCTACCGGTTCCATCTCCAAAAGTTAGGCTCGCCAAAATCTCTAAATCCTTGACCCACATTTCCTGACAGCTGCCTTTGTCTACCACTCTTAGTCTTAGTCATGGTGTTTTCTTTTTAGTTTTTTTAAATAAGTAAGTTCCCTTCATTAAAAGTGCAGAGGGGCAACCCTAGTACACAAGTTGCATACAAGAGATAACCCCTTTAATGATTGAAAGAACAAAAAACATTGCCTTTGCAATTTCTAATGATTTTTTTTTTTGGATCGGTAATCAAGTTATTTTATTCATAAGAGTATGCAAAGCCCAAGTATATAGGGAGTATACATGAGAAATACCTAACTAGAGTTTACAACTGATAATACAAAGTCATGGACATTTAGTCCGTTACATACAATGGCCCCCACCCATGAGAACAATGTTTTAAAGAAAAAAACTTTGAGCTCCTCCATTGTCTTCTCATGGTTTTCGAAGCTTCTATCATTTTATTCCCGCCATATACACCACCACATGCAGATAGGGACTATTTTCCAGACTGCTGCGCCTTGTGAATTACCGTGGAGACCTCTCTAGCTAGCTAGAAAATCCACCAAACTAAAAAGCATGACCCATGATAAACCGAGTCCTGTGAAGAAGTAATCCCACATGTTCCTCGCCACCTCACAATGTAGAAACAGATGATCTACCTATTCCCCATCTTTCTTGCACATACAGCATCAAACTAACACCATTATCCGACGTTTTCTCAAGTTATTTGTGGTGAGAATTCTGCCCAATGCTGCTGTCCAGACAAAAAAAGTAGCTTTTGAAGGAGCTTTTGTCTGCCAAATGCTTTTCCATGGAAATGTGTGCATGCCTGGGCTCGTTAAAACTTTGTGAAAAGATCTAACAGTGAACTTTCCTTTCTTAGATGGACTCCAAATCATCCTATCCATGGTGCCTTCAGTCATACGTATAGAATACAGTGCCGCATAGAACTTTGTGATCATCTCCAACTCCCAGTCTTGGGCTGCCCTAATGAAATCAACCTTCCATTCTAATATGATATATATGATGGATAGGTCTGTGGAACATTTAAGTATTGATTCCTCAAAGTTCATATTTGTTAAAAGAACCTGTATTTTCTTGTGATGGTTATGGAAGCTATAGATAAGTAGATTATTCACTTTGCTACCAGCATGTTTATTTGCAAGTATTGGAAAATGGAAAGAAATGGCTTGTAGAATAATTGAATTGTATTGGCCCTTTGACTCACCAACTATCTACATTTCATAGCTATGTTATGTTACTTTGCTGCTACTATATTTTGATCCTTGATTAAGTAAGATTTATAGTTTTCGGCTGGGACATGGAAAAATATTTATATCCATGTTTAATGTTCAAGTCCTCTGTCTTCAGCATCTTTTTATGGTCGTGCTTCTAGAAGAAGTATCGCAGAGAAACTAAGTTAGCCGAAGGTTGAACGGGGCCTCAAGTTTTGTGAGTTAAATTGGGTTCTAGATCAGGTCTCCAGTGTCCAGTTCGTTAAGAAGAGAAGTACTTAACAGGTTTGCGTTGCTCAGGTAAGTGTGACTATATTGTACCTGATGCTGGATTTTAGCATTAATAGATTCATATCTTTGTAATCTTCTGATATTTTTTCATTTTCTCAGTTTGAATTTGTTTAAATTGAGCTCTGTTATAGCTTACAAAACTATAATTTTGTTACACATTGTCATTATTCATTGGCATTATATGTGATTTGGTGTTGAATGCTGCTTAGTGGTGATGTCTTTAACATTATTACAAGTTGGAAGATTGAGCAAATTTGAAGGATACAAATACTGAAGAGAGAATAATGATAGGAGTATAATCAAAGGATTTATTTTTTCCTATCCCAAATTTAGTATTTAACTTTTAAGAAGTTGATTTTTGTTGGATGTGATAATCTTATCATTGAAAGCTTCTTTTGTCCAGTTGATCACAGTAGCTTGTTTTGGGTGGAAACCAACTTGTCGTCCTATTTGATCCCTGGTATTGTAAGCTACCAGTTTTTATGGAACTATATTAGAATTTTGTCTTTCTATATTACAACCTTATGTTTGAAAGCACAATTAAAAAACGAAGAAGGAAATATAGCTATTTAAAATGGCTACTTAAAAAAAATAAAAAGGAGATCTTTCTCGTATTGTAGGTTTAGGTTTGAATATTATAAGAAGTGAGTGCATAATGTTTGGTTTGGGGGTGGGTGTGAATATGGGACTGGTAGCACATGTGGGTTTGAACAAGTGTTCTTTGTAGATGAGAATCATGTTCATATGTAGGAGTATTTGTGGGGTTTCTTGGAAGGAGAAAAGATTCTAATGGAATTGCTTTATCTCCATAATCTAGAGGACCTAAAAAGAGGCAGAATTTTTCTAGAGTTGCAGGGCACAAGAAAATAAGCTACTTATATGGTGCCTTTTGCCATCATTACAGGTTTTATCCTATATCTCTTAATTTGATTCTTCGAGCAATGGAAATTGAAAATGTTTTCTGGGCTTTATTCTATGTTAGATTTGAGTTAGGAAGAAACAAGCATACAATATTTCCAAATTATTTTTTTTTTTTTTTTGATAATTAGTAAGAGTTTTATTACCATAAATAGGCATAGCCCAAGTACACAGGAAGTATACAAGAGGAAATACCTACATACAGCGACTAAAAAGAAAGAAAAAACTAGAAAAACTCCAACGCTTCATCACTATCCATTACAAAAGCCTTAGCCCATAGACATAGTGTTTTAAGGAAAAATTCCCTAATTTCTTCCATCAATCGTTCTTTGTCTTCAAAACATCTCCCATTCCTTTCTAGCCATAGACACTACATCAAACACGAAGGAATCATTTTCCAAATGGCTGCAATAGGTAGACACTGCCCAGCATACTTCCAGCAAGCTAGTAAATTCAAATTAATAAATTTTACTTTCTCAATGGTTGAATTTACAGATTCCATAAATGTTTTCCTTGTCCTTGTCCATGTTCTTTTTTTGCCTTTATTTGACCCGAAAGACTCTTTGGGAGCTATGTCGTTCATTGTTGATGTGCTTGGCTTTGATTTTGATTTTTTGTGTAGGTCATTATCTGCAATGAATACTTTTGAAAACAAGGATAATGACTTGGAAACTGGTAAGTTAATCAAAGATGGAGAAAAGACAGCACGAAGTAACAAAGTACTTAAGATACCTAATCAAGCCTTATTGTCTGGCTTTGCATATTGCATTTCGTCATGCAGCATGATACTTATCAACAAGTTTGTGCTTTCCAGCTATGATTTTAATGCCGGGATATCTTTGATGCTTTACCAGGTAGTTCAATGTGATCCGTTCCTTAGGAACTTGAGTTGCAATGTTTTCACTTTTCATGAAAATTATTTTGTTTGATTTACCTAGTGACCTTTCATAAAATGATCTGAAAACAGTTTCTAAAATCTAACGAGCTGATCACACTTATATCTATGGATGCAGAATCTTATTTCAGTGATTATTGTGTCTATATTGAGTTTTCTGGGCATAATATCAACAGAACCACTAACATGGAGATTGGTTAAGGTTTGGTTTCCTGTGAATGTTATTTTCGTCGGGATGCTCATTACCAGCATGTTTAGGTATGGAATTTTCTAGTTTGTGTGCTCACCTTCATGCTTCCTTTCGGTAAACTGAATGTTTTTTTTAAACTTGTTCCTTAAATATTCTTTATCTTTTCTGCAGCTTGAAATACATTAATGTTGCAATGGTCACCGTCCTGAAGAATGTTACTAACGTGATAACTGCTCTTGGAGAAATGTATTTATTCAGTAAGCATCATGACAGCAGAGTGTGGGCTGCTCTGTTCCTAATGGTATGTTCTGTGGCTCAAAGTGTAATATGGGATTCTGTTTCCAGAATCGGTTATCATGTGGAACAAGATGATCAACTTCTTACTCTTTTCTGGTTTTAGTTGCTTGCATCTAAGAGTGTCTCGTCCTTTTTTTGAAAAAAAAAAAGGTATGCTCACTCTTTGTTTTTTTCTTCTGTCTCCTTCAGGTTTCTAATACATGTCTTAAACAGTGAAGTCCATTTAGATATAGGGTTGGCTCAAGTGGTAAGGGCCTTGGTCTTGGTAGTATGCTCCCTCTAGGTCTAAGGCTCGAACCCTTGGGTGCAAACAATTTTTAGGGGCCACGTCCCATTGGTGAAAAGGCAACGATTCACCTGATCTGTGTGATGGGGATGCGCTACACGGATCCGGGGTTTAACTAGGTAAAAGACATGTTATGTTTGCATGGTCTCCTAGATTCTTCGTCATGAGAAAGTGAAGAATGCAATAGTGTGGGGAAGAAGTAAGATTGGTGTGCCTGCTGTGTAGGATGTTCATCTGGTGTTTACGTGTAAGTAGCTGATGTTCTGCAGTAACTCCCTGGGCTAGGCATATGTTTAAAAAGATATGTTACACAAGTACTGATATGTTTAAATGTGTCATTGGTTGCTTAGATGAACTCTAATATTATTGTGTTGATTGATGTAAATTGTCAGCAACTAATCTTGTTCTGTTTTAACTTCTCGGGAATTCAATGGCTTTACTGGATTTGTGCTTTCCTGAATTTGTTTTTATCTGTTATATAGATTTGCTTTAAACATTTTCATGAATTTACAAATGAATAAGTTTGAAATGGTTTTATGTCTGACTTCTGCAGATAATTTCAGCCATTTCCGGAGGGATTACTGATCTATCTTTTCATGCCGTTGGCTACGCATGGCAGATTATTAACTGCTTCTTAACTGCATCATATTCTGTGAGTACACAATTTGGACGCCTTTCTCAATGAGATTTCTGTTTTTCTCAGTAACACAATGAAAGCCAGACATACATATTGGTCATTTGGCTAGCTGTGCGGTGCAGTGTTGAAAAATTGGGTTGGTGGAACTATTCCCTAAATGGAGTAATTATCATGTCAACTACGATATTACTTATAAAAAAAACTACGATATCATTGTGCTCCCCTGCCCCCCATTTTCTTCTCTTTTATTCATATATTATTTGGAGTCCATTCTCTTCCCAGACATCTTGTACATCTTTGCACGACTATCATGAGCTCTATTTTTGTTAGAAAAGGGGCATGCTTCACCTAGATATAAAAAAACTCTGGTGTTCACGATTACTAAACACCTGTAGTAATGTAAGCTTATCAGGGTGTTGTGATAAGTGGAAAGTTGAAAAAACCAGGAACTTTGTGTATTTATTACTTATGCAGGGACCTTATAGAGGAATGAAAATATATGAAATCATTTTAATTAAGTCCTATGGCATTGTAGAATTTTGGCATTGTAGAATTTTCTTACTAGACCTTAAACCACAAGTTTGAGGTGCCAATACTAGAGACTTGGTGTAGTGGTGGCTAATCCCATAGGCGCATGGGGTTCTTGTGTTTGTGAATGGATAATAGAGTGGTTCCTTATGTGCTGTTGCCTCTGTCTCATTTTGATTGTCCTCCTTCCCACTTTTGGATGCTCCTTGTAGTGTTCCATATGTTCCATATTAAATACAAAATATAAGTAAAGGTTGGGCTATGCCTTTTTAATAAAATCTTTGATTACATGGAAAAATACTCAATAATAGGAGCATTTTGGTCACATGCTTTTTCCGTCCAATGAGGGCAAATTCACCAAGTCATAAGTTGAGTAATGTTACGTTAAAAAGTAAGAATTTCTGTAGGTGTCCAACAAGTAGGGAGGGAGTGTTAGTTTATTGTTCTAAGGGTGCATCTGCCGACCCACTTGCACATAATTACTTTTTCTTTCTAGTTTTGGTCTAAAGATGTCTTTTATATGTTTTATTTTATTTGTGCAGCTGACTCTACGTAGGCTCATGGATACAGCAAAGCAAGTTACCAAATCTGGAAATCTGAATGAGTTTTCAATGGTCTTGCTTAATAACACCCTATCATTGCCATTAGGGATTCTTCTAATTTTTATTTTCAATGAGGTGGATTACCTCACCAGAACGTGAGTTTTCCCCCCTCTTTTCTGATTTTTTTGTCTTCTATAATGGTATCTACCTAATATATAATGTCATTGACACCCAATTATTTTGTTACTGACATATTGAATTAATCTTCTTCTAATGGTAATTAAAGATGTTGGGATTTGCATGAGTTAACATTACTATGTCTTTGAAGTTCAAACAAACTCCGTCTAGTGTACTGATTCATTTTAAAACTGACGATGATATCTTCAGAGGTGGAAGCAGTTTTTACTTGAGGTTTTTCTTTGCATACTGTATTTTTGGTTGTGGAACAAAAATTTTCTTATGATGAACATCTTATTTGGTCCATGCAATCTGAAATTTGTGTTGATATTGTTGAAGTGAGAAAAACTGCATTGCTATATGGCAAGGGTACTCAGATGAACTGCTACATTGTATGCCTATTCCTTTTTTAGCTTTAATTATTTTAGTAAAGATTGACTAGAAAACTTGAGTTATGCTATAAACTAGGCTCACATCCCATCCTCATCACATTATATTGATGTGGCATTGTTAATCAGCCTTTAGATCGGTCCTTATTTTTTAAAAGAGTAATGCTACATACCACACTCCCATCTCACTTTTATCTCACTGCACAAAATTTGCCACTTTTATCTCCCTTGGATCATCCTTCATTTTTTAAAAGAAAAACTTAAAGGTTGGTGGGCGATGCCACCTCATCATAGCTGGATGAAAGTAAGATGAGAGTATGATATGTACAATTTTCCTTTTTATAATAATACATTCAAAGGTTGATAAACAATGTCATGTCAACACAATTGGTTAAAAGTAGGGTAAGAGTGTAGTATATAGCATTTTCTTAAAAACTTGGATGGTGCCTTTTGGCTATTGCAAGATTAACCAGAAATCTTGCACCATCTATTATTGCCTCCGTTGTAGTCCCCAACCATTATTTGCTAAATAGTAAAATATTCTGGCTATAGAGTGATACCTTCCTAGTAGTACTTGTCCACAATAAAGAAATCTTGTGTAAGATACTCAAAAGTATAATAGTTCTTTTTATCTGTCGTTCTTGTCCCGTTTATTATTCATTTTTTTCTTGCTTCTCCCTTCGCTCCTCCCCCCACCCACTTTCTTTCTCCAATACTTGCTCCTTTTGAGAGCGGTAGGTTTGGCTGCTTCTTCTTTTCTCTCATACATTTGAACTGCTTTATGCATATGAGAAACCATTTTGTAATGAGTCCCAATAATTCATCCTTTTTTGCATCGACATTTTTTTCATATTCCTACTTTCTACGAGAGATCAGATTGCAATATATCTCACACTGAAACATCCCAATGCGTGCGCTTTTATATCCATCTCCTGAACATGAAAACCTGATGGATCAGCCTTGATTATAGTAATTTATCTCCTAGATAAGCACTGTACGTACTTTGCAAATAACTTGTAAAATTCTTTACCTTTTATACCGGAATTCTGGACGTGCTCTTGGGCAGTGTGAGGGACTTGATTAAGCTCTAACTGTATGCAGAGAAAATTTCTTATCTTTTTATTTTCCTTTTCTATCCTGTTGAATCTTTTGGATGTTGAATTGATTTGGCAGGCCACTATTGAGGTTGCCAACCTTCTGGTTTGTAATGACATTAAGTGGAGTTTTGGGACTAGCAATCAGCTTCACTTCTATGTGGTTTCTTCATCAAACTGGGGCTACAACGTACAGGTAAGATTAAAAGTACTTGGCTTTGCCCCTGCCCCCAACAAGAAAAATAAATTCCGATAGGTGGTAATATGTTATTTCTGGGTTGAAATTTGTTTTTGTTTTCTTGTTTATTTTAATTGAGGAAAAGAAAAACATTACCAAACCAGGTCATTTCTTTTCTTCTTTAAAAAATATTCGTTTTCATAGTTATTTTAGATAAGATGGCATTCATTATATAAAATGGTATGTACAACATCTGTAATCACTGAACTGCTTCCTGCAGCCTTGTGGGGTCGTTGAATAAGATCCCTCTGTCCATTGCTGGCATCCTTATATTCAAAGTTCCTACCAGCTTAGAAAACTCGGCAAGCATATTCTTCGGTAAGTTGTGTCCATGTCATTTACTTGAGTATGTCCATGTTCTTCCACAAACCACATGACATGAAGCACGATTCAATCTTGCACTTGAGCATGACCAAAACAATATTGGTCTCTGTAGGTCTCATAGCTGGAGTAATTTTTGCAAGGGCCAAAATGCGGGAAAGATCTCAAACCTGAAAAGTAGCAAAAGTTACATATCTTGAACATGATAACCTAGTTTTGCACTCTGGACTAAATTGCACAAGAGAGCTGCACTTATGTCATGAAGTCATCAGGGAGAGTTAAGTGGTGCAGTTTCCCATCAAAAGAGAGAAATAGGAGTGAACATGGAATGATCTTGGCTTATTTGCAAGTGCTGTTCTGCCCGTTTTAATTTTTTTTCTTTTTCCTTGTTACATGAGAGAACTGCAATCTCTTCTTCTTAGGGGAATGGGTTGGGTTGGGCTGGGTTGGGTATCTGGGTTGGTTGTATCGAGGGAAGTTGCTTGCACTAATTCTTTCTCATATCTGTATATATACATATACTGTTCTGTTCTAAAATTTCGTAAAATCCTGGTCCTACTTTTATCTAGTCTTCTTCTGCTTGTGTACTCTAAAAAAAAAAAAAAAAGGATTTTTTGTGGTTAAAATTAAAAAGGTAGTAAAAAATTGATTAAAAAAAATAATAGAATGTGCCATGTTCTCTGTTATATTTGTACCAAAACCGAACGGCGTCGTTTTTTTTTGCCTTATTACATGTCTCTTTTGAATTCCGAAAGTGTTTCGTCTTGTCTTGTCTCATTTCATCATTATAACTATCAAATTTTTATACAATATATAATAAACAATTTAATTTTTTCAAATCCTTAAACAACAATAATATTAAAAAATAATATTTTAATAATATTTTTTTTTCAACTTTTATCTTTCATTTAAAATCATCTCATTTTATCTCTGAATCCAAATCAATCTTTAAAAATGAAGACTGTTACATCTATAAAGAAATTACACAAAAATAATCTTTCATACGTCCCCCCCCAAAAAAAATTAAAACTAAATAGTTATCCCCTCTGATGCATCAATATGATTTTGAAACTATATATCAACAGTAAGTCTTTGACAGTAATACCTTGTGTCAGCCATACCTATCTTCTTGTGTTTTGGACTAGTGATGAATTGCTTTTAACCATTAAGGTGGTCAAGTTATTGCACTTTGGTGGTCAAGTTATTGCACTTTGGCAAAAAAGAGATCTTCTGTCATTATTTGATGAATAGAAAGATTTCATTTACTATCAATGCTCATTCACAGTCATTTAGTTGGGTTTAGATTAGATGTCATGTTGTTAAACCTTTCACCACAGCACAAGTGGCCGTCCTCTTACATAGAAATTGGTCTGTTGCACTCTCATTGTGAAGGTAAGAAACATTTAACCTGCAATCACTAATTTTCATTGTAATTGAGCTCATTTCGGTGAAGATAGGACTGATCATTCTGTGTGTACTGTTTTGCATCAAACATGAAAGGAAATGGAATTCCCCACAATTCATTACTTAGCTCTGGCTTGTTTTATTCTACATTAGAGCATCCTGTCTTTTATCCTATTCCAAGCATAAGCTAATCCATAGGAAAGTCGAATTCAGAAAAAGCCTTTTTTTTGCGAGCATGTGTTTTCACTCGAATTTTAAATGCTGTGCATGGTTAAATGTTGTGCCCATTATCTTTGTGGTTTAACTGTTTAAGTATCCATTGCTTGAGGCGACTAGGCTTGGAGTATGTGTTTCTCAGATGCTTGATTCAGAGTGTTTTTCTGTCCCCCTTCTATTTGATCATTTCTTAAGCATGCGCATCTACTGAACTTCAATATAATTTATGTATTCTTTTTTCCTGCCGGACACGTATGTCTATTACCTACATCCATCTAACTGAAATATACCATTCACAACACATTCCAAGCAACTCAGTTATACAAAAATTGCCAAGGTCCTTTGGAGCAGATGGCATGAAGCCTGATCTTCAAATGAGAGAATCAGGTTCGAACCCCCTGCCCCCATGTATATATAAAAAAAAAAGTTGTACAAAAACTGCTATTTTCTTTATGTTTCTTTCCTTTTTTCATTGACACTTCTACGCTATATTTCCTTTTTGGTTTGTATTAATAAACCTTACATCTTGTAGATGTTGTCAGATCAGCAGTTGGGTTCGCTGTATTCACAACTATTCTTTCGTCATGGGCCCTTACTTTTGCAATTGGAGGGGATCGTCTCTTCGGACCTGTTTGGGATCAACTTGTAATGTACAATCTCGCTGAGAGATTAGGCTTGACTGGTTGGAGCTAGTCCTATGCCCTCTTCTTGTAAATTTCATCAGTCATACACTTTGCATTAGCCTTTTTTTCCTCTTTTTGTTGGGTATTACAATATAGAGGTGTTTCTGCTCTATTTTGAACACATGATTCATGTAGATATGTTTTGATCGAGGCTTTCTAGAACCTTTTTGTTGTGAAGTTGATATTGAAGCCTTGTTTTACTGCAAGTAATATGGCCTTATAACTGCACTATCGTATTTGTGGCACCCAATTTTCGGTTTTTAAATACATATATATATATATATATATTTATCAGGTTATATTACTTATAAAATAACATATTAATTATAAACTTCGGTCATATTTACTCGGCTATTGGATATATGTTGATTAAAGTATTTGAAATGCTTGATATTGAGCTCCCAAAGAAAAGAGAATACATATTACTTGTAAAACAAAGAGCCATAAAAACTCTCATACAAGTTTTTTTTTTGTGTTTGTGTGTGCAGATTTATTCAATTAAAAACTTTTTATCATGCATACACCTTTAATTCTACATCTGGCATTTTAGTTGAAGCAAAGCCCTAAGACAATCACACTTCAATCGCTCTACTCCATATCAAAATTTATTCTTCATTGCATCCAACAGCCAAACCAGAGACAATCGAGTCATAACCATCGGAGCAGGCAGGGCATGATCACCTTCCAACTCCACAGATTGCTTTTCCAGCATCCCCAAATTTGCCTAGTTAATTGCCTTGACAAAACGTTTGTTGATCTTCCGCTAGCTGTCCAATCGATAAAAGATTAAACAAGTTGTCAGACTCTTCTTCTCCGGCCAAGGCCCGGAAATAAAACGTCGCCCTAGGCAAAACTTTCCCTCGCCTCCATCTGGACAACTCTTTAACACTAACATGCTCCTTTTGTGAATGCATGCAGCGTACCCAACTGTTCATGAATATTCTCACTATATATTATATACTGGTGATCGTTTTGCACGCACACATTATCAATGCCATTAACAAAGCTAGCATAGAAATTGCTAGAAGTACTTGGAGATGGGATGAATATCGCTTAATGCAATTATTTCTTCTACTTTTTGAACGTCATGCATGCAAACTCCTTGGAAAGATGCGGACAAAACGTATCTCACTCCAGTCTCCACATATAAATGATGCTGGCCCTTTTTTTATTTTCTTTTGTGTGTGTTTTTTTTTTAAAGTTTTATAAGCTCTACGTCAAGTGTGACTTCTTCAACAGCCTCTATATCAATCAAGGGGAGCTATCCATTTCGGGCAATAACTTTAGGAGATATTTTTCTGAGAGAAGAATATGTTGAAGAAAAATTGTGCAGATACAATAATCTAAGAAATAATGTGACTTTGAGGCATGTAGAACATTATCTTTAAGGTGATAATTGCTCCCACTAGAAAGAGTTTGCTAATGGGTTACAAGCAATTCACCTCCAGGATACAACAAAGTCACCAATTGCAAATAACAATTCTGAAAATTTTCCTTCAGAGTTTATCTACAAAATCGTATAAGTGATAGAAAATATGGAAGAATAGAATAAATAAATTCATGGGTCTCATCCTCTATTTATAGAGAATGAAGTGACACAATGTGAAAAATCACAACTCTTAACTTGTGATTTTTCAATTGATAGTTATAGTTTAAAGGTCATGTTGTTTCATTTAGAGACTAAGGGCCGGCATGCCTGATCAAGTGGTTTGAGACCTCTTTTCCCCAAGGAAGGTCACTGGTTTGAAACATACATATTCAACATTTCAGTTGAATTTATTTTGAAGCATTGCACCCATCCAAGTGGGTCTTCAAACATGCCGGCCCTAGCATCGTGTCTCTTATTTAAATTATGTTTGGAAAGAAGCATGGAAAAAGTTAAACACCCTCTATGCTAGCAAATCCCAAACCAGAGCAATGCAACTCAAAGAAGAGATAACATTGATCAAAAGGGGCAATCAAACCATTGAGGAATACCTGCATCTTGTGAAGTCTCTTGCAGATGAGATAGCTCTTATTGATTATCCCATTTCAGATGATGATCTTACTTTATATATCCTCAATGGTCTTGGCTCTGATTTTCGGGAGATTGCTGCACCGATTAGGGCTCGGGAAAAATCCCTCACCTTTGAGGAACTTCACGACTTACTCATGGGTCATGAGGCTTACTTGCGTCATCTTGAAGCTTCTAGCCACGGCCAACTACACGCACCGAAGTACAGGTACGTCTTCTTCATCTGGGACTTCTGGAAATTCCTCTCGGGGTTCAAATAAGCCTCATCCCTTTAAGGGGTCTTCGACCCAATCACACCCAAACAACGGGCCTCGCCCAAACAATGGGCCACGTGATAACAGAAAGCAACACACCTCGTGCCGGTCCAATGGTTAGCGACACTTTCAACCAAAATGCCAAATTTGTGATCAACTGGGTCACATTGCAAAGCAGTGTCCACGAGTAATTTTTTCAGAAGCTACTGCAAATTGTGTTTCCACCTCCCAACAGCAGGACACCAAGTGGCTCATCGATTTTGCTGCTTCCCATAATATTACGGGTGATTTGGCAAATCTCTCAGTGCACTCGGAATATGATGGGACAGATGAAGTTGTCATCGGTGACGGTTCAGGTTTGCGTGTCTCACACATTGGTTCTTTGATATTCCAATCCCCCACACCAACCTTTCATTTAAATGATACACTTTGTGTTCCAAGTATTCGAAAGAATTTAATTTCTATTCACCATTTTACTACTCAAAATAATGTTTTTCTTGAATTTCACCCCACTTACTTTCTTGTCAAGGATCAGATTATGGGGGCGATTCTACTAAAAGGTGTATGTGAAAACGGTGTTTACACTCTCCCAGACTCACTGGTGGACTCTTCCTAAAAAATAGTTGTAAATTTGCATGAGCGGACATCAATTGATGGGTGGCACAAGAGGCTTGGACATCCATCTAAAAAAATTGTCCATTATCTTATCAAATCTTTTTCTCTTCCAATAAAAAAAGACCAAGTGTCTCATCTTTGTACTTCTTGTTCAATGAATAAAGCCCACCAACAACCATTTTGCCCCACTAGTTTAAAAAGCAATGCACCTCTTGATCTTATTTACACTGATGTTTGGGGTCCCGTGCATACAATTGGTATCGATGGTTCCAAATATTATTTTATTTTGGTAGACCATTTTACCAAATATATGTGGTTTTATCCTTTGACAAACAAATCCGGAGTAAGCACCATTTTTCTACAATTTAAACATCTTGTGGAAAATTGCTTTCAAAGAAAAATCAAGTGTCTTTATTCCGATAATGGTGGTGAATTTGTGGCACTCAAAAAATACTTTTCAATTCATGGGATTAGCCACTATACTACCATGACCTCACCCACCACGGATGCACAAATATCTTGTGCCAAAATCACCGAGTCTGTTGTCCATAGCCCATCCCCTGCAATAAACCGAACCCACACCATGACCACTCGGTCAATGAACAACATTCACAAACCGAAACAGTTCCACTCAGTCACAAAACATCTCATTCAACCCACTATTGAACCAAGCTGTGTGAGTCAAGCACTCCAAGACCCAAAATGGCGACATGCTATGTCTGAAGAACTCACTGCATTGATGAGACATGGTACGTGGGAATTAGTCCCCTCCTACACACTGTAAACCAGTGGGTTGTAAATGGGTATTTCGAGTTAAGAGGAAAGCTGATGGATCTGTTGATCGCTTTAAAGCACGACTTGTTGCCAAAGGGTACAACCAATGCTCTGGCTTAGACTACAAAGAGACATTTAGTCCAGTTGTGAAGCCGGCAACAATACGAACTGTCTTGACTATTGCTGTTATGCAGGGGTGGATTCTAAGACAACTTGATATCAACAATGCATTTTTGCATAAAATGTTGACTGAAACGGTTTACATGGTTCAACCTCCGGGATTCAAGGATATTTCTAAGCCTAATCATGTTTGCCAATTACACAAGGCCATTTATGACCTCAAACAAGCACCAAGAGCCTGGTATTCGGCTCTCAAGAAAACCATTATGGAGCTCGGGTTTGTGAATTCTAAAGCTGATTCTTCATTATTTATATACAAAACCAGCTCTGTCACATGTTTTTTGTTGGTATATGTGGATGACTTAGTCATAACTGGCAATAATACTCAATTTGTTGCTTCAATAATTGCCAAACTTGGAACCTGTTTCTCCTTAAAAGACTTGGGCCAGCTCTATTTTTTTTGGGCATGGAAGTTATACCTACAAAATCAGGCCTTTTCTTGTCTCAACATAAATACATCAGAGATATTCTGTCCAAAAGTAATATGCTTGGTGCAAAAGACGTGTTCACACCCTTATCCACCACCACAGCCCTCAAAATCATTGATGGAACCAGCTCAGTTGATAGCACCAAATTCAAGAGTGTTATAGGTGCTCTTCAATACCTCTCTCTTACAAGGCTAGACATTTCATTTGTAGTGAATAAACTCTCTCAGTTAATGCATAAACCCACTGCAACTCATTGGACAGCTGCGAGGAGGCTTCGTCGTTACTTGAAACAAATAATTTTTCATGGACTTCACATAAGAAAAACCAGCTCATCAATTCTTACAACATATACTGATGTGGATTGGGCAGGGAACTTTGATGATAGAACTTCAACTTCTGGTTACATAAGTTTCCTCAGCCCAAATCCAATTTCGTGGAGCTAAAAAAAAACAAAGGGTAGTTGCTAGATCCTCGACAGAGGCTGAGTATAGAGCTCTTGCAAATGCGAGTTCTGAAACCAGTTGGCTACTTCAGTTATTTAAGGAACTCGGGCACTCTATATCTTCCACACCAAAGGTGCTTTGTGATAACTTGGATGCCACACACTTGAGTTTAAATCCAGTCCAACACTCTCGAATGAAGCACATTCAAATTAATCTACACTTTGTCCGTGACATAGTTCAGAAAGGAACACTCCAAGTTCATCATGTAAATACATAGGACCAGCTTGCCGACATTCTAACAAAGCCGCTGTCACGGCAACGCACGGAACAATTGAGGAACAAGATCGGCCTTGCAGATGGCAGCCCCATCTTGCGGGGGCGTATAAGGGAAGATTCCACAAATCAAGCCAATGATAAAAAATCAGCCAGCTAGACGAAAATCATGCTTGTAACAGTCATCATATCTCAGCAAATAAATTCTTTGTAACTACTATTCTGTATAGCCATAACATTAGCTAGTTTCCTAAAATAAAGCTTGTAAGGTCTGTATTTAAATGTATACAAGTCTCTGTAAATGAGTTAATACAATTTATTATTTTTTGAGAAATAAAGACATTGCTCTTGCATAATTCTCATCAGTTGTCACATTGTGAGCTCAGAATTCAGTATTCACTTAGAAATTGATTAAAAAAAAATCACTTAAAAATGATAATTACAGTCGTGCTTACATAATTTTTTATTAAATAAATAAATATGAAATTTATATAAAAAACATTAATATTTTAATAATAAATCTTATTTTTTTCTAAAATATTACACATACTTTTCAAGATTATCTAGTGCTATTATTTTTTAATCGTTTAACGTGATAAATGGTTAAGGAATTAAGAATGTAATTTTTCTTTTGGCATAAATAAAGGGGTCCAACCAAAAGCAAGTAAACAAGCCGGACCCATTTGTCAGAAGTAAATTAATGGAGCTAGAGGCCTTACCCACGTTTCACTTTCTAATTAGCTAGAGATCGGCCTTATCCACGTTCACTTTCTAATTAAAGTGAGACCTTACCCACGTTTACTTCTGACAAATGCGTCCCGCTTGGTTATTCGCTTTTGGTTGGACCCCTTTATTCATGACAAAAGAAAAGTTATATTCCTAATTCCTTAACGTTTTATCAAGATTAAAAAATATTTATGAATTTTATTTAGAAACAGTGTCCAGATCAATTTATTTACAAATTGGAATGAAACTTTCTTTTGTTGCGTTTGATTACGCAGTTCGGATGAGATGAAATAAAATATTTTATTAAAATTTAAATAAAATATTATTAAAATATAATTTTTTAATAATATTTTTAATTTAGAATTTAGAAAAGTTGAATTATTTATTATATTTTGTATTAAAGTTTAAAAAATTTATAATGATGTAATGAGATGAAATGAGAGATTTTGTATATTCAAACCGGTACATTGCCAACAATTTGATTTGTACACTTGGAATATAATTTTATAAATAATAATAAATAGTTTGATTTAAGATATTTTATTGAGTTTTTTTTAAAAAAAAAAAGTTAAATAAAAATATTATAAATTAAAATTTTATTTAAATATAATTTTGTTTTAAAATTTGAAAAAGTTATATTGATTTTATATAAGTTTTGTTTTGAAATCATAAAAATTGTAATAATTAGATGAAAAGAATTAAAGATTTAAAATTAAAAAGTGTTAGATATTTGAAAAGAAAATTGTGAAAAATTTCAATTGTTTTTTTAAATCTCGATCTCATTATCTAAACGGAACTAATTCTCCATGACTTGGTCTTGTTTGGTAGGAATGATCATACTGAAAAGTAGTAATGAAGGGAGGGAAGGAGAGTGAGTACTTGTAATGTACCTGAGAGACTAGGCTTGACTAGTTGGAGCTAGTCTTATGCCCTCTTCTCGTGAATTTCATCTGTTATACACTTTGCATTTGCCTTTTTCTCCCATTTTTGTTGGGTATTACAATATATAGGTGTCCTGATCTGCTCTATTTTGAACAAGTGATTCATGCATATATGTTTTGATTGAGGCTTTCTAGAATGTTTTTTGTTATGTAAGTTGATATTGAAGCCTTGGTTTACCACAAGTAATGTCCTTAATTATAACTGCACTATCGTATTTGTCGGCACCCAATTTTTAGTTTTCAAATAACTTTAGGAGATCTTTTTCCGAGTGAAGAATAGATATATTAATTTGTAAGCAGATATATTTGTAGTTATAGGCATATACCAGCTTTAAATTCGTTGTGGAAATAGCATAATCTTCTCTAAACAATCAAAAGTAATACATCAATTCAAACACATAAACGTACCAGGGTTTCACAATCATTCAAGGCAGTAATACACATAGGATATAGCTAGGAGAACGAAGTGAACTAGACCTGGAAGGAAACACACTAATTCCACGATTCAAATTTTAATGTGGCTAGCAACGGCCATAAATATGTTTGCGCAGACATTCATGTGGGTTTGGTTTATGTTTAGCAATGCATTCAGAGTATCCAGCGTCTCCAGATTTCCCACAAGGCTCATTAAAGGCTGGTTTATTACGATTGCCGGTCTGAGGGTCTTTACCTTGACCACCTAGGATCCGGCTTACGTAGGTGTTCATCAGGAACCCTAACTCCAACTCCAAGTCCTCCTCGATCAGGCATTCATCGAGGCGTCCGCTGCTGCATCGGAAACTGGTGTTACTCTTAGCAAGGACAACAACACCAAAACAATATGCGTTAAGGAGCATCATGATCATGATCATCAGTAGCATTGCTGGGAATGCAGGAGCAGCTGTTCTCCCTCCCATAGGATTACACACTTCCATTTCAGTATTCCTTAATCTTTAGTACTCACTCCTGCATGTAGCTGATCGATCTCCCTCCCTAGCCTTCTCCACTTACTCACAGAACACACTCAGCGTACGTGGAGAGGCCAGGTAGAGTACTTATATATAGTGTTGAATAAAGAAGAAAGTGAATGATGAGCCAGATCAGGAATTACGAGATGCGTCACAAAAGCATATATATTAGTAATTTTATTCTTTCCTTTACGATGGCTAATCACATCCCACGCTCTTAAAATCTTGTTTTTTGGTTGAATAATAACAGAAGGATAGTTGTTTATGGATGCCTTTTCGGAGGAAGAGCCAACAGCAAATTGCCGGCAAAAAAGGTTATTGTCATTTGTGTGTTCAGAATTCAGATTAGTTGTTAGAAAGTGAGCGGATAATTAAGGTCTCTCGCTCCAATAATTTAGTTCTAACAAATGGGTCCGTCTTGGCTTTTGGTTGGACCCTTTATTTATGCCCAAAGAAAAAGTGATATTCTCAATTCTATTATCACCTCAAATGATTAAAAAAAACATTTATGATTTTTATTTAGGAATAGCGTCCAATAAAATTTTGAATTCTTTTTTAATAATCATTCTAATCGAGATATTAAAACGAAATATTTTAATATCGATACGTTATAGTATAACATTTCAAAATAATCTTCTTATAAAAGTTTAGAATGCTCAAGTCTATAATAAGCTTTCTTTAAAATGAGTGAATCCATTGAAAAAAATGGAATGATTATAAATATTTAACATATAATTATTTATATACTTTCTCTTAGCCATTTAAGAAAGCATTTTATAGATGCGTTAGAGTGCCGATATGTAAAGTTTGGTCATTTTTTAATCTTATTTGAAAATAAAAATAAAAATAAAGCGTACGATACATTTGTAAAGTCTTTTTCTCCCTCTTGGCTATTTAAAAAGTATTTCAAAATAATAAATTTTTTCATTTTTCATTTTACTTTTTCCAATCCAGATCATGATTGATATATCATATACGGAAGTAATTCCTAGACTGTTAGGATTTATTTGGAAAAACTTTCCTTCTCAAAATTTTCATTTAACATTATTAAATATAAATACTTTTAAATTAATTATTATAATTTTTTAAAATTTTTAAATAAAGAATAAAAAATAATTCAATTTTTTCAAATAAAAATAATATTAAAATAATATTTTAATTTTATAATAATTTTTATTCTTTTTTTTATTTTTTTTAAATTTTATAAAATATTATCAAATTATCTCATTATTATTTATAAATTAGTTTATTATTATTTATAAAATTTACATTTTATCTTATTTCTAAACTTATCCTACCGAAAAAAAGAGGTTACTTTTAAATTTATAGTACGATTAATGTTTTATTTATATATTTAGTTTTGTCTTTTTATTTGTACTAGTCTGACTAGTCTGGTCAAGTTTTATGCTTTTTAAATCTATCAAAAGATAGAGCAGTGTTACGATTACTAAAAAAGTAATCAGAATAAATCTATGGAATAATGTATTTCATTTTTTTTTCATATATTTTTTTAGATTTCAAATTTAGGATCCAAAACATTTATACGAAGAGTACTGCTATGAGTCTCAAATTTGAGACTTAAAAAATGTCCCGAACAATATATTTTTTTTATGTATTTTTTTAATGATAAAAAATATTTTTTAAAAAAATAAAAAATTCATAATATTATTAAAAAATATTTTCTTAATCATTCGGTTAAAAAAAAAAAATTCCACTCGAGACTTATTTTGATCCAAATTCGAGATTTAAAGAATTTCTCTTATGTAAAAGATATTACGGGATAAAGTAAGAACGACTAAAGAGGAAGATGGAGAAACGCATGAGAACCACAAACTTCGGGATGAGAGTCGATGACTCCCTCTAATTAATTTTATCTCATTTCAATTAATTATTATAATTTCTTTTGAAATTTTTATATAAATAATAAAATATAATAAATAATTTAATTTTTTTAAATTTATAAAAAAATAATATTACAAATAATTTTTTATTTAATTTTCATTTTAATTCATCTCATCTCAATTTAATATCTAAACGATACATAAGACTGCATGGATAGTAGATTTAATATTTTATCTTTACTTTAAGCTATATTTAGATAGTTAGATAATTTCAGATGATCCGTAAATAAAAAAAAATAATAATAAAAAAATATTAAATAATAATAAAATGATCTGATATCTGTACACTACTCAAACATAATCTACGACTCAAGTGCTCTGCAAGCAGAAAGCTGCAAACAATTTCGAGATTGGCCGGAATTCGGTCGAAATATCGAAATCTCTCTAGAATAGAACGGAACAAGTCGAAATGGTTGGAAATTACCCTGAAACGGAATACCCTCGTGCCGATTACCGTACCGGCACAGTAAATTTCGGACAGGACAAACGGAAATAAAAACAGTGGTGTCCAAACCAATCTCTTTACAAATTGGGACCAAACTTTCTTTAAGCTACAGTACGAACAATTTGATTTGGACATTTGTAATATCTCAAAATTTAATAAATAATAGTAAACTGATATGTGTATAATAATAAAATAATTTGAATTAAGATGTTTTATTGAATTTTAGAAAGGGAGAGAAAAAAAATTGAATAAAAATATTCTAAAATAAATATTCTAAAATTAAAAAATTATTTAAATATAATTTTTATTTTAAAATTTAAAAAAAGTCATATTGATTTTTATATATATTTTGTTTTGAAATTTGTAAAAATTATAATGATTAGATAATAATAATATAAAAAAGTTAAAAGATTTGAAATACAAAACTGCTAGGTGTTTAAAAAGATTTAGAAAATTGTGAGTGGTTTTGAAATTTTTTTTTATCTTTATGGAATTCATTCTACATGACTTGGTCATGTTTGGTAGGAATGATCATATTGAAAAGAAATAATAATGAAGGAAGGGAAGGAGAGTGAGTACTGGCACAAAGCCTGGATAATAATGGCAGGAGGAGCCGAGAACCATAAAACAATCTTGGGTCTAAATTCTAAGAATTTTGGTCAGCAGAATGAAATCCTATACATACATACATATATGTATGCTAAGGAGGAGGTAGGTAGGTTGATCATCAGATGGGATGCATGGAATTGGATTAAGCATTAATTCCTCCAAGACTGCAGTCTGAGATCGAGGATGCATGGCAAGTTGATTCATACAGTATACATGATATAGTTGAACATAAGGAAGAAATCGAGGACCTGATGACGAGAGGAATTAACACTAGAGATGCGTCACAAAGGCATATATTTAGTTTATTTAATTCTTCCATTTGCGATGGCCAATCACACACCACCCATTGAAGATAATAATTGCCAGATTGATAGCTAATAGTGGCCTTTCTCGAGGAGAAGCCAATAGCAAATTGTCGGCAGAAAGGTCTTTATCGCTGTGCATGTATACGCAGGATCAGGTGGAAGGTGATCGTGTAAAAGGTCTCTCGCTCCAATTATTATCTAGGTTCTACCAAATCACGAGTCCGGCTTTGGTGCTTCTCGATTTCTTACACTTTTTTATGTTATTTTACTATCAATTTATTTTTTTTTTCTTTTAATCTTTGTATCTAGATAAAAAATATCATCTTACATAATTTAAAAAAAAATAAATTTAATTATTTAACATAATCATATAATTTAATTAAAAATAAATCCAATTTTATTAAATTGACATTTTTTTTTACTCTTTTGAGTCAATTTTTATAAAATTAAATTTATTTTTAATTAAATTATATGATTATGTTAATTAATTAAATTTATTTTCTTTTAGACTATGCAAGAATGTCATGTTATGAGATTTTTAATCTATATTTAAATTATAAAAGAAAAAAATAAGTACCTGAGTATTAAAACTATAGTAAAGTAAGTGTAAGGGATTCATTACCCTTATTTATGTGAAGAAGGAAAATGGTATTCATTATTCATTTCCCTGTGAGCTGAGAAACTAGCAGTTTGAAAACAAAAAGATAAGAATTAGCCGGTGAAGGGAAGATGTACAAATAATGGTGGTATTGGAAATTTGGTGTGGATAACACATTTAGGACAAGAATGAACTCAACCGTCACAAGAAAATCCATATATTCATCTCAGACACAAAAAATTTATAAGTTGGTATAGATAACACATTTAGTAAAGTGTTTGAATGACATAATTTGATTTACAAGATAAATTTTAAAATTTGAATCAAATAAATCAAATCTTACCATTTAAATAATGTGGATGATATACTTTACATACCGACAACACTGCTGTTCATCTCTCTTCTTACGTAAAAATGTGTCTACCACTATACTTTGGACATCCTACACCCTATCAACAAGCCCAAATACTATCTCTCCTAAAACCCTTTATCTCTCTTCCTCATCAATGACGGGTGTGGTAATGAACAAAACTGTTAAAGACGTGTTTCACACCACCAACTACACAGATGACCTGCAACGAATAAAGGGGCAGCACTGGTTGCCCTGTGGAGTCTCCGATGCCAAAGTCAGTATAGAAATATGAGAGCAAATGTTTGTAAAGAAGAAGTGAATCAAGTTTAGTTCAAGTGTAGAATTTGTTACATCTTGTAGGCTATTTATAGAAGTTATTTCCTTAGAATGATAGAGTCCAATTTACATTGTGAAACATTTTCCTTTTAGGAGCGTGAGTCCATCTCCTGTTAGGAGTGTGAGTCTATCTCTTATTTGAAGTCTGAGTGATTTTCTTAACTTTATCTCTTAGCAAAAATTGTGGGACTTAAATATCCTTTCCAGTTACCTCGCTAATTTTCTTTGTACTGGCACATGGAAAATTAAATACTTTGCATTCTCTGTACCTGCCTTTCACCCCGTTGGCTTGTGAGGGCCTACTTGCTTTTTTTTTTTCCTACCCCTCCAAGGATCCATGCTAGTTAGTGCTTGTGAGTGTCTTCACTTCATTTTGGTTAGCTAACAGTTGGTTGCACCGTGAATGAGGCTCGACTTTTTGCTTGTCTTGGGAATCTTCAAGTTAATCGTGACGGAGGAAACCTGTAGAAAAAAGCAATTCTGGTAGCTGTGAAGCCTTAGAAAGGCTTTGAGAATCTTCAAGTCAATAATCTGCAAAATAAATTTAGAAAATTGGTCATTGGTTTCCCGTTCGGTCCCTGGTTTGTTGTTTGGTCTTTGGATTTTTGTTTGTTTCATGCTAAGCGGTGAGGGACTCAGCTTGGAGAGATAGACAGAAGATGTACTTGACCACATTAGGTGTGAGCATGGAGCTTGATTTTGAGTTTATTTGTTTGTGTTAATGTTTGCCTGAGAGATTGTTTATTGTCGGCGAAGAATGACTGTTTTTGTTTATTGATTTTTGGTGTGTATTTTGTGATCGTTTTTGCTTTTGTTAGTAGTAGTGGATTTCCCGCCCCTTGGTATAAATTTTTGTTGTATTCTTGTTTTATTGTTGGTGTTCGTTGGTAGTAACCCACGCTTAAGTGATTAGGGAGCCCGTCGACTCCATGAATCCATCTTAGGCGGTTGCTGAGCCTGTCGGCAAGTTCCCAAAGGTAACCCGCTCGAGGTGGTTGTAGAGTCTGGTGGCTCGTTCTTGAAGGTAACTCGCTCGAGGCGATTGTAGAGCATAGTGGCTTGTTTCCGAAGGTAACCCTCGCTCGAGGCGGTTGTAGAGCCTGGTGGCTCGTTCTCAAAGGTAACCCGCTCGAGGGGGTTGTAGAGCCTGGTGGCTCATTCTCGAATGTAACTCGCTCGAGGCGGTTGTAGAGCCTGGTGGCTTGTTCTCGAAGGTAACCCCTTGAGGCGATTGTAGAGCATGGTGGCACGTTCTCGAAGGTAACTCGTTCGATGACGATCTCTGGAGAGGGTCGTGCGGTCTTCTGACCTCCACACCCATTCGATGGCGATCTCTAGAGGGGGTCATGTGGTCTTCTGACCTCCATGCCCGTTTGATGGTGATCTCTGGAGAGGGTCATGTGGTCTTCTGACCTCTATGCCCGTTCGATGGCGATCTCTGAAGAGGGTTGTGTGGTCTGACCTCCACTTTGGTTCGATTGCACCGCGAGTGTATGACTCGACTTTTGGTTGCACCACGTCCTAAGAAGTTCTCACAAAAAACAAAATAGGTAAGTGTAATATAACTTACAAGTTTGAGATTTGTGAACCTTAGCCACCTCGCTAAAGCATGGTGAAGGCTGATGATAGGTGGGCGATGCCCATGGGTATCCATGCCTTGGCACGAGCAGTGACAGAACCACATATGCTTTTCACGGAGACCTTGGTCTGGTTGCATGGTGGAGATGTCTATTTTGTTGCTTGCCGAGTGGTGTGGGTCTTGTTGCCTGCCGAGAGGCTTCGGTATTGTTCCTGAGTGGGTCATGGGATTCTTTGACCTCTATGCCCTTCTGGTTGCAGAGTGGGTCATGGGGTTCTTTGACCTCCACGTCCTTCTTGATTGGTGAGTGGGTCATGGGGTTTTTTTGACCTCCACGCCCTTCTTGATTGGTGAGCTGGTCGTGAGGTTCTTTGACCTCCACGCCCTTATTGATTGCACTGCGTCCTGAGAGATTTTCACTAACACACAATAGGTAAATGTAATACAAGTTACAAGTTTGAGATTTGTAAACCTAAGCCATCCTTCTAAAGTATGGTGAAGGCTAGTGACGTATGAGCGATGCCTGCGCACAACCATGCCCTGGCCTTGAGGAAAGCCTGAGATGCCTGTGATACTAGACGGATGGTCTATTCTTATACAAACAGATTAATAAGCCTGAGTGGTGCCTGGGAGGGGCTTTGTAGCCGGTGCTCCATGCCTCTCCACTCCTTGCGGGTGATTTCCAATGAAGTATATTCTTAGGACGCGTAGTCACTTGGATTTCGAGCAATTTATAACAGATATGCAATCATCTATGTTCATGATAAAAGAACACACATACCATATATATATATATGCAATCATACATATACGTTTGGACAACTGCACATTTTAGCTTTTTTACTCAGAGTAAAAGCTTGAGAGTGAAGATCGATCCAATTATGAAACAGCTAGGAAAAAAGAAAAATCCCATGAAAAGATTAGGTAAGAGGAAGTACTGATAGGGGAAGCATATAATATAGATGATGATGGGGGTATAAGCCAAAAAGCCTCTCTTTATTTGCATGACACTCGATCTAAAAGCAGCTTTTCCAACACAAATCATTAAGATCGGGTTTTGGGGTTTGATAGCTACATTTATATATATATAATTGATGATTTCTATGCTTAAACCTACCTTTCGCTGTTGTCCTCACCTGCAGTGATCTTCGTGCTATAGCTAGCAGTACTAACCATCATTCTAATCTTATCCCTATCACATGCATGGTATTGATCTTTATTGGGGAGTCAAGGTTTTTTAGTTTAACCTATCACACACGTTTATTTTGATAAGTTCTATATATATATATATACATATATATGTATATATATATAGATATATATATATACATATATATGTATATATATATAGATATATATATATATATATATATATATATATATATATATGAGAAAGCTATAAGCTTGGGAACTCAAATGGATTGTATATGTGATGTGTAATTAAGGATGCAACTAGTTTTCAATTGTATATATGCATGTATGTTTACTATTACTTATCTGTTTTTCCTTATCATGATCATCTTCATCTTTTCGACCTAATTTAGTTTTATATATATCAATGGATCATCATAGATATATGGTAATTATAATGCAATATGTAGCTAAAAGAAAGATAATGGGATAAGTTCTTCAAAGCAGCGTCGTCTTTCTTTTTTTAACCATTCATTGTAGCATTAGGAAAATAAATAATAGGAAATAATAAAGTAGAAGAGATCTTATATGATTTTGAAGACGATCTTGTAAATCACAGAATTCCCCTACTCTGCTTTTCAGCATAAAAAAAAATTGCGGTTTGCATGTGATCGCGTGGTAGTTGCCATGTGAAAATCACGTTGAGGTATGTAAAGATCCCACAAACGGCGTCACTGTTAAAAACATGTTTCACACCACCAACCATACGGATGACCTGCAACGAATAAAGAGGCGGCACCGGTTGCCCTGTGGAGTCTTCGATGCCAAAGTCAGTATAGAAATATAAGAGTAAATGTATGTAAAGAAGAAGTGAATCAAGTTTAGTTCAAGTGTAGAGTTTGTTACCTCTTATAGGCTATTTATAGAGGTTATTTCTTTGGAATGATAGCCTAATTTACATTATTAAAACCTTTTTCCTTTTAGGAGTGTGAGTCTATCTCTTATTAGGAGTCTAAGTCGTCTCATTGACTTTATCTCTTAGCTAAAGTTGTGGGGCTCAAATATCCCTTCCAAAAACAATTACGGGTGTAACTGGTTCGGTTCGATCCGATTTTGGACAAAATTTAGGATCGGACCGAACCGAAATGCACCAGTTTTGCATTTTCAAAAATAGATTACGTATCGATTACTCTCCTAAACCGGTACCTCTGATTTTACCAGTTTCCGGTCTGGTTCAGTCCAGTTTTCCGTTTTAATAAAATGCAAATTTGTCATAAAAAAATCTGTTTATAAAAAAAAAAAAAAAATCTGCTTTAAAAAAATCTGTTTTATTAAAAATCTGCTACTATTTACAAAAATTTACTTTAATAAAAAAATTGCTATAAAACAAAAACTGGAACAAGAAATTTGCTGTAAAAAAAATCTGCTATAATAAATATAACTACTACAAAACTGAAAACAAAACATCTACAATAAAAAGAAAATTCTGCTATGAAATAAAATAAGTCCAAAAGTCCAACAAATTACAAGTCCAAATTCTAAAGGTCTAAATTATCCAAAAGTTTCACAAATTACATTCCAAATTACAAATCCAAATTACAAGTCTAAATCACAAAAACATCCAATAAGAAACTTTACAACTAGAACAAATAGTTATGCATCATGCCAATTGCCACCAAGCCACCAACTCCAATGGTTCATTCAACAAACCTTGCAATTGTATAAAAATAAATCAAGCAGTTAATTCTAGTAAAAAGTTATTAATCACATTAAATGAAAAAAAACACTTGAGGAAAGATGTAAAAAGGAGACATACCTTAAATTAAATCATCTCCAGCCAAAGAAGTAGGTCTTGAAGAATTCCCTTGGTCTTCCATGAGCTCTACACAAAAGGGAAAAAAAGAATAAGCATAATAATTAAAACAAATCAAAATATGATATACACTTTAGAGACAGTAAAAGAAAAGGTGAAAGATGCTACATACCTGTATCAAATTTCTCAAACTCCTCAATATCATCCATTAAACTGCGAATGTTAATCGGGCAGAAGAAGAAGGAGCCAGTTTTGTGTACAAATAAGAGCTTCTACCATAAGTGGAGATAGGCTACTGTAGAAAGGATCAAGGACTCGACCTGCTATGCTAAAAGCCGTCTCAGAGGCAATTGTAGGTATCGGAACTGCAAGAATTATTTTTTGTTACTGAGCATGAATTTAGGTAGGGAGTAAAATAAAATTTAGACTTTGGGGCGCATTCTTGGAAGGAGTTAGTTTTCAATTTTCAATTTAAGTTCTTCTTGTTGGCATCTATGGCTATGTGATGTTATGGTTGCTGGTACTGGATCAGGTTGTGCCTATGAAAAGTCTTTAGCTTGGTATTGATGATTTAGTCGGCATAAAGATTTTAAAGAAATTTACGAAATATCTATTGCACATTTCACAGCAACTATACTTTTGGTGAGCCAACCTTAGATGAAGGAAATGACATGTATGGTTTGATCTAGCTAATTGGTGAAATGCGGTTTGCCCATCGGGGATTTGATGTGTTTGGTGCTTGTTGGTGTAACACGGTGGTTGGAATTGAAGTGGAACACGAGGAAGACATCTGAAGGAAATGAGATCAAACCCTAAGTGCATTCTGATGCCGTGGGCCTTGTCGTGGGCCATTGAAGGGAGACAAACTTGTTGTGGGCTTCCGTTTAGACGATAGGAGAAGTATACGGATTCAAGGGAAGGGACGTTGGGCTGATGCCTTGGGCAGACTATGTTATCCTTATGTTGTTAGTCGAATTAATTTTGTAAGGGCCTGTGGCCCAGTTATGTAGGGACTTTACAGTAAATTGCTTGTTAGGTATATTAGTGTCCTGAACGGACTTGACCTAGCATCTGGAATATTCTGTTGTTCATTGCTCCTATGGAGCTATTTGCATTCAAAGAAAGTGTAGCTAATGTCATTGTGAGGAAATACAGGTTACTTTTACTATTCATCCCATAATCTACTACATTTTGCTATAATCTATTACAAGTGATATCACAGAGCCCAAGGTCCTGCAACTTTGCAAGCCATGGTAGAAGGCATCCGTTTGAAAGATCTTCATGATGGCTTCACCTCCTTCAAGAGATCCACAGAATCGCACATAAAGAATACTGAGTCACAATTTAGCACCATTGGCGTTGAGCTCCTCGTAGTCCGTAGGCAGGTGGACTCAATGATGCAATAGTTCTCTATGTTGGCATCAGATCTGCAAAAGGGAAATGCAAATAAGTCAGGCAGTAATAGCAACAATGGAGAAAATAGTGATCAACAGGTGGTACCTCATTCAGGTGACATCCAGCCTAGATCTGTGAGGCTTGAGTTTCCTTTATTTGGTGGGGATGATCCACATGGCTAGCTTTACAAGGTAAACCAGGTTTTAACATTCCACAATACGTTACCACAACATCGTTTGAGGTTAGTTTCTTTTCACATGACTAGGAAGGCTTTGGATTGGTTTCAAGACCTTGATGAATCATGGGTGTTAAAGGGGTGGGATGAGTTTGTAAATGCCCCCCTAATACGTTTTGGCCCTAGTAGTTATGACAATCCTATGGAGCAGCTCACTAGGCTCGGACAAGTGGGCACTGTGGAAGAATACAAATCTGCCTTTGAAGTTCTTTCTAATAGATTAAGGGGTTTGTCTAAGAATTACAAATTGAGTTATTTTCTCAGTGGCTTACGAGATGATATATGTTTGACTATTAGAATGTTTAACCCTACCAGTTTGATTACAGCCTATGGACTTGCCAAAATCCAAGAGAAAAATGTAGCCCTCCATAAAAAGCCAATCACATGACCTGTTTATTCCCACTACACTGAACTTGCAACCATTAAATACTAGCCACCACATATTCACTCCAAATCAGAACCAAACAAACCTTATAACAAAGCTATAGTACCAGTCCAAAAAATAGTCAAAACCAAATAAAAATAAGAAGAGACAAAGGTTTGTGTTATCATTGTGATTCTAAATGGCACCATGGACATCAATGTAATAGCCCTAAGCTGTATTTGATTGAAAAAGTGGATGAGAACAGTGACAAGTTGTTGGAGGATACTGGCCAAGGTGTTGACTAGGAGGAGAAAGGGGACCTGTGCAATGTAGAAACGGCCCTAGAAATTTCCCTACATGCTCTTATTGGGTCAATGGGCCCTAAGACAATGAGGGTAAAATGAAGAATTGTCAATCAATGGGCTGTTATACTTATTGATTCAAGAAGTACCCACAACTTCCTGGATCAAGCTGTAATGTCTCGGGTTCCTCTAACTGTGATGGAGGATGACAAGGTTCGAGTTAAAGTTGCAAATGAGGAGTTAGTAGACAGTGAGGGTAAAGTGAAGGGAGTGCATGTTGGCATTCAATGGGTAGTGTTTGTAATGGATATGTATGTCCTAGTGCTTGCTGGCTGTGACATGGTCTTTGCAATGCACTGGTTGTAGGGCTTGGGGCCATTTCTTTAGAACTTTAAAGAGTTAACCATGCAATTTTATTACCAGCAAACTGCAGTGAAGTTAAAAGGGCTCACGGGCCAAACATGGATTGAAGAGGGTTCCATACACAAGTGTAACAACATGGAAAAAAAGGGGATAATGTTACAATTTATTGAAAACTCAACTAATCACCAAACTAGCCAAATTCCCGAAAACATACAACACCTCCTCAACAACTACTCAGATATTTTACCACCCTAAAAGGCCTACCTCCCACCCGTTCCCATGACTACACCATTACATTACAACCAGTCACTAATCCCACTTCTGTTCGACCTTATCACTATCCCTATTTTTAGATAGATGAAATTGAGAAAATTGTAAAGGAGTTGCTGGATTCAGGGGTGATTCGCCCTAGCCAAAGCCCCTATTCCTCTCCAGTTTTGTTAGTAAGGAAGACGGATGGCACATGGCGGCTGTGTGTGGATTATAGGGCTTTAAACAGTACTAAGGTATCCTATACCAGTGGTAGAGGAACTGCTGGACGAGTTGCATGGAGCCAAGGTTTTCTCTAAGCTTGACTTGAGGTCAGGCTATCATCAAATAAGAGTAAAACCAGACGACATTCCCAAGACTGCCTTCCGGACTCACGAGGGACACTGCGATTTCTTGGTTATGCCATTTGGTTTAACCAATGCACCCTTAACTTTTCAGAATCTAATGAATCAGGTTTTTAAGCCTTTTCTTAGAAAATTCATTCTAGTTTGTTTGTTTTTTTTTTTAAATTTTTTATGATATATTGGTTTACAGCCGCGATGCAGAGACTCACTTAAACCACTTGAAGGTTACATTTGACACTTTAAGACATCACAAGTTGTTCGCTAAGCTGAGCAAATGCAGCTTTGGATGCGAGGAGGTATCCTACTTAGGCCACTTAATTTCTGGTCATGGAGTAAGAGCTGACCCCGAGAAGCTTAAAGTTATGCTGGATTGGCCTAAACCACGGCCTGTCAAAGATCTCAGAGGTTTTCTAGGCCTCACGGGGTATTATAGGAGGTTTATAAAGGGGTATGGCACCATAGCTGTCAAGTTGACTGACCTTTTAAAGAAAGAGAAGTTTAAGTGGGAAGATGACACACAAACTGCATTTGATAAACTAAAAATAGCAGTGACACAGCCTCCTGTTTTAGCATTACCAGATTTTCAGTCCCCCTTTGTGATCGAGTATGATGCCTTGAGTGAGGCAATTGGTGCTGTTTTAATGCAAGGTGGGATGCCCATAGCCTTTTTCAGCAAGGCCTTGAAGGGACGGGCAGTGGGGATGTTGACATACGAGAAAGAACTTTTTGCACTAATTTCAGTGGGCCAAAAATGGAGACCTTATCTATTGGGCCAGGCCTTTGTGGTCAAAACTGACCATCAAAGCCTCAAATTTTTACTTGATCAAAGGATTGGGACCACGATGCAACAAAAGTAGATTTCAAAATTGTTTGGCTATGACTTTGTGGTAGAATTTAAAAGGGGAATGGAGAATGTTGTAGTGGATGCCTTGTCTAGGTAGGGAGGAGATACTGAGATCACATTGTCAGTTATTTCCTTACCCAGTTGGGACTGGATTAATGAGATCAAGGGGTTATATGGGGAGGACTTAAAGCTGTAAGAGTTATGGAGTAAGCGCCAAGCTAATGAGCTGATGAGTCCATATGCAGTAAAAAAAGGATTAATGCTCTACAAAAACAGGTTGTATATCCATGCTAATCAAGGTTTTATTAAGAAGTTTCTGGAATTAATTCACAACAGTCCAATGGGGGGACATATGGGGTTCGACAAAACCCTACACAGGCTAAAAATGGACTTTTATTGGCCTGGACGAGAGGCAGATGTGAAGGCATTTATTAAGGAGTGTGATACGTGTCAAGTGATGAAAGTCGATAACACTCTTCCTAGTGGCCTTTTACAACCACTACCCATTCTCTTAAGGCCGTGTGCAGACATTACAACGGATTTTATTGATGGTTTGCCTAGTTCTGGAAGGTTCAATGCTTTGGGGGTTGTTGTTAACAGGTTTACCAAATATGCACATTTTATGCCTATTTGCCATCCATACATTGTGAAGGATGTGGCTCAACCATTCCTAAAACATGTATTTAAATTGCATGCTATGCCCAGTTCTATAATCTCTGACCAGGACCCCACTTTCACAAGTAAGTTTTGGAAAGAGATTTTCTTCCTACAAGGAGTCCAGTTGGCCTTTAGCATTGCATACCACCCCCAAACGGATGGTCAGATAGAGGCCGTGAACAAATGGGTGGAGAACTACCTAAGATGTTATGTGGGGAACAGACCTAAGGATTGGGCTAAGTGGATTGAGTTAGCAGAGTGGTGTTACAACTCGAGCATCTATAAAATGTACTCCCTTTGAGGTATTATATGGGTATAAACCACCTAAGCTAACAAGTTATGTGTCAGGAACAACTAAATTAGAGGAGGTAAAAGTTACCTTGAAGACATGTGAGCAATGATGGAACCTGTTGAGGCAAAACCTGGTTAGGGCACAGGAAAGGATGCGAAAATATGCGGATAGGAAGAGAAAGGAGCAAACTTACCAAATCGGGGACTAGGTATTCTTGAAGTTGCAACCTTACACAATCCACCATCAGTCGCCGGCAAAGCCTTAAACTTTCTCCTAGGTTCTACAGGCCATATCAGGTTGAGCAAAGGATTGGCGAGATCACATATCGGTTGAAGCTTCCTTCCATGACTCAGATACATAACGTCTTCCATGTATCCCAACTCAAACTCAAACTCAGTCAAGGGTTGATTCCCTTAGCAACGTTACCCCTTGTAGACAACCACAAAATCATCAAGGCTGAACCTGAAGAAGTATTGAACTGAAGACTTAAAAAGGTGAAGAACAAACCTATGGTTGAAATCTTGGTCCGTTGGCACGGTCAAACTGCAAAAGAAGCAACGTGGGAGATGCACTGTCATCTCTGTGAAGATTGTCCCCACCTTGTGGGCAAGGTTTTTTGAAGAGAAGAGGAGTTGTGACATGGCGGGTGGAACTGAAGGGGAACACGGGGAAGACATCTGAAGGAAATGAGATCAAACCTTAAGTGTATTCTGATGTCGTGGGCTAGTTGTTGTCATGGGCCATTGAAGGGAGGCAGACTTGCTGTGGGCTTCCGTTTAGAGGAAAGGCGAAGTATACATATTTAAGGGAAGAGGCGTTGGGTTGATGCCTTGGGCCAAACTATGTTATCTTTATGTTGTTAGTTGAATTACTTTTGTAAGGGCCTGTGGCCCAATTATGTAGGTACTTTACAGTAAACTGCTTGTTAGGGTATATTAGTCTCCTGAACGAACTTGACCTAGCATCTGGAATATTCTATTGTTTATTGCTCTTGTGGAGGTACTTTCCCTTGAAGAAAGTGTAGCTAATGTCATTGTGAGGAAATACAAATGATTGTTACTGTTCATCCCATGATCTACTACATTTTACTATAATCTATTACGGTTGGTGACCGACCTATAGTTGAAGTGGATCAAACTTATGGTTTCAGTAATGGCGTGAAGTTGAAATTCTATAATACTTGTTAGTACAGGAAAATACTTCCAAGGAGGGTGTAGAATTAAGATTTCACTCTTATTTTTATTTATTTGGGTTAATTACACTTTGCCCCCTTGAATTTTCATTCAATTCTACTTTAGAGATCAGATTGCAATATATCTCACTTTGAAACATCCCAATGCGTGCGCTTTTATATCCTTGTCCTGAACATGAAAACCTGATGGATCAGCTTGATTATATTAATTTATCTCCTAGACAAGCATTGTACGTACTTTGCAAATAACTTGTACAATTCCTTACCTTTTATACCGGAATTCTGGATGTGCTCTTGGGCGGTGCGAGGGACTTGATTAAGCTCTAACTGTATGCAGATAAAGTTTCTTATCTTTTTATTTTCCTTGTCTATCCTGTTGAATCTCTTGGATGTTGAATTGATTTGGCAGGGCACTATTGAGGTTGCCAACCTTCTGGTTTGTAATGACATTAAGTGGAGTTTTGGGACTAGCAATCAGCTTCACTTCTATGTGGTTTCTTCATCAAACTGGGGCTACAACGTACAGGTAAGATTAAAAGTACTTGGCTTCGCCCCTGCCCCCAACAAAAAAAATAAATTCCGATGGGTGGTAATATGTTATTTCTGGGTTGAAATTTGTTTTTGTTTTCTTGTTTATTTTAATTGAGGAAAAGAAAAACATTACCAAACCAGGTCATTTCTTTTCTTCTTTAAAAAATATTCGTTTTCATAGTTATTTTAGATAAGATGGCATTAATTATAAAATGGGGTCGTTGAATAAGATCCCTCTATCCCATTGCTGGCATCCTTATTTTCAAAGTTCCTACCAGCTTAGAAAACTCGGCGAGCATATTCTCCGATCGGTAAGTTGTGTCCATGTCATTTACTTGAGTATGTCCATGTTCTTCCACAAACCACATGACATGAAGCACGATTCAATCTTGCACTTGAGCATGACCAAAAAAAACAATATTGCTCTCTGTAGGTCTCATAGCTGGAGTAGTTTTTGCAAGGGCCAAAATGCGGGAAAGATCTCGAACCTGAAAAAAGTTGCAAAAGTTACATATCTTGAACATGATAACCTGGTTTTGCACTTTGGACTAAATTGTACAAGAGAGCTGCACCTATGTCATGAAGTCATCAGGGAGAGTTAGTGGTGCAGTTTCCCATCAAAAGAGAGAAATAGGAGTGAACATGGAATGATCTTGGCTTATTTGCAACTGCTGTTCTGCCCGTTTTATTTATTTTTTTTCTTTTCCTTGTTACATGAGAGAACTGCATTATCTTCTATAGGGGAATGGGCTGGGTTGGGTTGGGTGTTTGGGTTGGTTGTATCGAGGGAAGATGCTTGCACTAATTCTTTCTCATATCTGTATATATACTGTTGTATTAAAAATAATCTTTCAGCAAGAACACCAATAATAGCAACACGTACCAAGATTGATTCAAGAGAATATAAACAGAAAAGAAACCAAGAGAGGTAGAACGAAAATACCAAGAACACAAGGATTTAACGTGGTTCGATCCTTTCGGATCTACGTCCACAGGGGCAACTGGCCAGAGATCATCTTATTCAAGCTTCAAATGCAAGGATGTGCAGGTTACAAGATTCAGGTCATCAATATGACCTTAACTCTCTGAATCTCACTGATTTACAAGTTTCTCTCTATAAAACCCTCCTCTCTATCGAAGCCTCTCTCTGCCTCTTTGTATTCCTTTTCAGATATGGGCTACAGTAGCCATCGTAAGCCTTTTATAAGGCTGCCTCATTTCAATAACCCTAAAGCATCTGATCAAAACATGTGGCCATCTCAATAGCCGATGGATTACAAGCCAAGTATCAGATTTATCACAAAGAAACAAACCAGAGAGAAAGGACACGTGGCCACTTCTTTGACCATTAGTTACAAGACTTAAAAATACAATTACCACTTTAACCTTCTAAATACAAATTGTTGACACATTAGTAATCATATACATATACTGTTCTGTTCTAAAATTTCGTAATCCTTACATACTGGTCCTACTTTTATCTAGTCTTCTTCTACTTGTGTTCTCTCTAAATATATATATATATATATATATATATGATTTTTGTGGTTAAAATTAAAAAAGGTACTAAAAAATTGATTAAAAAAAATAATAGAATGTGCTATGTTCTCTGTTATATTTGTACCAAAACCGAACGACGTCGTTTTATTTGCCTTATTACATGATCCGTTTGGATTCAGAAAATATCTCATTTTATCATTATAACTTTCTTAAATTCTCACACAAAATAATACATATAATAACAAATTCAACTTTTTTAAATCTTAAAACAATAATAATATTAAAAAATAATATTCTAACAATATTTTTTTCAACTTTTATCTTTCATTTAAAACCATCTTATCTCATCTCTGAATCCAAACCAATCTTTAAAAATGAGGACTGTTACATCCACAAAAAAATTATACAAAAACAATCTTACAAACTGATGTGGCTTCATCTGATTTGTTAGATCTATTTTATAATAAAAGTAATTTTATTATAACAATCTGACGAATCACATCAAGTCATGTCAATTTATGAAATTATTTTTGTGTAATCACTTTGTGATTAGAGTATTTTCCTTTAAAACCATCCACTGTTTCGGTGAATTTCCAAATCCCACATATTGACTGTGCGTGGGACTTGTATCAGTGTGTGTATCGTGGAACACACAAAACGATCATCCCTCAACATGATTAAAGTTAAAAGTTGAATAAAATATTGTTAGAATATATATTTTTAATATTATTTTTATTTTAGGATTTGAAAAAGTTGAATTGTTTATTTTATTTTACGAAAAAATTTGAAAAAGTTGTAATGATTAAATGAAATGAGATGAGATATGAGTTGAGAGGAGTTGTGAAAACAAACGAGGCCTTTAACTGCAATCACTAAGTTTCATTGTAATTGAGCTCATTTCGACAAAGATAGGATTGATCATTCTATGTGTAGGGTTTTGCATCAAACATTGATGGGAATGGAATTCCCCACAATTCATTACTTAGCTCTGGCTTCTTTTGTTCTACCTTAGCATCCTGTTTTTTATCCTATTGCAAGCATAAGCTAATCCATAGAAAAGCTGAATTCAGAAAATTCTTTTTTTTGCGAGCATGTGTTTTCACTCGAATTTTAAATGCTGTGCATGATTAAATGTTGTGCCTATTATCTTTGTGGTTTAACTGTTTTAAGTATCCATTGCTTGAGGCGACTAGCCTTGGAGTATGTGTTTCTCAGATGGTTGATTCAGATTGTTTTTCTGCCCCCTTCTATTGGATCATTTCTTAAGCATGCACATCTACTGAACTTCAATATAGGTTATATATTCTTTTTTCCTGTGGGAGACGTATGTTTATTACCCACATCCATCTAACAGAAATATACCTTTCACAACACATTCCTAGCAACTCAATTATACAAAAACTGCCAAGGTCCTTTAGACCAGCTGACATAATTAGGCCTGATCTCCAAATGAGATAATCAAGTTCGAACCCCCACCCCCATTTATATAAAAAAAAAAGTTACACAAAAACTGCTATTTTCTTGATGTTTCTTTCCTTTTTTCGTTGACACTTCTACGTTATATTACCTTTTTGGTTGTACTAATAAACATTACATCTGGTAGATGTTGTCAGATCAGCAGTTGGGTTTGCTGTATTCACAGCTATTCTTTCGTCATGGGCCCTTACGTTTGCAATTGGAGGGGGTCTCTTCGGACCTGTTTGGGATCAACTTGTAATGTACAATCTCGCTGAGAGATTAGGCTTGACTGGTTGTAGCTAGTCCTATGCCCTCTTCTTGTGAATTTCATCGGTCATACACTTTGCATTAGCCTTTTTTTCCCCTTTTTGTTGGGTATTACAATTTACAGGTGTTCCTCTGCTCTATTTTGAACGCTGCATGATTCATGTAGATATGTTTTGTTTGAGGCTTTCTAGAACGTTTTTGTTATGTAAGTTGATATTGAAGCCTTCCTTTACCGCAAGTAACGTCCTTATAACTGCACTATCGTATTTGTCGGCACCCAATTTTCAGTTTTCAAATATATATATATATATATATATATATCTCACGTTATATTACTTATTACGTAAGAATTATAAACTTCGGTCATATTTACTCGGTTATTTGATATGTTGATTAAAGTATTTGAAATGCTTAATATTGAGCTCTTAAAGAAAGAGAATACATAGAACTTGTAAAATAGAGCCATAAAAACTCTCATACAAGTTTAGTTTAGTTTAGTTTAGTTTTTTTTTTTTTTGTGTTTTTATTTTTTATTTTTTGGTGTGTGTGCAGATTTATTCAATTAAAAACTTTTTATCATGCAAAACTTTCCCTCGCCTCCATCTGGACAACTCTTTAACACTAACATGCTCCTTTTGTGAATGCATGCAGCGTTCCCAACTGTTCATGAATATTCTCACTATATATTATGTACTGGTGATCGTTTTGCACGCACACATTATCAATGCCATTAACAAAGCTAGCATTGAAATTGCTAGAAGTACTTGGAGATGTGATGAATATCGCTGAATGCAATTATTTCTTCTACTTTTTGAACGTCAGCAAACTCCTTGGAAAGATGCGTACAAAACTTATCACTCCAGTCTCCACATGTAAATGATGCTGGCCCTTTTTTTATTTTCTTTTGTGTGTGTGTGTTTTTTTTTTTTTCAAGTTTTATAAGCTCTACGTCAATTGTGACTTCTTAAACAGCCTCTAAATAAATCAAGGGGAGCTATCCAGTTCGGGCAATAACTTTAGGAGATCTTTTTTTGAGAGAAGAATATGTTGAAGAAAAATTGTACAGATATAGTAATCTGATAAATAATACGGCTTAGAAGCTACGTGTAAAACATTATCTTTAAAGTGATAATTGCCCCCACTCAAGAGTTTACTACCGGATTACAAGCAATTCACCTCTAAGATAAAACAAAGTCACTAGTTATAGATAGCAATTTTGAAATTTTTCTTTCAAATTTTCTCTACAAAATTGTGTAAGTGATTGAAAATATGGATGAATAGAATAAATAAATTTGTGGGTCTCATCCTCTATTTATAGAGAATGAAGTGATACCATGTGAAAAATCACAACTCTTAACTTGTGATGATATGAACCCGCGGGAATGGAATCCCTTGAACCCACAATCAATTTGAAAACTCTCCAAAAAAGTCAAAATCAAGTCAATGGATAGAGAACCTAGACACAATGAGAAATCGTTCCAAGAACTTAGATTATATTAAAATCTAGACCCGTCGAAGAACCCGTCTCAAGAACCCAGATTACAAGGAGGAACGCCACAAAGGTTGTGATTTACCTTTGAAAAGTTCAAAAGTTTAATTAAGAACAAGAGGAGTAAAACTCAACTCACAATGAATAAATTCATCAAATTTCATAAATTTCTTAAAATGAGGCAACAAAGAGTATTTAAATCAAAACTTAATTAAAACCCTTGCCAAAATAATGCACATTTTACCCAAAATGCCCCTGGATGAACAGTACGGTGATGAACAGTGCATCGGCTACATTAACTCTACAGTAACCCCTTGAAACCCTAGTTCCTAAAATGTAATTTTCCAAATAAGCCATTGGCCAAAATACAAGGCCTTTCCAAAAACCCTAGTTCATAAGAAATAAGACATATGTGGGCCAAGCCTCCTCAAGCCCAATTATTCTAGACTAATTCTTATAACTAATAAAATAAGCCCCTTTAATAAAATAAATAAGTCCAAGGTCTTCAATCACATAATCATAATAATATGCCCCATCTTGAATATTCAGCTCTTGCTAGACTCGTCCCAAGTTGATTACACCAATCCTTGCATTGCTTCCATGATCTTCTTTGCTCTTGATCTTCTAATTGGCCCATCTGAAACTTGCAAAGGATATTTAAGACTAGGCTCACCTTGGTTCTCATCATTCCCCTTCTCTTCAAAAGGATTCGACCTCGAATCTCCACCTAAAGCTTTTCTTACACCAAAATGACCACTCCAATTATATGCAAACTCAATAAATGACAAGCAATAGTCCTGCAAACGTTCATGCAACATGTTAATAAATGACAAATGATAATTCCACAAACGTTTATGCAACATTTCAATGAATGACAAATGATACTCTCACAAACGTTCATGCAACACATCAATGAATGACAAATTATACTTTCACAAACGTTCATGCAACACCTCATTGAATGGTAAATGATATTCCCACAAACGTTCATGCAACACAACAAAAGTCTTCCTTACACCAAGGTTACTTAACAAACCACCATGTCTATCACACACAAGCAACTTACGCTTAAAACTAGTAGGCACACAAAGTCTATTCTCTCTAAACAAATACCAATCTAGTTTATGCAACTTACCAAATGATGCTTTCTCACATGTTCGATACACACTAGCAAAGACATCATCATTAGCATGCAATTCCTTATCATATTCAAGTTTCAACAATTTTGCATATAAAATGAAGATAAGGATATACCTTTTTGCTAAAGCATCAATCACAAAATTTTTTATACCTTGTGTGTATTTGAATATAGGAGGAAAGGTATCAGCGAATTCCTTCCACTTAGCATGTTTTCTATTCAACTTACATTGTCCCTTCAAGTACTTCAAGGACTCATGTTCATCAAAGAAAGGTCGGTTAGGAATTATTGCACCTGGCATAAAATCAATGTAGTGCTCTATCTCCCTAATAGGTGGCAATCCACAAAACACACAGTTAGGAATCATGACCTCATATCCCTGCAACAAAGAAATAACAACACTAGGCAAAGAGTCGTTAAATTTGTTAGTATAAAAGCTTGCCTTAGCATAAAAACTCACTTTTGTCTTTCTATTTCTCAATGCAATCTCTCTTTCTTTTTCCTCTCGTGGCTCCACTCTTTTTCTTGACTTTCAGCCACCTCTCTATTTTCTTTTTCACTCTCTCTTTCTCTTGATGTTTCAATTCTTTTTTTTTTCTCTCACTCTCTTTTTTTCTTCCACTCTCCTCTTTTTTTGAACTTTCGGTCTCACAATTATTTTTCAACTCATTATCTTTTTTTCTTGAGGTTTCAATCTTACTCTCATCTTTTCCCTTAGGTGGTTCAGTTTGCCCCTTTGTTACAGTTTGATCATTTTTGTCTCACTTTGGTTCCAAGGAGTACTAGAAACCAAAGTATACCTTGATGTACCATTTCTTTTCAACTGCCTCTCCACCTCATAGCCATGTGTATCATGTCCTCTACCTTCATATAATGTTGCAACTCAACTACATTGGTTATCTCCCTATTCAACCCACTAAAAAATCTAGCCATCATGGCCTCCCGATCCTCCACTAGATTAGCCCGAATTATAGCCATCTCCATCTCCTTATAGTAATTCTCTACACTCCTAGACCCTTGTGTAAGATTTTGTAGTTTTTGGTAGAGGTCTCTATAGTAATGGCTAGGTACAAATCTCCGCCTCATGATAGCTTTCAACTCCCTCCAAGTTTCTACAGGCCTCTCAAGATTCCTCCTCCTATTGGTCATTAATTGATCCCACCAAATACTCGCATAATCAGTGAACTCAATTACCGCCAACTTCACATTCTTCTCATCAGAGTAATTATGACAATCAAATACCAATTCTATTCTTTTCTCCCACTCTAAATAAACTTCAGAGTTAGTTCTACCTTGGAAGGATGGTATTTTCATTTTGATGCTCCCAAGGTTCTTATCTATTCCATCTCGACCCCCCGGCTTTGCCCTAAGTCCTCTTCCATGCCTAACTCCTCTATGTCTATCCAATCCAACTTCAGATGTTAGGTCTTCCTCATCCTCACCAAACTCTCCATTCTCATACCCATTCTCAATACTAGGCTCACGTCGCCTTTTATCTTTCCCACCTTACATATTTCTAATCAATGCTTCTTGATGATCCATATTATTCCTCACTTCACCTAACACCAAGTTCAACCGCTCAAACTGTTGTTGCATGGCTTGCAACACAAAGGATGAGTTATTTGCCATCCCCTTTAGTGAAGAGCCACTCCGGTGAGACATCGTAAAGTGCTGCACAAAAGAATGTTAGTAGAAAACCTCACACACTCTTTTACGTGTTTACACTCAAATAATGGCACTCCACTCGTATTTCACTCTTAATTAGCTTTTTATTCGATAATAATCTCACACACTCTTGCATTTTACCTCAAGAGTTTTCCCACTCAAGTTCTGTAAGAATTAATTGAACTCAATCAAGATAATGCAACCTTGTTTTATCTGAATGAGTAATTAAGTTCAGGAAACAAGAACGAGAAATAAGGAAGGAATAAAATGACACGAGACTCAAGGAATTTATATGAGGGAAAAAGTAATTATAAAAACAAGATATCAACTAGAAACATGTATTCAGCCCATTTGATGATAAAACTCAATCAACAAATGTCTTTCTTTCTCATTGTTATAACAATGTATCAACCTTTAAATATGCTACCTTTTCTTTTTTTCTTCTACTTCTCTTTTTTTTTTTTTTTTTTTAATTTTCTTTTCTTTCCCTTTCCTTTCTTTTTTCTTTTCTTTTCTTTTTCCCTTCTTTTCTTTTCTCTTCGTTTCTCTAATTCAATCACAAAAAACAATATTCAATTGTGAAAATCAAGCAATTGACAAAAACCCTAACAATAACTCAAAAACCCTAAGATAAGTGATCAATGGCAGCCCCTAGAACAAGAGATTTCAGTCAATACAAACCCTAGAATAATGAAATTGGCAGCCCTAAGAATAGTGAAGAAATTCAGCAGCCACCTTTTTTTTTTTTGGTAATGCTAGAAGAATGAAACCCTAGAATTAAATATGCAGGAAATAAAGATAGAATCAGACCTGAATGGAAACCTAGCTCTGATACGTGATGATATGAACCTGCGGGAATGGAATCTTTTGAACCCACAATCAATTTGAAAACTATCCAAGAAAGCCAAAATCAAGTCAATGGATGGGAGAACCTAGACCCGATTAGAACTCGTTTCAAGAACCTAGATTATATTAAAATTTAGACCTATCGAATAACCCGTCTCAAGAACCCAGATTACAAGGAGGAACGTCACAAATGTTGTGATTTATCTTTGATAAATTCAAAAGTTCAATTAAGAACAAGAGCAGTAAAACTCAACTCACAATGAATAAATTTATCAAATTTCATAAACTTTTTAAAATGAGACAACAAAGAGTATTTAAACCAAAACCTAATTAAAACCCTAACCATAATAATGCAACTTTTATCCAAAATGCCCTTGGATGAACAGTACGTCGATGAACAGTGCAGCGGTTACAGTAACGTTACAGTAACCCCTCGAAACCCTAGTTCCTAAAATGTAATTTTCCAAATAAGCCTTTGGCTAAAATACAAGGCCTTCCCAATTATTTTAGACTAATTCCTATAACTAATAAAATAAGTCCATTTAATAAAATAAACAAATCCAAGGCCTTCAATCACATAATCATAATAATAGGCCCCCATCTTGAATATTCAGCTCTTGCTAGACTCGTCCCAAGTAGATTGCACCAATCCTTGCATTGCTTCCATGATCTTCTTTGCTCTTGATCTTGTAATTGGCCCATCTGAAACTTACAAATGATCTTTAAGACTAGGCCCACCTTGATTCCCATCATGTGACTTTTCAACTAATAGTTATAGTTTAAAGGTCATGTTGTTTCATTTAGAGACCAAGGGCTGGCATGTCTGGTCAAGTAGTTGGACACCACCCTTCCCAAGGAAGGTCACTGGTTTGAAACACACTTATTCAACATTTCAATTGAATTTATTTTAAAGCATTGCACCCATCCAAGTGGGTCTTCAAACGGGACGGCCCAAGCATAGTGTCTCTTATTTAAATTATGTTTGGGAATGAGATGTGATGAGAATTTTGGAATGAGATCTATTTCCAAACAAGCCCATTCCATGATTCATATTTCAAAGGCAACAGTCATGAATATGTCTGCACAATGTGTTTGGTTTAAATTTTGAGATGCATTCAGAATATCTAAGATTCCCATATTTCCCACAAGGCTCAATAAAGGCTCCATTTTTACGGTTGGAGGAGTTGGGCCGAGACTTTGGACCATGATCAGCAAGCATCCGGCTTACATAGGGATTGATCAGGAACCCCAACTCCAACTCCAAGTCCTCATCGATTAGGCATTCATCGAGGCGGCTGCCGCTGCATTGGACACTGGTGTTGCTCTTACCAACGACAACAACACTACAACAATATGCATTAAGGAGAATCATGATCATCATCAGCAACATTGCTAATAATGAAGGAGTAGCTGTTCTCCCTCCCTTGGGATTACACACCGCCATTTCAGTATTTCTTAGGGTATGTTTAGGAAGTGAAATGACATGATAATTTTGTGAATAGTAGTAAGACAGTTTGTGAATAGAAGTGAAATAGTTTGAGTTGAGTATTTTTTAGATTTTGGGAAAAGAAAGAGAAAGAATTAAATAAAAAATATTATAAAATTAAAATATTGTTAGAATATAGTTTTATAATATAATTTTTGTTTTAAGATTTGAAAAAGCTGAATGATTTTTTATTTAAAAATTTAGAAAAATTGAAATAATTAGTTTGAAAATCTTTGTTTTTAAATTATTTTTGAGAAGAATATGAGAATTTTGGTAGCGATCGGGAGCCTTCTCCACTCACTCACAATACACACTGTGTACATGCATGGAGAGTATATATATAGTTGAATAAAGAAGAAAGTGATGACGAGCAGATCAAGAATTACGAGATGCGTCACTAAAGCATATTAGTAACTTGATTCTTTCCTTTACCATGGCTAATCACTTCCCAGTCTTAAAATCTTGTTTTTGGGTTAATAATAACAGAAGCTGAATAGTTTAGGGCCGGGCCTTTTCGGAGGGGAAGCCAATGCCAAATTATCGGCAAAAAAGTAGTTGTCATTGTGTATTGTGTGTTCAGAATTATAGAAAAGATAGTGGCAATCGTTAGGTGTTACGTAATCTTTTTAAAAATAAAAAATAAATATAAAATTTATATAAAAAATTATGTTTTTAATAATAAATCTTATGTTTTTCAAAAGAATTATACCATATTTACATATTTCACAATTATATATAACTTTCCTACTTTTTAAGCGTCTGACGCTATAATAGGTTAAAGAATTAAGAATATAACTTTTCTTTTGGCATAAATAAAGGGGTCCAACCAGAAGTTAGTAAGAACATTCACATTAACTTGACCAAATGAGAAATTTAGTTAAACTTTATATAATTAATGTAAAAACACTCCACATTGAAAAGACCAAATTTAAAATAAGATGGACTTTTGTTACAGTGGTTGGTCAAAGATGGAGAACTACAATTGATTCACTAAATATTAAAATACTAATTTCTCACTCCAAGTAAATATTAAAATATTAGTTTCTCACTCTAAGCAAAACTATTATTTGGTTTGTAATTAAGAAATTTAGACAAAATCTTAGATGAATTTAATCAAATATTTTTTGTTATTAGCATTAAATGACTTTTGAAATTATGATTTTTTTAATATTAATATTAATTATAATATAATTATTATTAATATTAAATTAGTAGAATTATCAAATGTGATACAAATAAATTAAATAAAAAATTATTAATTTAATAATATTATATTATTATATAGAGAGTGAATGATTAATTTAATATAATAATTAAATTTAAATAAAATAAATAAATATAATAAAATATAATATTAACTAAATTTTGAACATACATTCGGCTATGCCAACGAGTTACTCTAAACAAGACGGACCCATTTGTGGAAGTAAATTATTGGAGGTAGAGACCTTACGCACGTTTCACTTTCTAATTAGCTAGAGACCGACCTTATCCACGTTCACTTTCTAATTAAAGTGAGACCTTACCCACGTTACTTCTGACAAATGGGTCCAGCTTGACCCCTTAAGAAAAAGTCATATTCTTAAATATTCTTAAAAATGTGCTAGGAAGTCCGATTTGAGTTTTTTTTTGGTTCGATTGGACATTTTATTTTTTTTTAAATTTTTTTATTTAGTGATTAAAAAAATATTATTTAATAATATGGCAAATTTTTTAATTTATTAAAAATATTTAAAAGTGTTAAAAAAATAATGTAAAAAAAAATCAAAAATTGGTCGTCCTCTTAAGTAGAAATTGGTCTGTTACACTCTCATTGTGAAGGTAAGAAACATTTAACCTGCAATCACTAACTTTCGTTGTAATTGAGCTCATTTTGCCGAAGATAGGATTGATCATTCTATGTGTAGGGTTTTGCATCAAATATTAAAAGAAATGGAATTCCCCACAATTCATTACTTAGCTTTTCTTCTTTTATTCTACATTAGATAGTCCAATTTTTTATCCTATTGCAAGCATAAGCTAATCCATAGGAAAGCCGAATTTAGAAAAAGTATTTTTTGCGAGCATGTGTTTTCACTCGAATTTTAAATACTGTGCATGGTTAAATGTTGTGCCCATTATCTTTGTAGTTTAACTGTGTTAAGTATCCATTGCTTGAGGCGACTAGCCTTGGAGTATGTGTTTATCAGATGGTTGCATGCGCATCTACTGAACTTCAATGTAATTTATATATTATTTTTTCCTGCCGGACACATGTCTCTATTATCCACGTCCATTAACTGAAATGTACATTTTACAACACATTCCAAGCAACTCAATTATAAAAAAACTGTGAAGTTCCTTTAGACTAGATGGCGTAAGATTTGGTCTTCAAATGAGAGAATCAGATTCGAACCCCCACCCCATGTATATTAAAAAAGGAAAAAGTTATACAAAAACTGCTATTTTCTTTATGTTTCTTTCCTTTTTTTCATTGACACTTCTAGGTTATATTTCCTTTTTGGTTGTATTAATAAACATTACATCTTGTAGATGTTGTCAAATCATCAATTAGGTTTGCTGTATTCACAGCTATTCTTTCGTCATGGGCCCTTACTTTTGCAATTGGAGGGGAGCGTCTCTTCGGACTTGTTTGGGATCAACTTGTAATGTACAATCTCGCTGAGAGATTTGGTCGCTTGACTGGTTGGAGCTAGTCCTATGCCCTCTTCTCGTGAATTTCATTGATCACACAATTTGCATTAGCCTTTTTTTTTCCCTTTTTGTTGGGTATTACAATATACAGGTGTTCCTGATCTGCTCTATTTTGAACACATGATTCATGTAGATATTTTCTGATTGAGGCTTTCTAGAACCTTTTTGTTATGTAAGTTGATATTGAAGCCAAGCCTTGCTTTACTGCAAGTAATGGCCTTAATTATAACTGCACTATTGTGTTTGTTGACACCCAATTTTCAGTTTTCAAATAACTTTAGGACATCTTTTTCCGAGTGAAGAATAGACATTAATTTGTAAGATATATTTGTAGTTATAGGCATATATACCAACTTCAAAGTCGTTGTGGAAATAGCAGTATCTTCTCCAAAAGAACGAAAGTAATATATCAATTCAAACACATAAACGTAACAGGGTTTCACAATCATTCAAGGCAGTAATACACATAGGATATAGCTTGGAGAACGAAGTGTACTAGAACTGAAAGGAAACACACTAGTTCCACGATTCAAATTTCAATCCATGCAATGGCAGTAAATATCTTGGCACAGACATTGATGTTTGTCTGATGGATTCTTTCCATGAATGCAATTATAATATTGAGGGTCCTTGGATTTCCCACAAGACTTAACAGCTGGTTCAGAAGGATTAGTGCTTTGAAGCTTTGGATCAGGAGGATCAACCAGCATCCGTCTTATGTAGGGGTTCATGAGGAACCCCAACTCCAACTCCAAGTCCTCCTCGATCAGGCATTCATCGAGGCGTCCGCTGCTGCATCGGAAACTAGTGTTGCTCTTAGCAAGGACAACAACACCATAACAATATGCGTTAAGGAGTATCATGATCATCATCATCAGCAGCATTGCTGGGAATGCAGGAGCAGCTGTTCTCCCTCCTTAGGATTACACACCTCCATTTCAGTATTCCTTAACCCTTACTCACTCCTGAATGTAGCTGATCGATCTCCCTCCCTAGCCTTCTCCACTCACTCACTCACATAACACACTCTGTGTACATGGAGATACATGGAGAGGCCAGGTACAATACTTATATATATAGTGTTGAATAAAGAAGAAAGTGGATGATGAGCCAGATCAGGAATTACAAGATGCGTCACAAAAGCATATATATTAGTAATTTTATTCTTTCCTTTACGATGGCTAATCACGGCCCACGCTCTTTAAATCTTGTTTTTGGTTGAATAATAACAGAAGGATAGCTGTTTATGGATGCCTTTTCGGAAGAAGAGCCAACAGCAAATTGTCGGCCAGAAAGGTTATTGTCATTTGTGTGTTCAGAATTCAGATTAGTTGTTAGAAAGTGAGCAGATAATTAAGGTCTCTCGCTCCAATAATTTAGTTCTAACAAATGGGTCCCGCTTGGCTTTTGGATGGACCCTTCATTTATGCCAAAAGAAAAAGTGATATTCTCAATTCTTTAATCCATTATCACTTCAAATGATTAAAACAAAAAACATTTAGGATTTTTATTTAGGATTAGCGTCCAATAAAATTTTGAATTCCATTTTAATATTCATTCTAATTGAGATATTGAAATAAAATATTTTAATATTGATAGGTTTTGGTGTACCATTTCAAAATAATCATCTTATAAAAGTTTAGAATGTTGAAGTCTATAATAAGCTTTCTTAAAAATGAGTGAATGCATTGAAAAAAGTGGAATGATTATAAATTTTTAACATATAATTATATATATACTTTCTCTTGGCCATTTAAGAAAGCATTTTATAGATGCGTTAGAGCATTGGTAATATGTAAAGTTTGGTTATTTTTTAATCTTATTAGAAAATTAAAATAAAAGTAAAGAGTACGATACATTTATAAAGGCCTTTTTTACTTTAAAGTTACGTTTGGGTAGTTAGATAATTTCAAATTATTTGTGAATAACGATAAAAATATGATAAAAAATTAATAATAAAATATTAAATAATAATAAAATATATATATAAAATAATAATAAAATATTAAATAATAATAGATTGATTTCAAATCATTACACTATCTAAACACAACCTAAGACTCAAGCGCTTTGCCAGCTGAAAGCTGCAAACAATTTCTAGGCTAGTTGGAATCTAGTCGAAATATCAAAATCCGTCTGGAATAGAACGGAACAAGTCGAAATGGCCGGAAATTAACCTAGAACGGAATACCCACCTAAGCCGTGCCTATTACTGTTTCGGCACAATAAATTTCGGATGGAACAAACGGAAATAAAAATAATGGTGTCCAAACCAATCTCTTTACAAATTGGGACCAAACTTCCTTTAAACTGCAGTGCCAACAATTTGATTTGGACATTTGGAATATCTCAAACTTCTATAAATAATAATAAAATAATATGTGAATAATAGTTAAATAATTTGAGTTAAAATATTTTATTAAATTTTAGAATATGAGAGAGAAAAAATTAAATATAATTATTATACAATTATTTAAATATAATTTTTATTTTAAAATTAAAAAAAAATTGTATTGATTTTTATATATATTTTACTTTGAAGATTGTAAAAGTTATAGATAATGATTATATAAAAAAAAATTAAATATTTGAAATAGATAAGTAGTTAGGTGTTTGAAAAGATTTAGAAAATTGTGAAAGGTTTTGAATATTTTTTTATCTCTATGGAATTAAATCTCTATGACTTGGTCATATTTGGTAGGAATGAAGATAATAATTGCCAGACTGATAGCATATAGTAGCCTTTTTGGAGAAGCCAATAGCAAATTGTCGGCAGAAAAGGTGTTTGTCGCTGTGCATGTATATGCGGCAGGATTTGGTGTGATCTTGATAAGGTCTCTCGCTCCAACAATTATCTAGGTTCTACCAAATCATGAGTCCGGCTTGGGTGCTTTTCGATTTTACACTTTCTTTACTATTATTTTACCATTTACACTTCTGCTTTTTTTTTTCTTTTTCTTTTTTTGTTCTTTTTATTTTTTTATATTTTTGATCGTTCAATCTGGGGAAAAAATATCAAACATAACATTCTTATATAATTTTAAAAAAATCATTAATCTTACAATTTAAAAAAATTTAATTTTTAATTAAATTACATGATTACGTTAATTGATTGAATTTATTTTCTTTTAAATTATAGAAGAATGTCTTGTTCTAAGATTTTTAATCTAGATTCAAATATCAAAAGAAAAAAATAACTAACTGAATAGTAAAATTGTAGTAAAGCAAGTGTAAAGGTATCTTTATCTTTATTTATGTGAAGAAGGAAAATAGTATTTATTATTCATTTCCCTATGAGCTGAGAAACTAGCAATTTGAAAACAAAAAAGATAAGAATTAGCCTGTGAAAGGAAGATGTACAAATAATGGTGGTAGAGGAAATTTGGTGTGGACAACACATTTAGGACAAGAATGAACTCAACCAACTCAAAGAAATCCATATACTCATCTCAGACAGGAAAAATTTATAAGTTGGTATGGATAACGTATTTAATAAAATATTTGCATGATATAATTTAATTTATAAGATAAATTTTAAAATTTAAATCAAATAAATCAAATCTTACCATTTAAGTGATATAAATGATATATTTTACATACAGACAACACTACTATTCATCTCTCTTCTTACATAAAAGTGTGCCCACCATTATACTTTGGACATCTCAAACCCTACCAACAAGCCCAAACCCTATCTCTCCTATAAAGTCCAATTTGTATTCGCAAGTCATCTCAACTCATTTTAACTTATCTCAACTCATCTCATTATTATTCATTATTATTCATCAACTTTAACTCACAAATCTCATTACTATTCACAACTCATCTCATTATTATTCACAATCCATCTTAACTCATCTCAACTCATCTTTGAATCCAAACAATACCTTTATCTCTCTTCTTCGTCAATGTCGGGTGTGGTATTGAACAAAATAATTAGTAATCATTGTTATTTTTCAAAATTTTTAAATAAAAAATAAAAATAAAATAATTTTTTTTTCAAATTATCAAATAAAAATAATTTTATAATTTTTTTAAAAAAATTTCTTTATTTTTCTAAAATTTTATAAAATATCTTCAAATTATCTTATTATTATTTATAAAATTTTCTTGAAATCTTATTTCTAAACTTATCCTGACCCAAAAAAGAGATTACCTTTAAATTTATAGTACTATTAATGTTTTATTTCTATTTTTAGTTTTATCTTTTTATTTGTATTAATCTGAGAAGTCTAGTCATGTTTTATGCTTTTTCTGACGCTCAAATCCACCAGAAGATATTACAGGTTAAGGTAAGGACGACTAGAGATGAAGCCGGAGAACGTACGATTAGGTGATAAATGAATCAGTCTCTTCAGTAGTCTCTTCGATATTCACTCGATTAAATTCGAATCGAACTCGACTCGTGAAAAAAAAAAAAGAACCTCGTTCGTGAAAGCAGATACTCGCTCGATTTGTAAATGACACATACCCGACAAAACTCGACTCGACTCGGCTAAGGCTCGTTAAGGCCCGCTCGTTTATACTCGAATCGACTCGTTAGCTCGACTCGATTAAAACTCATTTATATATTGATAAATATATATATATATATATACACCATATATATATGTATTAGCTAATAATATAAACATACCACTTTTATAATTAAATATAAAATATGTAATCAAATTACTTATATCTATATAGTGAATATTCTTCATAGGTATATTTTATAATTTGTATAATAATTAGTCGATAAAATTTAATAATTTCATATACTAGTATGTAGGAACCATATATGAAATAGATATATATTATCATATTAAGTGTATATATTAATAATATATGCACGCATATAATATATTGTTATTTTGGATAAATATCAACTAATTAGATATTAATTATTTATAATTTTTTTAAAACTTTATAATTCAATAGAGGTTCTACATGTTAGTTGTATAAATTCAATATTAGATTTTTTATTTTTTTATTTATTAATTATTAAATCTTATTTAAAAAATAAATAATAAAAAAAGCTCGACTCGAACTCGTTTGTGGGACGAGCTCGAGCTCGAGTTGAGAGTTAAGCTTATCGAGTCGAGCTCGAATATAGAATAAAAAAAAAATCTCGAATTCGAGTATTTTGAGTCAAGCCGAGCTCGGCAAGCCAAAGCTCAGCTTGGCTCGGCTCGGCTCGGCTTGATAACAGCCCTACGTACGAGTATCACAAACTTTGGATTGAGAGTTATCTCCACTAGTCTCGTCATATTTTATTTAATTATTATAATTTTTTTAAATTCTTATTTAAAATATAAATATTATTTTAATTTTTTTAAATTTTAAACTAATAATAATATTAAAAAATAATTTTTAACAATATTTTATTTAAATTTTTACTTTCATATTAACTAATCTCATTTCAACTCACTATTTAAATGGCACATAAAATTATGTTTGGATAGTGGATTCATATTTTATCATTACTTTAAAGCTAGGTTTAGGTAGTTAGATAATTTCAGATAATTCATGAATAATGATAAAAATGTGGTGAAAAAATAATGATAAAATATTGAATAATAGTGAAAAAGAATCATATCAACAAAATTCGTAATGAATTGCTTGGAGAAGGAGATACAGAGCCATTTCACAATTATTTGGTGTAGTAGTAAGAGAAAAATAATGATTTTTTCTATGCGATGGATATGGATGAAGAATGGAGGTCGAGAAGTGTCTTTTGGACGGATGCCCGAAGTAAGGTAGCATATGAGTCATTTGAAGTGTCATAACATTTTTCACAACGTATTTGACAAATAACTATAAAATGTCATTTGCCCTTTCATGGGAATCAACCACCATGACCGATAGATACTTTTTGGATGTGACTTTACATCAAACGAGGACACAGATACATTTGTGTAGTTGTTCGACTCGTGGTTAAGGTGTATGTTTGGACGAGCTCCTAATGCAATTGTGAAATAGTTTTAGTTGCTTCAAAGGATCACAAGACCTACATAAAGTGGAAGAATCATATGCACAAGTTAAGGAGATAGAGCTGAGTCAGAACAGTATAACGAGTGAGTATGTTGTGTGTCAGGATGATCCAAGTGAAATAGAACAACAAAATCATGGGGTTCGTAGTCCTGCTAGAATTAAAAGTAAGGGTAGGCTTCCATCCAAACGATGAGTCTCTACAATGGCGACAATACTAAAAAAAAAGAAAAGTTAAAAAAGAAACAAGATAGATGAGGTATCGTAAAATTCTGCAACTAGAAACATTTTATACATTGTCATGTCCAAGCCTTTCCTTTAACACTCCATTAACATTTTTTTTTTGATCCGCAGGTGAAAAACATACATGCTGGAGTAGGGAGTCAAGATAGTATACTTAACCAACTATGAGTACTATGAAATCTTGGCGTTTTAATATAATTAGGTGGTCGGATTGTAATTTTAGAATTTGAATGTAACTTCGAGGTTTAAATGTAAATTTTGGAGATGGCATTCCAAAATTCAATACTGAACAGAAAACCAAGGAAATATATTTCCAGTGGAGACAACTTATTTTCGTATTTAAATATTGATTATTGTTATTCATGAAAAAAACGAAATAAATTTAGCAAGCATAGTACAACTCCCATAGTACAAAATCTCATTTCTATTTAAGCATTATGAATTCTTGTACAACTTGTGCAGCTACAATTATGTCTTACATACTTGACAGCAAATAACTTTGTCAACAACTCCTAACATTACAACTCAAAATACTTGACAACAAATACCCACAATAACAAAATGTCTATCCTATACTCTGTAATTTGTAACTTCTATTTATGGCCTTGATTTCCATTTTTGCTTTATGATTCATCAACTTCTGCTCAAGAGTCATTAAGGTTGTCTTTGGAGAGACCTACAGAGGTGATGGATTTGTTGGAAGCCATGTTTCATTGTTGGGCTGCGTGGTTTGCTCTAGATGCCACTTTACATCCTAGATTTGAAACAATCAGATTCGCAACAACCAGGTCAATTTTGGTCTTAAGTTCATCAGATGAATTTAGCATTGCAGTAACAACAATTCCACTTGGTGCTTCAATGTGTATATGAATCTGCAAAAGAAATTTTTTCATTCAATTCTTTATTGACGATCAAATTTCAAAAAACTTAGAATGTACCTGAAATTAAAAGCTGAAGGAAAATGTGCAGGCAAATCTAACACAGACTTCAGTGTATATGAATCCATAATCCTGCTTGTTTCTAGAGAAGCTGAGAAAAACAAATAACCTGAAGACTAAAAACTGGATACATTTCATCAATTAATATATAATAAAGATAACAAAGTTAATATACTCATGAAACACAATGAGGATCCAACTGTACTTTAATCATGAATTTTTTGATAGACCTTTCAGGCACTTACCCAGATGGAGGGATTTCCATCATTATAGTGCTATACCTGAGTGTCAATGAAAAGCATGTTTGAAAGAAGCATATTTTTCATAAAACAGATCATTTCCAGACTTTTCACTAACATAAAAAACTGAATCCTATCAAACAACTAGTCCTGCTAATACCTTTTAGTATCAAACATTCAAACAGAGTTTTGTTTTTTCAAATTCTTATCTACCACAAAGAGCAACTATTTTTTGTAGCAAGGTTGTCTTTGCATGCGAAGGAACCAATAATGTAGAATCAAGCAGGGGCATTCACGCACTAACCACACAGCAAAATCAAACAATTCAGAAACCACAAACTAAAATAAACAATACGTTGACCCACGCAACAACCACACACCAAAATCAAACAATCCAAAAACTAGGGCCATTGAAGTAATTGGAACCATACAGTAAGAACACTTTACAGCCCTATCCTATACAAAATAAGCCATATACAAATTTCCTCTTACCTTTATAGAGGAAATAGATAACTAATGCTAAAAGTGTGCTAGTTCCAATTTGTATACACAAATCAACTAACTGAACACCTAATTTCAATGTGGAAATTCAAAGCCCCTTTGTCTGTATTTTGTGTTAGGGCAACTCAAATGGAACCGAGAGATATAGAGAGAGAGATACCTGGCGTCGACGGGATGTCGGTGATGGTGATGGCAGTCACCATTGCTATGGGCGACGGACTGGTTTTCGTGCGGGTGGGAAGGAAAATGGGGGAAGGAAGGAAAAGGGGCGAGAGAGAGACAGAGGGATGGGCAGTGGGGGAAGAGAGAGTTGGGTTGTGGTTGACGGGTTGTGGGCGAGGGCGAGGGCGAGGGCGAGGGCGAGAGAGAGTTGGGTTGTGAGCTAGTTATGCAGGATCTTCTGCTAGGCTGAGATTAAGGTTTTCCCAAGATAGTGCTTCAGTTTGTTGTATGAGAGAATCCATGTCCATGATACTAGCTGAAAGAAGTCGAAGTTTGACGAAGGTCAAGCCAAAGAGCTCAGTTGCTCAGAGCTCAGATAGCGAGAGAGATTGATTGCTCCTTCACCAAATAGATGAAAGTAGTTATTCTTGCCTAAGAGTGCGGGCATCAGTTTCCCTCCCTTCATTATTATTTCTTTTCAGTACGATCATTCGTACCAAACAAGACCAAGTCACGGAGAATTAAATATTAATTCCGTCTATACAATGAGATGAGATAAAAAAAAAAATTAATCTTCTCATAATTTTCTAGATCTTTTCAAACACCTAACACTTTTGTATTTCAAATATTTAATTTTTTATATAATCATTATCAAAACATTATAGTTTTTATAAACTTAAAGACAAAATATATATAAAAATTAATACAATTTTTTTAAATTTTAAAATAAAAATTATTTTTAAATAATTTTTTAATTTTATAATATTTTTATCCAACTTTCTTTTCCCACATTTTCTAAAATTTAATAAGACATCTTAACTCAAACTATTTTACTATTATTCAGAGAATTCTGCGATATTCCAAATGTTCATATCAAATTGTTTGCACTGTAGCTTAAAGAAAGTTTGGTCCCAATTTGTAAAGAGATTGATTTGGACGCCATTGTTTTTATTTCCATTTGTTCCATCCGAAATTTACTTTGTCGGAACAGTAACTGGCACGACTTAGGTGGGTATTCTGTTCCAGGTTAATTTTCGACCTGTTCTGGTCTATTCCGGACAGATTTCGATATTTCAACCTGATTCTGGCCTGTCTCGAAATTGTTTGCAGCTTTTTGCTTGTAGAGCTGTTCATTCTTAGGTTGTATTTGGATAGTGTAGTGATTTGAGATCACTCTACTACTATTCAATATTTTATTATTACATTTCACCAATTTTTTACTACTTTTTACTATTATTCAATATTTTATCATTATTTGTTTACCACATTTTCACCACTATTCATATATTATCTAAAATTACCTAACAACCCAAACTTAAATTTAAAGTAATGATAAAATATTGAATCCACTACCCAAACAGAGTCTTAGATGCCGTTTGGATAATAAATTGAGATGAAATGAGTTAAAATGAAAGTTGAAAAGAATATTGTTAAAAAAATATTTTTTAATATTATTATTATTTTAAAATTTGAAAAAGTTGAGTTGTTTATTATATTTTATGTGAAAATTAAAAAAATATAATAATTAAATAAATTGAGATGAGATTAGTTGAGATTGGACTCTCATTCCAAAATTTGTGGTTCTCGTATATTTCTCTCACTACAACAGATTTTGACTATTGTGATGGATGAAACCATTACAAAAAATAAGTAAACCGAATTTTATATTAGAGCATTCTATCTTTTATCCTCTTGTAAGCATAAGCAAATCTATAGGAAAGTCGAATTCAAAAAAATCCTTTTTTTTAGCGAGCATGTGTTTTCTCTCGAATTTTAAATGTTGTGCCCATTATCCTTGTTGTGCCCATTACCGTTCATCTCTCTTCTTACGTAAAAATGTGCCCACCAATATACTTTGGACATCCTAAACCCTATCAACAAAGCCCAAACCCTATCTCTCATAAAACCCTTTATCTCTCTTCCTCATCAATGCCGGGTGTGGTGCTGAATAAAACAATTAGTAATTATTATAATTTTTTAAAATTTTTAAATAAAAGATAATTCAATTTTTTAAATTATTAAATAAAAATAATATTTTAATTTTATAATATTTTTTTAAAAAAAATTTCTTTACTTTTCTAAAATTTTATAAAATAATATCAAATTATCTTATTATTATTTATAAATTATTTTTAAAATTTTATTCAAACCTTATTTCTAAACTTATCCTGTCCTAAAAAAAGAGATTACTTTTAAGAGTAATGCTAGATACAAGCTCTAAATAGACAAGCTCTTTACAAATTTTTTATAAAATAATGGGTTCCACTAATAAATAATAATTTTTTTTACATTTTTTTAAAATAGAGTCTATTTTTTTACAAAGACTTATATAAGACTTTTCTATTTAAAATTTGTATAAATTATTTCTCTACTTTTAAATTTATAGTACTATTAATGTTTTATTTATGTATTTAGTTTTGTCTTTTTATTTGTACTAATCTGACTAGTCTACTAATCATCTTTATGCTTTTTCTGACATTAAAATCCTAAAGTAAGAACGACCTGAGATGAAGACGGAGAAGAGTACGAGTGCCACAAACTTTGGATTGAGAGTTATCTCCGCTAGTATGTTCATATTTTATTTAATTATTATAAGTTTTTAAATTTTTATTTAATATATAATAAATATTTTAAATTTTTCAAATTTTAAAATAATAATAATATTAAAAAATAATTATTTATAATATTTTATTTAACTTTTTATTTTTATATTAATTTATCTCATTTCAATTTACTATTTAAACGACATCTAAAGCTATATTTGAATAGTAAATTTAATATTTCATTATTACTTTAAAGTTAGGTTTAAGTAGCTAGGTAATTTCAGATGATTTATAAATACAATTCTACTATAAGTACAAGCTATTGGATACCTATTACGAAATCGTGTGATGTGATATTAGTCACGTCACTTTTATATTATTATTTTAATAAATGAATTATTTAAAAAAAAAAAAAAAACTCGATTTCAGAAACCCATCTTATCTAAATGCCAAACTCATCACTGTTTTGCATCTAAGAACTTTTCTTCATCCTTTTCATTCCTTGGCCGTCTGAGCAACGGGCATTAACCATCTTGTCTTCACGCCGTCAAACCTGTGCCGTTGTGCCGTGAAACCCCAATCTATGCTGATGGTCAATTTCTAAAAGAGAGTGCCCGTGGGTACGAGCGTTCTCTGTTTTATGCACTTATTTTTCTTTTTCTTTTTTTAATTTAAAAAAAAAACTTTTTTTTTCTATATCTTTGGCCACCCATCAATAGAGTTTTACCTTTCTGCACCAAAGAATAGTTTCTTTATTTTAGCATAAATATTATCTGATAAATTACAAGGTTAACTGAAAGATACGGTGTTGTGGGCGGGCGTTAAAATATGGTTGTTTTAATTCGAACGGAGCTTGATGTTTATATCGGGGTTTAGAAATTAAAGAGCCAAAGTCTTCGAGACCTTTTGTGCATGTCAGATTGCAGATGAAAAGAATAAAACTTGCAGTTGACAAACTGGTTAGGATGCTCTTACGTCATATATATATATATATATGTATTTATATGGCCAATCTTCTTGTAGTTATATGCTCTGCAGTACTGCTGGGTTAGAGTTGGTATGTTTTCTTCCGGAGTTTTTTTGAGGCTCGGTAATGTTCTAGCTCCTGGGGTTTGCCAAGGTTCTTGTTTTACTCTGTGTATAGTTTCTGAATGGATCTTTCTTGAGAGTTACAAACAATGTAAGGCCATCCATTTTTTTGTTCTTTTCTTATAATTACATAGTCCCAAGTTTTCGAGTATTAAAATATGGATGCATGAACTGGGAGCCTTGGCGGTCTAAGACAAGGAAAGGATGCCATTTTCGAGCCCTTTTTTGTTTGTTAGTTTGACCCAAATTGCAGAGAGAGTAGGGCTAGCCAACAACATCACCACCATATAGCTAGCCACAATCACCACATATTAGAGAATCGGCCCATATGAAAGTACAGGTATCCTAGAAACATGATTCCAAACCAACTCAGCAAAAAGAAAGAAACCCATTTTTTTCCCATATAAATCTGAGCAGAGGTTCACAAAGAGGATTTGATTTATTTGTGGCTGTGTTGTATCGTGCTCAAGTGTTTTTTTGGAAGGTTAGCAGAGCCCTTTTTTTAATTGTGAAACATTAAATGAAATAATTAGGGACACTCCACAATGCCGCTGAAATCAGCTAGGTATTTTTACTGTACAGTGTGACAAAGGCAGCACATGAGAAAAACTAATTGGTTTATTCAACCCAGGGCCATTCTAGACCTGATGCAAGAAAATTTAGTAACTAGTTTTCTGCACATTTGATTCTCCTCGAGTTCATCCAAGTTACAGCTTATATGCATAGAAGTTGAAGCACAAAAAAAAAAAGGGGTATAATCATCCAAAACTGATCTATACAGGATAATATATGTTTTTTTCTTTTTTTTTTTTCTTTTCTGAAACACCAAGATAGAATCTGTATGGAATATAAACCGGTTAGGTGATGATCATGTTATAACCGTGAAGCAATGTAAATCACTGCTCAAACATGAATCCTATGTTTATCATGAAGCGACATGGGCCATAGAATCATATAGCTTATATTGAACATTCCCTAAATCTGTTCAGTATGTACAGGGAGAAGCTAACAACACCATGCTTTATTGTTCTGTTTTTGGTGGAACCCAGCTCCGAGAAACAGTAGTTAGGAGTCAAGAAATTGTAATATTTCTGCACTTTTCAGATGTTAATAGTAATATTGATATGACTCTAATATTTGCATATTAATCCTTACAGATACAATTTGAATTGGATGGATCACAATCAATACAAATCGGGTTGGATGGATCACAACTGGTTCAACCGTCGTTGGAAGGCCCAGGGAACTAATTTATGTAATATTTGCAAATATAGTTTTGACCAGCTGCGTATTTAAACATTTTTGTGTAATTTAAATTGGATATGGAGCTGGTATGGTCTGGTTTCAATAGCTAATTTTGTGGTCTGGTATGAGGGTGGAACAAACATCAAAGTACCTAGATGTGTCTTTAACTAGATTTGTTCCAGGTAATCATGTTGGGAGCAGGCTTTCTTTGGTTGTAACAACTTTATGGACAGACTAAATGACATCATGTTGTGCTAATCATAGCTAGTTTTTCATTGGAAAGTTGTTAAAGTATGATGCGTAGCATTGGTAGGGAACCTGACTAGAACTTGAAATGCATTATGCTCCTTGAAGAAGCTCAGTAGATGCCACGATCCATTTTGGAGCATTTTTTGGTGAGCATATATAGCCTGTTTTCCTCCAAATATTTACTTCAATTATACTAATTCTGTTTTTTGTTCTTACTTCACATGCAGGAAACTTATGTGTTTTAATCCCAACGTAATATATGGGTTTTCAAGGGCAGTCATTTTGAGACTAATGAAGGTCCTTTAAAAGAAACATTAGTCATTTTTTGTAAGTTGAACATGAAGGTGAAAGAGGTGAAAGAGTGAACGTGAAGGATTTTCAAGAGCTGATACAGTCTGATGGATTAGTCATTTTGTTTTTGTAATAAACATTAGTAATTTTTTGTAAGTTTATCATGTTATACTCGATCGTTTGAGGCATGTAATCACTTATTAAAGTTGTAAATGTCACTTTTTGTAATTTGACAGATTAATGCAGGAACTTATTTCACAGATTAATGTCACTTTTTGTAAAGGTCATTTTTTTGTAGATTGCTTATTACACATATTAATGCCTTGCATAGATTGCATAAAATCCTATTTCTTCCACAAGTCATTAAAATCGGACCTGGATGGATGGCTATATCAAGTGGTGATGCAACGAGCAGTTATAGTTCTTGCAGTTGTAATGGACATGGCCAATGTCTCTCTAATGGGATTTGTAAATGGAGAAATTATTTACTTTCATTTTTTCTATGTAGTTCTTGCAATTGTAATGGACATAGCCAATGCCTCTCTAATGGGATTTGTAAATGGAGAAATTATTTATTTTCATTTTTCTTTTCATTTTTTATATGTTTTAATTGGCAGGTTTGTTGTTGAATTCTGGGCAGGTTTTAGTTGGCAGGTTTTTCTATGTTTTAGTTGGCAAGTTTAGTCATTTTGAGAGGAAACTGTCATTACCTATTATTAAATTTCATGCAGGGCAATATTTTGATTTTATTACTAGATTTCCATTTACATGCCTGTTTCAGAAGAACCCAACAACTGATACAAATTGAAAAGAAAAACTGACAAAAAAATGTTCCATTTACATCAAGCGGGGATAGCTCAAATTGTTCCATTTACATCAAAACTGTTCCATTTACATCAAATTGTTCCAACAACTGATACAAACTATTCCTCTGTGGACATTGATAAAAACTAAAAAGAAAAAAAACTAAAAAGCTGGGAGCTAGAGCAAAAGTCCCGAGTAACAACATAAATTCTGAGTAACTTAAACTACATGTTCAGACTAAGTTGTAACATCACCAACATATAAACAACTTAGATACACATAGCAGCAACGTCTAATTTCAGCTTCACGTACAACAAGCACCAGCTCCTTATTCAGAAACTCCTCATTTCTATTGGATAGCACCAACTCGATCTCATCTACTCTCTTACGGAGATCAATCTCCCTCTTTTCGATATCGTTGAGTATCCCTGGGATTTTATACATATTTTGGAAAAATGTTAGATGCACGTAACTAAATATAATTGCAAATAATCCGATATTGAACATAAGCCTGTGATATCATCATCTTTCTCAAATCATACTAACTATATATAAAATAAGAAAAAAAATCATGATGATTATAAATGTAAATCTACGGAATGCTTAAGTGAAGTTGAATATAAATGTTAATTTAATAACCCGAATCCATAGTTTATGTGCACATTCTTGGGGTATGAACATGGAGAGGAGCCATGATAATAAAAAAACCTTAATTTCAATTGATCAAGTTTGATGCTCTTTACTTTCTTTTATTTTTATTTACAATAAGGGAATTGTATCAGAAAGTTACCACTCCACACTCGATGATAAATGAAAATGCAAATTGACCCAACCATTGCGCGGCTTTATTTTTAAAGAACCAGAGGCCTTATGTGTACAACCAAAAACTGAGGACAAGTAATGTCATACCCCATTAGCCAAAGTATATTCCAAGAAAACATGATTAGCATTTTCAGCAAAGCCATCAGGACTACAATCACACTAACTGGTGATACCTGAAAACTGAAAAATCTGAAATCTTTTTACTTACTAACGAAAACTTGTTGATCAATTTTACAACAACTTAAGCCTTTTTTTTTTTAAGCACATTTTGCTCCAGTACTCAAATCTAATAAGCTTGATGACAACAGAAAATGGGAGGTCTGATCATCCATGATTGTATAGTGTAAAAAAATCAACTCGCAGCAGATTCCCCAATTGAAAGCCATGGGCCCAAAAAAGGGAAGGTAGTAGATCAGCATACAATTTTTGCATCTTTCTAGTTTTTTTCTGATCTGCAGCAGAACAGGATATTCAATGTTTTTGACTTTTCCCAAGTAGATGGTGGGCAAATTCCATTATGAATAATGAACAGGATAGTGACCATGATCATGAATCCCTCGCCTCACTCTGTCCCCATCAAACAGACCAATAATCAAACATTCCCCATCTCATTCTCATCTTGTTCTACATATGTTAATCAGAACATAAAATGGGAGATTTCTTCTTCGGTTTAGGGCATGCGAAGAAATGGGGCATGAAGAAGATTTCAGAAGATGAGAAGAAGGTGTGAACCAGTAGTAGCTGAGAAGAACCTGTCTTCGCGTTTCATCTTCGTGGTCGTCTGTGGGGAAGCTTGCTCCAGAAAGCCGAATCTGTTCCATGGGTTTCAGATGAAAAAAAAAGAAAAAAGAAAAACAACATATATATTAGTATAGAAAATCTTATAAGAAAGTGGATGATGAGCAGATCGGGAATTACGAGATGCGTCACAAAAACATATATAGTAGTATAGAAAATCTTATAAGCGGTCCATCCATTCTCAACCAAAAAAAACAGCCTTCCTATAAATTAGTACCACCTAAGCTTTCCATCTGAACTACAATGTGACCGAACATCAGGAAATTGGATAAGTAGGACTGTGAAGCTTTCAAAATCTGCTCTCCTTCTCTAATTCCGAGATGCGTCACTAAAGCAAATTAGTAACTTGATTCTTTCCTTTACGATGGCTAATCACATCCCACAGTCTTAAAATCTTGCTTTTGGTTTAATATTAACCAGAAGCTTAATAGTTTATGGCTAGCAATTACAAACTATTAAATACCCTTTCTTTTAAACATCCCACATTGTCCGAAAAAGCTGTTCACATTGTCCACAAACTATCAAGCTTAACCCCATCACTTTCCTTTTCGGAGGAGAAGCCAATTCCACATTGTCCACAAAAAAGTAGTTGTCATTGTCTGTTCAGAATTTACTTTGAAAGGATATTTGTAGGCGTGCAGTGCATAAATATTATATAATTTTTTTAAAAAATAAATAAATATAAAATTTATATAAAAAAAATTAATTTTCTAATAAGAAATATTAATTTTTTTAAAAAAAATTACACATACTTTTCACGACTATATTTAATATTATTATTTTTTAATCATTTAACGTGATAATAGGATAAAGAAATAAGAATATAACTTTCCTTTTAGCATAAATAAAGGGATACTCATACAACCAAAAGCTAGTAAACAAGACGGACCCATTTGTCAGAAGTAAATTATTGGAGTCTGAGACCTTAGAGCATAAGTATTGGTTTCATCAAATTTATCTTTAAAATTTGATAAAAATTATATATTTTTTATAAATTTAAAATCTCTCTATCTATAACTCCACATTGAATTAGCTATCAGATTGATCAAAATAATAATATAATATTATTTTTTTAATAATAATATTTTTTATTTTTTCTTTCATATTTTAAAATTATACTAAATATATGTTAATTAATAATTTAATTTGATACTTCAATTATTGGATCCCAATTAATTTTTTTCCTTAACTTAATTATCCAACAAACACATTTTATCAATCCTTCTTCTACCCAACAATCATATATACAAATTATAATCCACAATTTTTATATAGTTTTGTAATTTTATTCATGTTTAGACTTAATATATTTATTTGAGACGTAAAAAAATATTAAGTTTATAAAGAGAATTGTATAAAAAATTACGAATTCATGTGATTTTTTTTTTATATAGGAATTCATGTGATTTGAGCAACAGTATAATGCACAATTTTCTATTACGTTTTGTTTTTAGCTTCATGTATCAAAACGACAATGTTTGGCCAGTCTCAATAAATTCATTTAACATGGTCTAGCCGGCAATGTCATTCAAATAAGTATAAAATAATCTGAATAGTTATGAACAGTGAGTCTTTAAATTTAAAGATAAAAATAAATATCTTGTAACTCAAACTTTAAGATTTGTGTATATAATAAATCCAATACAATAATTTTAAAGTCAAATTCATTAAAATTTAAAATTTAAACTCATTTAATGAGCCCAATAGTAATGCTCTTACCCACGTTTCACTTTCTAATCAGCGAGAGATCGACCTTATGCACGTTCACTCTCTAATTAAAGTGAGACCTTACCCACGTTTACTTCTGACAAATGGGTCCGGCTTGACCCCTTTATTTATGCCAAAAGAAAAATTTATATTCTTAATTCTTTAATCCATTATCACGATTAAAAAATATTTATGAAATTTATTTAGAAACAGTTCCAAACCAATTTATTTACTAATTGGAACGAAACTTTCTTTTAAGGTACAGTGAACAATTTGATTTGGACATTTAGAATATTTCAAAAATTTTATAAATAAAAGTAAATTGTTTGATTTAAGATTTTTTTTGAGTTTTAAAAAATAAAAGAGAAAAAGTTGAAAAAAATATTATAAAATTAAAAAAAATATTTAAATATAATTTTATTTTAAAGTTTAAAAAAGTTGTATTGATTTTTATATACGTTTTGTTTTGAAAATTATAAAAATTGTAACGAGTAGGTAATAATTAGATAAAAAAATTAAAAATTAAAAATTAAAAAATATTAGATTTTTGAGAAATTTATGAAAAGTTTTGATTTTTTTTTCTTTTTAATGTCGATCTCATTATCCAAACTGAAATAATTATGTATGACATGGTCTTGTTTGGTACGAATGATCATACTGAAAAGAAATAATAATGAAGGGAGTTAAGGAGAGTGAGCACTGGCACAAAGCCTGATGTTATGGACGTGTTTCATAACTTTTTACACACGATTACTTGCAATCAAAGAAGTGTGTGGCTTGAGGGTTTGGAGAACGCCTCTGATATCTAAGTCAGTAATAACAACGAATAATCCCTCTCTAGCCAATGAATCATATGGATTTCATTGTCGTACAGTAAGAACCTTTGACAATAATACCTTGTCTCAGCCATACCATGTTCTTGTGTTTTGGACTAGTGATGAATTGCTATTATCCATTAAGGTGGTTAAGTTATTGCACTTTGGTAAAAAAAGAGATCTTCTGTCATTATTTGATGAAAAAAAAGATTCCATTTACTATCATTTAGTGGGGTTTAGATTATATGTCATGTTGTTAAACCTTTCACCACAGCACAAGTTGCCGTCCTCTTACATAGAAATTGGTCTGTTGCACTTTCATTGTGAAGGTAAGAAACATTAACTTGCAATCACTAACTTTCATTGTAATTGAGCTCATTTTGGCGAAGATAGGATTGATCATTCTATGTGTAGGGTTTTGCATCAAACATGAAAGGAAATGAAATTTCCCACAATTCATTACTTAGCTCTGGCTTGTTTTATTCTACATTGGAGCATCCTGTCTTTTGTCCTATTGTAAGCATAAGCTAATTCATAGGAAAGTCGAATTCAGAAAAAAGACTGTTTTTGCAAGCATGTGTTTTCACTCAAATTTTAAGGCTGGTTTATTCGGATCGGAGGAGTTGAGAGACTTTGGATCCGAACCATCAAGGATCCAGCTGACATAGAGGTTGATTAGGAACCCCAGCTCCCAACTCCCAAGTCCTCCTCGATCAGGCATTCATCGATCACACACTTTGCATTAGCCTTTTTTTTCCCCTTTTCGTTGGGTATTACAATATACAGGTATTCCTGATCTGCTCTATTTTGAATACATGATTCATGTAGACATGTTCTGATTGAAGCTTTCTAGAACGTTTTTGTTATGTAAGTTGATATTGAAGCCTTGCTTTACCGCAAGTAATGTCCTTAATTATAACTGCACTATCGTATTTGTCGGCACCCAATTTTTAGTTTTCTTTTAACTTTAGGAGATCTTTTTCCGAGTGAAGAATAGATATATTTGTAGTTATATGCATATACCAACTTCAAAGTAATTGTGGAAATAGCATAATCTTCTCCAAACGATCGAAAGTAATTCATCAATTCAAACACATAAACGTAACAGGGTTTCATAATCATTTAAGGCGACATTATATATATAACTTGAAAACAAAGAAAGGAACAGAGAAACCAAACAAAAGAAAAAGGTTAAAAAACAAAAACAAAAACAAGCATAGGATATAGGACGAAGCGTACTAGAACTGAAAGGAAACACACCAATTCCACGATTCAAATTTCAATTCTTGCACCGGGGGAAAATAAGTTTTGGGTCACATCCATGTTTGTTTCCTGGGTCCGTTATTTTAGAAATGCAATTACGATATGCAGGGCTGTCATTTTTTTTCCCACAAGCCTTAAGGGCTGGTTCATTAGGATTTTGGCTTTGAACATTTGGATCATGATCAGCAAGGATTCGGCTTACGTAGGGGTTCATCAGGAACCCCAACTCCAACTCCAAGTCCTCCTCGATCAGGTATTCATCGAGGCGGCCGCCGCTACATTGGAAACTGGTGTTACTCTTAGCAAGGACAGCAGCACTACAACAATATGCATTAAGGAGCATCATGATCATCAGCAGCATTGCTGGGAATGCAGGAGCAGCTGTTCTCCCTCTCTTAGAATTGCACACCTCCATTTCAGTATTCCTTAATCTTTATTCACTCCTGCATGTAGCTGATCTCCCTCCCTAGCCTTCTCCACTCACTCCCAGAATACACTCGTGTACATGGAGAGGCCAGGTAGAGTACTTATATATAGAGTGTTGAATAAAGAAGAAAGTGGATGATGACGGATTCACATCCCTCGCTCTTAAAATGGAAGACCAACAGCAAATTATCGGCCAAAAAGGTTATTGTCATTTGTGCGTTCAGAATTCAGACTAGTTTCAAAGTGAAAGCAGATAATAAAGGTCTCTCGCTCCAATAATGTAGTTCAAACAAATGGGTCCCGCTTGGCTTTGGTTGGACTCCTTTATTTATGCCAAAAGAAAAAGTTATATCCTCAGTTGTTTAACCTATTACCACCTCAGATGATTAAAAAAATCATTTATGATTTTTATTTAGGAATAGCGTCCAATAAAATTTTGAATTCCATTTTAATAATAATTCTAATTGAGATATTGAAACGAATTAATATTTTAGTATCGATATGTTTTGGTGTGCCATTTCAAAATAATCATGTTATAAAAGTTTAGAATGCAGCTTTCTTAAAAATGAGTGAATCCGTTGAAAAAAGTGGAATGATTATAAATATTTAACATATAATTATATATATACTTTCTCTTAGCCATTTTAAAGCATCTTATAGATGCGAAAAAAAAAAAAAAAAACATTTTATAGATGCTTTAGAGTGGCAATATGTAAAGTTTGGTCATTTTTTAATCTTATTAGAAAATTAAAATTAAAAGAAAGAGTACGATACATTTATAAAGCCTTTTTCCCCCTCTTGGCTATTTAAAAAGTATTTCAAAATAAAATATTTTTTTCATTTTACTTTTTCCAATCCAGATCATGATTGATATACGGAAGTAATTCCTTAGGGTTTATTTGAAAAAACTTTCCGTCTCAAAATTTTCATTTAATTTCTTTTTCTTTCTAAATGTTATTAAATATAAATACTTTCAAATTAATTATTATATATTTTTATAAATTAATTCTTATATCTTTTAAAAATTTTAAATAAAAAATAAAAAATAATTCAATTTTTTTAAATTGTTAAACAAAAATTATATTTTAATAATATTTTAATTTAATTTTTTTTTTAAATTTAATAAAATATTATCAAATTATCTCTTTATTATTTATAAGAGAAAGAATTTATACAAATCTCAAACAGACAAGTCTTAAATAAACCATTATAAAAAAATGGAATCTATCTTAAAAAAATATAAATAAAATTATTATTTATTAGTGAGATTTATTATTTTACAAAAAATTTATATAAAACTTATTTATTATGATTTATTTCTAAAATTATTTTAATTATAAATTATTTTATTATTATTTCTGAAATTTTCATTTCATCTGATTTTTAAACTTATCCTATCGAAAAAAGGGATTACTTTAAAATTTATAGTACTATTAATGTTTTATTTATATATATTTAGTTTTGTCTTTTTATCTGTACTTGTCTGACTAGTCTGGTCATGTCTATGCTTTTTCTAACAATGAAATCTATCAGAAGATATTGCGGGGTAAAGTAAGAACGACCTGAAAGCACTCCAATAGTTGATTTATCATATCTTTCAAAATAGGGTGGGTCTACGCCCAGCTCCCGCTGGGGCTTCTGTTAATGTATTTTGTATTTTTTTTTTTTATAATTTTTTATATGAATTTTTTAATATCTTTTAAAAAATAAAAAAATTCATAATATTATTAAAAAATACTTACTTAAAGCACTCCAATAGTTGATTTATCATATCTTTCAAAATAGGGTGGGTCTACGCCCAGCTCCCGCTGGGGCTTCTGTTAATGTATTTTGTATTTTTTTTTTATAATTTTTTATATGAATTTTTTAATATTTTTTAAAAAATAAAAAAATTCATAATATTATTAAAAAATATTTACTTAATCATACAATAAAAAAAAACTAAAAATAAAAAATTATCAGCGGAACTCCCAATAGGAGCCCCCAATGGTTAGCACAGCATTTCTCTTCAAAATAACATCATTAAAGTTTATTTTTTCTATTTTATATATTAATTTTTATAATAAATTATATATCAACTTATCTATTTTTTTTATATTATTTACATATTTTTTTAATATTTTTTATTCATTTTAAATATTTTTTCTAACTACGGTTAAATTTGCAACATCTTCATATATTTTGATATTTATAATATCTCTATATACAAACTACACCGTTTAATTGCTAAAGCTTAAATCCAAAACTATACCGTTTATTAAATATTAAGCTATATCATTTTCCAGCCATTACTAATGCATTACAGGCCCTATTTCTCTTCACTTTACGTTCGTGTCTTTCTTTTACCTGGTATCTTACCTTTCCTGCATCTCAAGTTTCTACTTTTAATTTTTTCCGATAAAATGAGAGAGAAAATAATTAAAAATACTTTAAAAATATGAATTTTCTATATGTAGAGAATTAATGTTCTAAAATATAAAAGAAAAAAAAATGAAAGTTACTTTTAATCAATTTTCTTTATATAATACCAAAAATTATATTTTACAACAGTCATTGAGAGTGGTCTGAGATGAAGAGACACGTACGAGAACCGATGCCTCCATCTTTCACTAATTTCATAGCATTTTATTTAATTATTATAATTTATTTAAAACTTTCACATAAATAATAATAAAAAAAATCTTGTTTTCGGAGGAAAAGCCAACAGCAAATTGTCGGCATTTGTTAAATTACCGACAATTTGTTAAATTTTTATATAAAATATAATAAATAATTTAATTTTTTTAAATTTTAAAAAAATAATAATATTAAAAAATAATTTTTAAATAATATCTTATTTAACTTTTAATTTTTATAGAAGAATTTAGATTTACAGATGAGTTGAGATGGATTAAGATGATTTGTAAATAGTAAAATAAAAATTAAATTATTTATTATATTTTGTGTGAAAATTTAAAAAAATTATTTTGAGACTTAAAAAAATTGAATTATTTATTATATTTTGTATAAAAATTTTAAAAAAATATAATAATGATATGAGATGAATTGATATGAAATGAATATGATATGTAATGATATGATATGAGATGAATGCAAACGAGACTCATGTCATCTCAATTCAGTATTAAAATGACACCTAAGGCTATGTATAGATAGTGGATTCAATATTTTATCTTTACTTTAGAGTTATGTTTGGATAGTTAGATAAATTCAGATGATTTGTGAATAGAAATAAAAATATAATAAAATGTAATAATAAAATATTAAATAATAATAAAAAGTACGTAAAAAATAATAATAAAATATTACATAATAGTAGAGTGATCTTATATCACTATATTACCCAAACATAACTTAAGACTCAAGAGCTCTGCATTCAGAAAGCTGCAAACAATTTTGAGATTGGCCGGGTTTCGGTCGAAATATTGAAATCTGTCTGGAATAGAATGGAACAAGTCAAAACGGACGGAAATTAACCTAGAACGAAATACTCGCCCAAGTCGTGCCGATTATTGTTCCGGCATGGTAAATTTTCAGACGGAACAAACGGAAATAAAAACAGTGGTGCCCAAACCAATCTTTTTACAAATTGGGATCAAACTTTCTTTAAGCTACAGTGTGAACAATTTGATTTGGACATTTGGAATATTTTAAAATTTTATGAATAATAGTAAAATGATATATAAATAATAATAAAATAGTTTGAGTTAAAATGTTTTGTTGAATTTAAAAAAAAAAATTGAATAAAAATATTATAAAATAAAAAATTATTTAAATATAATTTTTATTTTAAAATTTAGAAAAAGTTATATTGATTTTTATATATATATATTTTGTTTTAAAATTTATAAAAATTGTAATGATTAGATAATAATTATATAAAAAATTAAAGATTTGAAATAGAAAAGTGTAGGGATTGAAAATTGTGAGAGGTTTTGAATTTTTTTTTTTATCTCTATGGAATTAATTCTCTATGAATTGGTCATGTTTGGTAGGAATGATGATACTGAAGAGAAATAATAACGAGGGGAGAGAAGGAGAGTGAGGACTGGGTCTAAATTCTAAGAATTTTGGTCAGCAGAATCATGTGTATATATATATATATATATATCTGCTAAGGAGGAGGTAGGTAGGTTGATCATCAGATGGGATGCATGGAATTGGAGTAAGTATTAATTTATCCAAGACTGCAGTCTGAGATCGAGGATGCATGGCAAATTGAAGTTTGGTCCAGGTTACATACAGTATACATGATACAGTTGAACATAAGGAAGAAAGTGAGGACCTGATGACGAAAGGAATTAACACTAGAGATGCGTCCCAAAGGCATATATATAGTTTTTTTAATTCTTCCAGTTGCGATGGCCAATCACATGCCACCCATTGAAGATAATAATTGCCAGATTGATAGCATATAGTGGCCTTCTTGGAGGAGAAGCCAATAGAAAATTGTCGGCAGAAAAGGTATTTGTCGCTGTGCATGTATATGCAACAGGATCAGGTGTGAGGTGATCGTGATAAGGTCTCTCGCTCCAATAATTATCTAGGTTCTACCAAATCATGAGTCCGGCTTGGGTTCTTTCGATTTCTTACACTTTCTTTACTGTTATTTTACCGTCTACAATCTGATAAAAAAACTCAAAACATAACATTCTTATATAATTTGAAAACAAAAATCAATTAGCTAGCTTAATTGTATAATGTAAAGAAAATTAATTTTTATATTATTAAATTAATTTTTAATTAAATTACATGATTACGTTAATTGATTGAATTTATTTTCTTTTAAATTATAAAAAAATATCTTGTTCTAAAATTTTTAATCCAAATTCAAATAAAAAATAAATAAATAATTAGATAATAAAACTGTAGTAAAACAAGTGTAAGTATATCGTTAGCCTTATTTATGTGAAAAAGGAAAATGGTATTCATTATTCCTTTCCCTATAAGCTGAGAAACTAGCAGTTCGAAAACAAAAAGGTAAGAATTAGCTTGTGAAGGCAAGAGGTACAAATAATGGTGGTATCGGAAATTTGATGTGGACAACACATTTAGGACAAGAATGAACTCAACCGACTCAAGGAAATCCATGTACTTATCTCAGACAAAATATAAGTAAAGGTTGGGCTATGCCTTTTTAATAAAATCTTCGATTACTTTATAAAAATACTCAATAATAGGAGCATTTTGGTCAAATGCTTTTTCCGTCCAATGAGGGCAATTCACCAAGTCATAAGTTGAGTAATGTTACCTTAAAAAGTAGGAATTTCTGTATGTGTCCAACAAGTAGGGAGGGAGTGTTAGTTTACAGAAATGCTAAATGTCCAGAAGATATAGTCCGAAGATGTGTCCTGAAAATCCTTTTTTTTTTTTTAACTTAGTGATTAAGAAAATATTTTTTAATAATATTGTAAATTTTTTATTTTTTTATAAATGTTTATAATGATTAAAAAAATACATAAAATAAAATAAATAAAAAATAAAAAAATACTTGTACCTGTTCGGTGGACTTTCGGGCTACATCTCTCGGGAGATGTAGCACTACTCGTTAGTTTATTGTTCTAAGGGTGCATCTGCCGACCCGCTTGCACATTATTACTTTTTCTTTCTAGTTTTGGTCTAAAGATGTCTTTTATATGTTTTATTTTATTTGTGCAGCTGACTCTACGTAGGCTCATGGATACAGCAAAGCAAGTTACAAAATCTGGAAATCTGAATGAGTTTTCAATGGTCTTGCTTAATAACACCCTATCATTGCCATTAGGGATTCTTCTAATTTTTATTTTCAATGAGGTGGATTACCTCACCAGAACGTGAGTTTTCCCCCCACTTTTCTGAAGTTTTTGTCTTCTAGAATGGTATCTACCTAATGTATAATGTCATTGACACCCAATTATTTTGTTACTGACATATTGAATTAATCTTCTTCTAATGGTAATTAAAGATGTTGGGATTTGCATGAGTTAACATTACTATGTCTTTGAAGTTCAAACAAACTCCGTCTAGTGTACCGATTCATTTTAAAGCTGAAGATGATATCTTCAGAGGTGGAAGCAGTTTTTACTTGAGGTTTTTCTTTGCATACTGTATTTTTGGTTGTGGAACAAAAATTTTTTTATGATGAACATCTTATTTGGTCCATTCATGCAATCTGAAATTTGTGTTGATATTGTTGAAGTGAGAAAAACTGCATTGCCATAGCAAGGGTACTCAGATGAACTGCTACATTGTATGCCTATTCTTTTTTTAGCGTTAATTATTTTAGTAAAGGTTGACTAGAAAACTTGAGTTATGCTATAAACTAAGCTCACATCCCATCCTCATCACACTATATTGATGTGGCATTGTTGGTCAGCCGTTAGATCGGTCTTTATTTTTTAAAAGAATAATGCTACATACTACACTTTTATCTTACTGTACAAAATTTGGCACTTTTATCTCTCTTGGATCATCTTTCATTTTTTAAAATAAAAAACTTAAAGGTTGGTGGGCGACGCCACCTTATCATAGTTGGATGAAAGTATGATACGTACAATTTTCCTTTTTTATAATAATACGTTCTAAGGTTGATAAACAATTTCATGTCAACACAATTGGTTAAAAATAGAGTAAGAGTGTAGTATATAGCATTTTCTTAAAAACTTGGACGGTGACTTTTGGCTTTTGCAAGATTAACCAGGAATCTTGCACCATGTATTTTTGCCTCCGTCGTAGTCCCCAACCATTATTTGCTAAATAGTGAAATATTCTGGCTATAGATACTCAACAGTATAATAGTTCTTTTTATCTGTCGTTCTTTCCCCGTTTATTCATTTTTTTTCTTGCTTCTTCCTTTGCTCCTTCCCCCACCTACTTTCTTTCTCCAATACTTGCTCCTTTTGAGAGCGGTAGGTTTGGCTGCTTCTTCTTTCCTCTCATACATTCGAACTGCTTTATGCATATGAGAAACCGTTTTGTAATGAGTCCCAATAATTCATCCATTTTTGCAATATTCCTACTTTCTACGAGAGATCAGATTGCAATATATCTCACTCTGAAACATCCCAATGCGTGGGCTTTTATATCCGTCTCCTGAACATGAAAACCTGCCTTGATTATCTAAATTTATCTCCTAGATAAGCATTGTACGTACTTTGCAAAGAACTTGTACAATCCTTTACCTTTTATACAGGAATTCTGGATGTGCTCTTGGGCAGTGTGAGGGACTTGATTAAGCTCTTAACTGCATGCAGAGAAAATTTCTTATCTTTTTATTTTCCTTTTCTATCCTGTTGAATCTTTTGGATGTTGAATTGATTTGGCAGGCCACTATTGAGGTTGCCAACCTTCTGGTTTGTAATGACAATAAGTGGAGTTTTGGGACTAGCAATCAGCTTCACTTCTATGTGGTTTCTTCATCAAACTGGGGCTACAACGTACAGGTAAGATTAAAAGTACTTGGCTTCGCCCCTGCCCCCAACAAGAAAAATAAATTCCGATGGGTGGTAATATGTTATTTCTGGGTTGAAATTTGTTTTTGTTTTCTTGTATATTTTAATTGAGGAAAAGAAAAACATTACCAAACCAGGTCATTTCTTTTCTTCTTTAAAAAATATTCGTTTTCATAGTTATTTTAGATAAGATGGCATTAATTATATAAAATGGTATATACAACATCTGTAATCACTGAACTGCTTCCTGCCGCCTTGTGGGGTCGTTGAATAAGATCCCTCTGTCCATTGCTGGCATCCTTATTTTCAAAGTTCCTACCAGCTTAGAAAACTCGGCAAGCATATTCTTCGGTGAGTTGTGTCCATGTCATTTACTTGAGTATGTCCATGTTCTTCCACAAACCACATGACATGAAGCACGATTCAATCTTGCACTTGAGCATGACCAAAACAATATTGCTCTCTGTAGGTCTCATTGCTGGAGTAATTTTTGCAAGAGCCAAAATGCGGGAAAGATCTCAAACCTGAAAAGTAGCAAAAGTTACATATCTTGAACATGATAACCTGGTTTTGCACACTGGACTAAATTGCACAAGAGAGCTGCACTCATGTCATGAAGTCATCAGGGAGAGTTAAGTGGTGCAGTTTCCCATCAAAAAGAGAGAAATAGGAGTGAACATGGAATGATCTTGGCTTATTTGCAAGTGCTGTTCTGCCCGTTTTACTTTCTTTTCTTTACCTTGTTACATGAGAGAACTGCATTCTCTTCTATTGGGGAATGGGTTGGGCTGGGTGTTTGGGTTTGTTGTATCGAGGGAAGATGCTTGCACTAGGCTTCGTTTGATTACCTAACTCCTCTCAACTCATCTCAACTCATTATTACAACTTTTTCAAATTCTAATACAAAATATAATAAATAATTCAACTTTTTCAAATTCTAAAATAATAATAATATTAAAAAATATTATTCTAATAATATTTTATCATCTCAACTCACTTCAACATCCAAACACAACCTAATTCTTTCTCATATATGAATATATACATATACTGTTCTGTTCAACAATTTCGTAATCCTGGTCCTACTTTTATCTAGTCTTCTTCTGCTTGTGTTCTCTCTAAAAAAAATGATGATTTTTTGTGGTTAAAATTAAGAGTAATGATATATACACAATAAATTGTATAATATATTGCACAACAATGTTATAAAATGAGAGTATTTTTATAAATGATGTTATTTTTATAAAATATTTTACAAAAATACACTTCATTTATAATAAAGTTGTGTAAAGTGTTGTGAAAAATGTTGTGTGTAAATCATTTTCCTAAAATTAAAAAAGTTGTAAAAAATTGATTAAAAAAAAGTAATAGCATGTGCCATGTGCCATGTGCTCTGTTATATTTGTACCAAAACCGGACGACGTCGTTTTATTTGCCTTATTACATTTATAAGCCGTTCACTGTTTCGGTGAATTTCCAGATCCCACGTAGCAACTGTGTGTGGGACTTGTGTGTATCGGGGATTTGATGTGTTTGGTGCTTGTTGGTGACCGACCTATAGTGGAAGTGGATCAAACTTTTGGTTTCAGTAGTCGAGTGAAGTTGAAATTCTATAATACTAGTTAGTTCTGGAAAATACCTCCAAGGAGGGTGTGGAGTTAAGATTCCACTCCTACAATTATTTATTTATTGGGGACCTTAAAGGTGCCAGCTGCATTGTTGGCGTCCACTCTAAAAAAAAAAAAAAAAAAAAAAAAGGAATTGAAAGGTAAATAGTAATCCCCTCTAATGCATCAATATGATTTTCAAACTATATATCAACAGTAAGTGTATTTGACAGTAATTCCTTGTCTCACCCATACCTATCTTCTTGTGTTTTGGACTAGTGATGAATTGATTTTATCCATTAAGGTGGTTAAGTTATTGCACTCTGGTAAAAAAGAGATCTTCTGTCATTATTTGATTAACAGAAAGATTCCATTTACAATCAATGCTCATTCGCATTCATTTAGTTGGGTTTAGATTTGATGTCATGTTGTTAAACCTTTCACCACAGCACAAGTGGTTGTCCTCTTACATAGAAATTGGTCTGTTGCACTCTCATTCTGAAGGTAAGAAACGTTTAACCTGCAATCTCTAAGTTTCATTGTAATTGAGCTCATTTCGGCAAAGATAGGACTGATCATTCCATGTATAGGGTTTTGCATCAAACATTAAAGGGAATGGAATTCCCCACAATTCATTACTTAGCTCTGGCTTGTTTTATTCTACATTAGAGCATCCTGTCTTTTATCCTATTGCAAGCATAAGCTAATCTATAGTAAAGCTGAATTCAGGAAAAGTCTTTTTCTTGCGAGCATGTGTTTTCACTCGAATTTTAAATGCTATGCATGGTTAAATGTTGTGCCCATTATCTTTGTGGTTTAATTGTTTTAAGTATCCATTGCTTGAGGCGACTAGGCTTGGAGTATGTGTTTCTCATATGGTTGATTCAGATTGTTTTGCTGTCCCCCTTCTATTGGATCATTTCTTAAGCATGTGCATCTACTGAACTTTAATATAGTTTATGTATTCTTTTTTCCTGCCGGACACATATGTCTATTACCCACATCCATCTAACTGAAATATAACTTTCACAACACATTCCAAGCAACTCAATTATACAAAAACTGCCAAGGTCCTTTAGACTAGATGACATAAGGCCTGGTCTCCAAGTGAGATAATCAGGTTCGAAACCCCACCCCATGTATATAAAAAAAAAAAAAGTTATACAAAAACTACTATGTTCTTTATGTTTCTTTCCTTTTTTCGTTGACACTTATACGTTATATATCCTTTTTGGTTGTATTAATAAACATTACATCTTGTAGATGTTGTCAGATCAGCAGTTGGGTTCGCTCGCTGTATTCACAACTATTCTTTCGTCATGGGCCCTTACTTTTGCAATTGGAGGGGAGCGTCTCTTCGGACCTGTTTGGGATCAACTCTTAATATACAATCTCGCTGAGAGATTAGGCTTGACTGGTTGGAGCTAGTCCTATGCCCTCTTCTCATGAATTTCATAGGTCACACACTTTGCATTAGCCTTTTTTTTCCCCTTTTTGTTGGGTATTACAACATACAGGTGTTCCTGATCTGCTTTATTTTGAACACATGATTCATGTAGATATGTTCTGATTGAGGCTTTCTAAAATGTTTTTTGTTATGTAAGTTGATATTGAAGCCTTGGTTTACCACAAGTAATGTCCTTAATTATAACTGCACTATCGTATTTGTCGGCACCCAATTTTCTGTTTTCAAATAATTTTAGGAGATCTTTTTCCGAGTGAAGAATAGATATATTAATTTGTAAGCAGATATATTTGTAGTTATAGGCATATACCAGCTTTAAATTCGTTGTGGAAATAGCATAATCTTCTCTAAACAATCAAAATTAATACATCAATTCAAACACATAAACGTAACAGGGTTTCACAATCATTCAAGGCAGTAATACACATAGGATATAGCTAGGAGAACGAAGTGAACTAGACCTGGAAGGAAACACACTAATTCCACGATTCAAATTTTAATGTGGCTAGCAACGGCCATGAATATGTTTGCGCAGACATTCATGTGGGTTTGGTTTATGTTTAGCAATGCATTCAGAGTATCCAGGGTCTCCAGATTTCCCACAAGGCTCATTAAAGGCTGGTTTATTACGATTGTCGGTCTGAGGGTCTTTACCTTGACCACCTAGGATCCGGCTTACGTAGGGGTTCATCAAGAACCCCAACTCCAACTCCAATTCCTCCTTGATCAGGCATTCATCGAGGCGGTCACCGTTGCATTGGAAACTGATGTTGCTCTTAACAAGGACAGCAGTACCACAACAATATGCGTTAAGGAGCATCATGATCATCAGCAGCATTGTTGGGAATGCAGGAGCAGCTGTTCTCCCTCCCTTAGGATTACACACCTCCATTTCAGTATTCCTTAACCTTTACTCACTCCTGAATGTAGCTGATCGATCTCCCTCCCTAGCCTTCTCCACTCACTCACAGAACACACTGCGTACATGGAGAGGGCAGGTAGAGTACTTATATATAATAGTGTTGAATAAAGAAGAAAGTGGATGATGAGCCAGATCAGGAATTACGAGATGCGTCACAAAAGCATATATATTAGTAATTTTATTCTTTCCTTTACGATGGCTAATCACATCCCACGCTTTTAAAGTCATGTTCTCGGAGGAAGAGCCACAGCAAATTGTCGGCCAAGAAGGTTATCGTCATTTGGAAAAACTAGTTTGCCTCCTCACTCACAGTTCTATTTGATCGTTAGTTAAATTTATTTTTTTATTTAATAATTAAAGAAATAATTTTAAATATATTGATATATTTTTTTATTTTTTAAAAATATTGAAATATATTAAAAATATATAAAAAATATAAAAAAAAAAATCCCGCTCACTGTCATTTGTGTGTTCAGAATTCAGATTAATTACAAAGTGAAAGCAGATAATAAAGGTCTCTCGCTCCAATAATGTGGTTCAAACAAATGGGTCCCGCTTGGCTTTTGGTTGGACCCTTCATTTATTCCAAAAGAGAGAGTGATATTCTCAATTTTTTAACCTATTATCACTTCAAATGATTAAACCAAAAAACATTTATGATTTTTATTTAGGATTAGCGTCCAATAAAATTTTGAATTCTTTTTTAATAATCCTTCTAATTGAGATATTAAAATAAAATATTTTAGTATCCATACTATTTCAAAATAATAATCTTATAAAAGTTTAGAATGCTAAAGTCTATAATAAGTTTTCTTTAAAATGAGTGAAACCATTGAAAAAAGTGGAATGATTATAAATATTTATATACTTTCTCTTGGCCATTTAAGAAAGCATTTTATAGATGCGTTAGAGTGTCAATATGTAAAGTTTGGTTTTTTATCTTATTAAAAAATTAAAATAAAAATAAAGAGTACGATACATTTATAAAGCCTTTTTTTCCCTCTTGGCTATTTAAAAAATATTTCACAATAATAAATTTTTTTCATTTTACTTTTTACTTTATGCAATCCAGATCATGATTGAAATCCGTCTGAAATAGAACGGAACAAGTCAAAATGGCCGGAAATTAACCTGGAACGGAATACCCACCTAAGCCATGCCGATTACATTTCCGGCACAATAAATTTCAGACGGAACAAACGGAAATAAAATCAGTGGTGTCCAAACCAATCTCTTTACAAATTGAGACCAAACTTTCTTTAAACTACAGTGCGAATAATTTGATTTGGACATTTGAAATATTTCAAAATTTTATAAATAATAATAAAATAATATGTGAATAATAGTAAAATATTTTAAATTAAAATATTTTATTAAATTTTTTAAAAAAAGAAAAAAATTAAATAAAAATATTATAAAAATAAAAAATTATTTAAATATAATTTTTAGTTTAAAATTTTTAAAAATATTGTATTGAATTTATATATTTTTTATTTTAAAGTTTGTAAAAATTATAATGATTAGATAATAATTATATAAAAAAATTAAAGGTTTGAAATAAAAAATCTGTAGGTGTTTGAAAAGATTTAGAAACATGTGAGTGGTTTTGGAATTTTTTTTTATCTCTGTGGAATTAATTCCCCATGACTTGGTCATGTTTGGTAGGAAATATCATACTGAAAAGAAACAATAATTACTGCCACAAAGCCTGGATAATAGTTGCAGGAGGTGCCGAGAACCACAAAACAATCATGTCTAAATTCTAAGAATTTTGGTCAGCGAATGAAATCCTATATATACATATATATCTATTACTATTATATAAGTGGCTATTTAACGGAATAAAATGAAAATTCTTATTTTAACAGAATTACAGTAATTTTCGTTAAGCTTCCGTCTGATAGCCTCTCTCTCAATTAAACCACAGTCTTTCTCTCTCTTGATAGAAACCAGATGCTCTCTCTCGATAGAAACAGGCCCTCTCTCGATAGAAACTCGCTCGTCTGAATCAAGCTAGGGGGAAGGGGAGCTTCGGCTCCTTCTTCCTCTTCCTCTCCTCCCTTTCCTCACCGGTGCTTCGTGTCTGGTTGTTTTGGTTTGGTTTTTTTGTTTTTTTTTTTTTTTCAGGTTTTTGGCTGAATAAAGGGGGTAGTCGTTTCGAGCTCCACCGATGACCACCGTCCGACACGCGCACCACCAGGAGAAGCCTCACCTGTCAATCTTACGATCGACAAGATTGGGAGCCAATCAGAGCAGCTCGTTGCGCCGACGCGCGTTTTAAAGGAAACGCGTGAGGTTCTCAAACCACCGCTATTCATCTTCCGTCGACGCCATGCGCGGCAGCTCAGGGCCCAACGACTCCGGCAACGTCTTGACCGGTCGAATGGCTCCTTTCCAGTGTGGCGTGTCATACACGCGCCACCGTTGATTTTCATTTTGTTTTTTCAATTCTGTTTGGTGTTGTTTGGTGGTGTTTGTTTGTTTTCGATACTGTATTTCCAGCTACCTTCGTTTCAAGTTCCTCTCTCTTTCTCTCAGCTCTGCCTCTCGGCTCTCTCTGCTTTGATTTTTCTGAGGCGCTAACTTGCTTCTCTTATTTTCTTTATTTTCTTCTTTTTTTCAGTCACTCAAGGACACAAAAAGTGTGCATTCGTTATTTCTGGCTCGGGAGAACTGAATATCACTGCTCTTTCGGAGGCACATGGGTCCTGGGCATTTGTTTTTTGTTTTTTTTTTTTGTTAAAAATACTTCAAGAGTAATTCTTTTTACTGCTATATATAGACAATAATTGATTGAGGTTAAATATTTATGCGGTCACGCCTGAGTTGCAGAAGCACTACGAAGAGCTTGTTGTGTCTAAGGTACAACTTTGGTCACCTAAGCTTGAAACCATATCAGAGTACAAGGTTAGGTTCTCACCCTGCAGATTTATAGGGTTGGAGTTGAAACAGAAATAGAAAGTAATTAAGGGGTAATTAGTTTCTATGATATGGTAGCTAGCTAGGGTTTTTTGTTCTCTTTTAGTGGTCGAAGAATCAATCAATATATATACATGTGTAATACATGATCATGCAGCTAGCATGCATGATAGATCATTTGTTTTAGATCAACTTTTTGTTGTAAATTGTACAAATTAATGATGTCATGCTCGCTAATTGTTGAACACTGGTCTCTTCAATGGATCATACAGTACTACAAGATTTTCCTCTCTTGATCCGTCATAAAAAATGCAGTTTCTTTCTGTATACTTTCTGATTTAATGGTGGCAGTTGGTTGTAGAATCTATATGTATATTATTACTTGCAGAGATAGTTGAAAGAGAGAAAGAAAAAGATACAAGAGAATGTTTGACCGGAAGAGAACACCAAAATTATGGCTTTCCTACTACTCATGTATTATTTAAGGTTAAATATTAAATTACACATTCATATTTTTACTCATTGGGTTGAATCTTTATTCCTTGGGTTTGATAATTCTTTCAATAAGATCATTCCATTAGATTTTTGTTGAGCAATTGAACGGAAATATGCTCACATGGCATGTCACATGGATAATAATGAATGTAGTTCCTCTACATGCCACAATTATGAGACCTGCTACAACGATTGGTACTGAGGATAGGATTTTGAATCAATCGGCACACTTTGTAAAACAATATGGCTTTCTTCCACACATTGGGGATGGATATATCAAATATGTCTTGAATCTATCATTTGCAATCTGGTGATAAATTATTTTAGTTGAAGTTTAAAACTAATCATTACCACTCATGGTGGCTGTATGTTATTTTTAAATTAGTTATTGACAATTTCCTGGCAATGTTTTTTTGCAGAATCCAACCCTGGTGCAATTGCAGCCTTAAAAGATGATGGCACGAGCATGAGAAAATTTTATGAGCATGGTGCACCAGGGGTCTTTACTACTATACATGAATTGGTAAAAATTCTCTTTCTCAATGTTCTGGCTTTTTTTATAGGTAAAATAAAGTTTTATTAAAAAAATAAATTGTTCTGCCTGTTGCATTGGTATGATATGATTTTTACCAAGATCTTGGCACACTGTTGGCGGAACTTATGTATGACATGATTCGGGAATGACTTCGCTATGTGAAAGTTCCTTTCCCTCTTGCAAAGGTACATAGATAAACGACAATATATTTAGGCTATTGGGAATGAATCTTTTGAATACTATCATTCAGTGACATTGACTAACTCATTTTTAGTTTTTATTGCTTTATATGAGTGGGTTTGTTGGCCTTTAGCAGCCCTTATTCAGAATATCTATAAGTGATTAAGTTATCAAACATGAAAAGTCTGTGCTGAGCATTTTAACATATCATGATGTACCAGTAACCCTTCATTAGTGCTATATGCCAATCAGCCATGATCAACTTTTTTTGTTGCCATATATTTTGGGCCATGGGCAATGCTTGTGTCTCTGATTGTGTGTGCTTTTCATTTGGTCTTAGATGCTGGAGTGGTTTTACCATGTGTTTTATATGCTAACTTTCTTAATTACTTTATGTGCATAAATGTTTTTAGCATCTTTCTCCTTTGTCTGGATGTTGGAGTGGTTTTACCATGTGTGTGCTTTACATATTTTTTAAGAAATACTTCTTAAAAAAGTTCCCTTTCCATTAATCAATCCTGAAATTTTCAACTTAGATCAGACCCTTACATTAACTGCAAATACAGTCCTATTGGAGAATGGTGAGTTCAAACAATGTTTTCAAATAAATGTTATCCCATGACCTTTCATTCTTCTTTCCATGCTTGTTATCTTATGACCTCTCCTTTTTTCCTGGGTTAATCATTCTTCCCTTTTTTTGATAAGTTGAGTAGTCTTTTCATCTGGTTGCCTTATTCTTTCATCTTTTGATTTCTATGATTGGATCTACAACTTTGACTTTCAATGATCTTGGGATTGCACTTCATAAGCTGAAAGGGTACCCCGTCAAGTACCTTATCCAGTATGGTAAGAGCGGCCCCAAATTTAGCTCTACGGCCGGTGAAAAATTCTCTCCTGATGCATGGCCGTGAGGTTCTATGGGTTTCTATCCTAAATGTTTTTAGTTCATTTGGTTGAAGACTTTGAGAAGGCTTGTAATACCTCCGATATTTCTTTTAGCAAATTAAAATAGATTTTTGAGTGCGTGAATGCTGTATCTTCCATTCATGATGTAAAATTCACATCCATTAGCAATCATTTTTGGATGTTGTATAGCTATAAAATTTTAAGAAATCAAGGGAAAAGGGTTGAAAACTTGAAGAATCCGAAAGAGAAGAACTAGCTGCTGTCTGTTATAGTTGAAGATGATTGATAACTGTTGCATAATAGGCATGGAAATCTACCTGCACAGAATACTGAAATGAATTAATTTCCTATGTTCTAAGCTATTACAGCTTTAAAACCAATACATTTATGTTGTATGTAATGAATACATTTTTTAATCAATTTGTGCTATTTTTTGCTTCTAGAACAGAGGACTTTTGTGTTCTTATTTTTTTTTCCTTCCAAATGGGCAAACGTGCCTCGCACGTTGAGCCACTACTAGGATATATATATATATATATATATATATATATATATATATATATATATATATATATATATATATGCCAAGGAGGAGATAAGTTGATCAGATGGGATGCATGGAATTGGAGCATTGATTAATTCCTCCAAGACTGAAGTCTGAGATCGAGGATGCATGGCAAGTTGAAGTTTGGTCCAGGTTATATTTGGAGCAATGTTAAGAACAGTTTTTAAATGAGCATTGTATTATAAGTTTAGTTAATTTTATATTTAAATATTTTTAAATTTACAATAATATTCTTATTAAAATAATTTTTTTTTATTTAATAAAGAACTTGTATATGTAATTTTTAAATGAAAACTACAAATAAAATTTCTCTTACAATATACATGATATAGACTATAGTTGAACATAAGGAAGAAAGTGTGGACCTAATGACTAGAGGAATCAAAATTATCTTAATTTATTATTATAATTTTTTTAAATTTTAACATAAAATATAATAAATAATTTAATTTTTTTAAATCTAAAAATAATAATAATATTAAAAAAAATATTTTAACAATATTTTATTTAATTTTTAATTTTTATTTTAATTCAACTCAACATTTAAATCTATACAATTAATTTAATTCTTACATTTGTGATGGCCAATCATGACATTGCACCCACCGAAGATAATAATTGCCAGATTGAAGCAATTATGGGCCTTTTTGGAGGAGAAGCCAATAGCAAATTGTCGGCAGAAAAGGTACTTGTCGCTGTGCATGTATCTGCAGGATTAGGCGGTGATCGTGATAAGGTCTCTCGCTCCAATAATTATCTGGGTTCGACCAAATCATGATGAGTCCGGCTTGTGTAACATAACATTTTTGTTCTTTAATCGTCCACTCTGGATAAAAAATTCCAAAACATAACATTTTTGTGTAATTTAAAAAAAAAAAAAAATTCAATAAACTATAATCATATAATTTAAAGAAAATTAATTATTATGAATTAAATTTTAATTAAATTTTATAATTACATTGATTAATTAAATTTATTTTCTTTTAAATTATAAAAGAAGATCCTGTTTTTTTAAAATTTTTAATCTAAATTCAAATAACAAAAAATAAATAATAATAATAATAATAACTTGATTGTAAAATTATAGTAAAACAAGTATAAGGCTATCATTATTCTTATTTATGTTAAGAAAAAAATGATATTCATGATTCATTTTTCCTATTGGCTGACAAATTAGCAAGTTTGAAAACAAAAAGATAAGAGTTAGCCTATGAAGGGAAGAGGTACAAATACTGGTGGTATCGGAAATTTGGTGTGGATAACACATTTAGACCAAGAATGAACATGAACTCACCCGACTAAGGAAATTCATATACTCATTACAGACACGAAAAATTTATAAGTTGATATGTATAACATATTTAATAAAATATTTATATGACATACTTTGATTTATAATATAAATTTTAAAATTTGAATTAAATAAATTAAATTTTACCATTTAATTGATATAAATAATATATTTTACATACCGACAACACTACTATTCATCTCTCTTCTTACATAAAAATGTACTCACCACTATACTTTGAACATCCTAAACCCTATCAACAAGCCCAAATCCTCTCTTTCCCAAAATCATTTATCTCTCTTCCTCAATGCCGAGTGTGGTACTTAATAAAACAATTAGTATTCATTATAATTTTTTAAAATTTTTAAATAAAAAATAATTCAATTTTTAAATTATTAAACAAAAATTATATTAAAAAATTATATTCTAATAATATTTTAATTTGATAATATATTTTTTTTTAAAAATTATTTACTTTTTAAAATATTCTCAAATTATTTTATTATTATTTATAAATTATTTATAAAATTTTCTTCAAATCTTATTTCTAAACTTATCAACCAAAAAAGAGATTACTTTTAAATTTATATTTATAGTACTATTAATGTTTTATTTATATATTTAATTTTATCTTTTTATTTGAACGGATCTGACACGTCTAGTCATGCTTAATGCTTTTTCTGACACTGAAATACATCAGAGATATTACGTGTAAGGCCAAATCAATTTTTAAAAGTTAACTAATATCTCATTCTTTTACATTTATCTATTCTATTTAAATTTAATCTTTACATTAAATAATTCATTCACTTCTTATATAATAATAAAATATTATTAATTTAAACCTTATTTATTTTTAAAAAATATTTCATCTCATCTCTTCTCATCATTACAATTTTTTCAAATCTTCATACAAAATAAAATAAATAATTCAACTTTTTCAAATTTCAAAACAAAAATAATATTAAAAAATATATTCTAACAATATTTTATTCAACTTTTTAACTTTAATCTCATTTCATATCTGAAAACAAACCACCCCTTAATAATTTTTTATTTGATTTATTTTTTTCATATTTTGTAATTCTACCAATTAAATGTTAATAATAATAATTATATTCTAATTAAATTAATATTAAAAAAACATATTTTCAAAAGTCATTTAATATTAATAACAAAAAATATTTAATTAAATTCATTTAAATTCCTATCTAAATTTCTTAATTACAAATCAAATAATATTTTTTCTTAAAGTGAGAAACTAGTATTTTAATATTTATTTGGAGTGAGAAACTAGTGTTTTAATATTTAATGAATTAACAGTAGTCTTCTATCTTTGGTCAAGTATTGTAGTTGAAATCTAAATTATTTTAGATATGCCCAAGGCTCCCAACCCAATGTAGGGTCTTTTTGGCACAAATTATCTAAATTTTGATTATCCTTATCATTTGGCCAAGTCAATGATGATACTCTAAAGTAAGAACGACTTGAGATGAAGACGGAGAATTGTACGAGTAAAACAAACTTTGGATTGAGATTTATCTTGACTAGTTTCGTCATATTTTATTTAATCCTCATAATTTTTTTAAATTCTTACATAAAATATAATAATTTTTTTAAATTTTAAATTTTAAAATAATAATATTAAAAAATAATTTTTAACAATATTTTATTTAATTTTTTACTTTTATATTAACTCATCTCATCTCAACTTACTATTCAAATGATACTTAAAGTTATATTTGGGTAGTGAATTCAATATTTTATCATTACTTTAAAGTTAGATTTAGGTAGTTAGGTAATTTCATATGATTTATTAATAATGATAAAAATGTTGTGACAAAATAATAAAAAAATATTAAATAATAATAATAAATAAGTAAAAAATAATAATAGAAATATCTCGTATATTTCATTACCCATACACAATCTAAGACTCAGGAGCTCTGCAAGCAAAAAACTGTAAACAATTATGAGACTGGCCGAAATTCGGCCGAAATATCGAAATCCAACCAGAATAAATCGAAACAGGTCAAAATGGCCAGAAATTAACAGGGACAGAATTATAAATATTTAACATATATTTATATATATGCTTTCTCTTGGCCATTTAAGAAAGCATTTTATAGATGTGTTAAGAGTCCCAATATGCAAAGTTTGGTCATTTTTAATCTTATTGGAAAATAAAAATAAAGAGTCCTATACATTTATAAAGCCTTTTTTTTCCCTCTTGGCTATTTAAAAAGCATTTCAAAATAATAATTTCTTTTTTCATTTTACTTTTTACTTTTTCCAATCCGGATCATGATTGATATATGGAAGTAATTTCTAGACTGTCAGGCTTGTTTGGAAATAAAATTTCGTCACAAATTTTTCATCTAAGCATATTTTTTTTTAAATATTACTTAAACATAAATACTTTCAAATTAATCATTACAATTTTTTCAAATTAATTATTACAGCTTTTTTAAAATTTCAAATAAAAAATAAATAACAATTTAATTTTTTTAAATTCTCAAACAAAAATTATATTCTAATAATATTTTAACTTTATAATATTTTTTATTTAATTTTTTTTTCTTTCCTTTTTCAAAATTTCATAAAATATTAACTCATTTTATTATTCTTTACAAATTATCTTATATTATTCATAAATTTTTTATCTCTATCTTAGGGTGGCCTTGCCCGCATCCACTAGGGGGGCCGAGATGAGGGTGATCTCTCTCCCACCCCGCTGCCCATATATATAATATATATATATGTATAATATTTTATATATTTATATTTATAATATATGTTAATTAAAAAGAAAAATCCAAGCATCATTATTTTGATGCTTGGATTTTTTTTTGACAATTCCCAGAATCAAAATAGTGCCACTTTGAGCTTTGTATTTATAACCTTTCAGCCCTTCCCCCCTCATTATCCCGAAGCCGTTAACCCTCCCGAGTCTTAGCGGCCAGCAAGTTTCCCCCTTCACCTGCTGTAAGTCCTCTCGCCGTCTGTCACAACGAAGGTAAGACTGATTTCTAGTAATCTCATCTAGGTTTTTTTTTTTTTTTTTTTTTTAATATATATATATATATATATATATAAAATTTATGCAATAGATGATGGAGGATGAGATTAAATGAGGATGAGATTGTTAATTGTGTGCTGTGGAGGATGAATGTGCATGTGAATTGTTTGAAACTTAGTATATAGTTAATTCTAAATATACATATGCCGAATCCTAATCCTAAAGACCCAATGATCTTGGCTCATCTTCATCTTAATGACCCAATCTCATCTTGGTTAGTACTTTTAATATTTTGTATTTTAAATTTTTGTTTCATGTTTATAACTTTATAATTCTAATTTGTTTTATTTTTAACTTATTAATATTGCAGGTTTTATAATCTTGATTCTCACAATCTCACAGCGGTCGACACAACTCAGTGAACTCACTGCCACCCCAAATTGATTAAATTTGAAATGTTATGATTTTATTAATTTATAATTAATTGTAATGTTGCTAAAATAGTTAATAGTATAATTTGTAATATTTGCTATTTTTAGATAAATTTGTAATATTGTAATAGTTTGTTAGTTCTCTTAATTTGTATAATTGTAATAGCTTAGTGCCTTAGTGATAATTATTAGTTAATACTTAATAGTATTAGTTGAAACTTAGTATATAGTTAACAGTTTCTATTCATATAATTTATTTTTTGTTTTCAGTTATTAAATATACTTATTTTTGTAATCAAATTTTGGGTCCAAAATGGTCCAAAAACAAGTATGAATGTGTTTTTGAACCATTTTAAGCCTAAATAACTGAATTGGGCCAAAGACCCAGGGTTGGGGCAGACGGATGGAGGTCCACTCCCACATTTCATTCAGCGGATGGGATACCCCGTCTCTACATGGACGGAGGCGGATTGCTGGGGGAAAAAAATTCCTTGGGAGGCGAGGTGTAGGGGCGAGTAGCACACCTACTTTATCTTCCTTCCAAACTTATCCTCACTTGTTAAAAAAAGATTACTTTTAGATTTATAGTACTATTAATGTTTTATTTATATATTTAGTTTTATCCTTTTATTTGTACTAGTCTGACTAGTCTTTTTTTTTTTTCTCAGCAAGTAAAGTATTTATAGATAAACTAACGGATACAAGACATAAGTTCGGTGGGGTGAGAGTCCTCTACAGTCTTCCCAAAGCTAACACAGATTATGACACAAAAGTAAAAAAAATAAAATATGTGATAGGAGCCAAAAGATTGACTCTCATCCAATTCCCACAATGGGAGATCGCTTGGTAATGATTTTTAAATAGTCTGATAAACACACTATAAAACTGCAGCTAGAGGCTGTAGTACAAAAGGATGTGCTACAACGTGTTGATCCGGATTAACTGGAAGGAACTGTCACATTCACTTTCACTTGATCATTCACTTGATCATTAGTTAAGAAAAGTAAGAATATAATGTGGCAAGCGAAAATCGTGACGAATCGTCGATGAAGAGGCATTACTAGTCTGGTCATGCTTTATGCTTTTTTTGAGTATAAATTAATCCTAGTTTTAATGTAGCGGCACAAATTAAGTGAAAACCACAAAAACTACGTGCACTCCGCACAACTTTAGTATAAATGCTAAAGATAATGGTCGTGATTAGTGTTGAAAAACTGACAAATTAATATTTGAGTTTTGCTATGTACAAGCAAGTTTGCGTACCAATCTGCGTACTAATGTTGTTGCCTTCATATTCTAAATTCAAATTAGCACTGTTTTCAATAAAATCTACTTTCTGACAAATCATATTAAATGAGTGCGCGTATTAGTGCGCAGAATCGCTTACAATTAGATTTTTTCTTAATATTTATGCTCCTGCAGCCTGCTTCTCATCATGTATACTGTATGTATAATCTGGACCAAACTTCAACTTGCCATGCATCCTCGATCTCAGACTGTAGTCTTAGATAAATTAATGCTAGCTCCAATTCCATGCATCCCATCTGATCAACTTGTGAGCTGCCACATATACAAGGAATCTCATGGGAATCCCACACGTTGACGTGGCATAATGCCATATACATCCCGCCTAGAGAAAAGTGAAGGCATAATGCCACGTCAATTTTTTTTTCCTCTCCAAAAAGTGATCTACCAGATACTAGTGAAAAGTGAAGGTGTTATACACGCGCTGTAGAGTTCGTAGCGTCCATGCCATCCTTTTTGTAGAGTTCCCTGCATCTTTCACAAGTTTTCATTCTCGCCTAATAACATCTTCTTCAGCAAACCAGGTTAGTAGGTAACTCTCTCTCTCTCTCTCTCTCTCTCAACCTTTCTCTGGTTTCCTGTTTCATCATTCTTTCTTTCTTTTTTCCTATTTGGTATCGCTGGCGTTGTCCCTAACGTTGCCGGAAGTTACATTTTAGATCGGAGACCTCGCGGGCAGGTATACACAAGATGGAATGTGAACAAAAATTTTTACACATTCCTTTTACACAAAGTTAGAAAATATTGAAAAAATGACATTTTTACACATCAAAATTTTACATATTCAGTATGTTATGGCCCTACATTTTTACACATTTAGTATCCTTCCCAGTCTTGTTATGGCCCTGCATTTTTTTTTTGTTATGGCCTTGTGTTTGTTTTCTAGTTTGAAGTAAGTATTTGTGTTCCAGTTTAAAGTGTGTTCTAGTCTGAAGTGCATTTTATGTCCGAAGTCTGAAGTGTGTTCTAGTATGAAACCATCTTTATAATACGAGTTTTAAAAAAAATTTTGATTATATAATTTTGGTTTTGTATAGAACTGTTTTATATATATTTTTATTATTTATTTTATAGCTATAATCAAGATGGAACTGCGTCAATTGATATTTTTCGAGAAAGAACACAACAATGACGGTCTTGACACCCAATGAGGTTAGATGTTAATTATTAAATTTTTAATGGCATTGTTTTATGGACTCTTTTAAATATTGATTATTTTATGACATGCTTAACGGATTCTAAATAAATCATGTTTTGCTTAATGTAGACCAACAATAGCAAGTTGGATCTTAGTATATCGAGAATCAAAATGTTGAAGAACCGAAGGTTGATATGATATTTGTGATTCAAGCAGATATTATTGAATACTACACAAAGTATGCTAAATAGGAGGGGTTTGGAGTCTCGAAAAGAATATTGACTACTGAAGATTATGGGAGATAAAATACTTCACCATAGTATGCAGTCGCCATAACAAGCCAATAAGCAAGTCATCAAAAATTAATCAGCCAAAGTTGGTAAGAGGGACACATTGCAAGGCTAAGATTAATGTAAAGCAAATAGCTGATGGAAGGTATTAGTTATCCAATGTCGTCCTCTAACACAATCATGCAATGAGCCATAGTAAGTCAAGACATATTGCTCGCCATAAAAAATTATCAAGTTGGTCGAGAAAAAGAATTGCGATGATGGATAAAGCTAGAATCCGTCACGCTAAAAATTACAAAACTATAATTGTTGAAGGGGGTGGATATGAGAATCTTACTTTCGAAGAGAAAGAGTGCTAGAATCATATCAACAAAATTCGTAATGAGTTGCTTGGAGAAGGAGATGCAGAGCCATTTCACAATTATTTGGTGTGACTGCAAGAGAAAAATAATGGTTTTTTTCTATACGATGGATCTAGATGAAGAATGGAGGTTGAGAAATGTGTTTTGGGCAGATGCCCGAAGTAAGGCAGCATTTAAGTCATTTGAAGAGTCATAAAATTTGTCATAATGTATTTGACAAATAAATATAAAATGCTATTTGCCCCTTTTGTGGGAGTCAACCACCACGGCTGATCGATACATTTTAGATGTGACCTTATATCGAATGAGGACACATATACATTTGTGTGGTTGTTCGACTCATGGTTAAGGTGTGTGTCAGGACGGGCTCCGAATGCAATTGTGAAATAGTTTTAGTTGCTTTAAAAGATTATGAAATCTACATAAAGTGGAAGAATCATATGCACAAGTTTAAGGAGGTAGAGTTGAGTCAGAACAGTACGAGTGAGTATGATGTGTGTTAGAATGGTCCAAGTGAAACAAAACAACAAAATCATGAGGTTCGTAGTTTTGTTGGTTTTAAAAGTAAGGGTAGAGTCTCTACAATGGAGAGAATACTGAAAAAGTAAAACTTAAAAAAAAAAAAAGATAGATAAGGTATCGTAAAATTCTGCAACTAGAAACGTTTTATTCATTGTCATATCTAAGCCTTTCCTTTAACACTCCACTAATAGTTTTTTTTTGTAATCCGTAGGTGAAAGACATATATGCTGGGGTAAGGAGTCAAGTAGTATACTTAACCAACCATGAGTATTTTGTAATCTTGGGGTTTTAATGTAATTAGGTGGTTGGACTGTAATTTGGTATTTGAATGTAACTTCGGGGTTTAAATGTAAATTTTAGTGATGACATTCCAAAAGTCGACATTGAATAGAAAACCAAGGAAATATATTTAGCTGTAGTGGAGACAACTTATTTTAGTATTTAAATACTGATTTTTGTTATTCATGAAAACAAGAAAATAATTCAACAAGCATAGTACAACTTCCATAGTACAAAATCTCATTTCTATTTAAGCATTACGAATTTTTGTACAACTTGCGTAGCTACAATTATGTCTGACATACTTATGAGCAAAGTACTTTGTCAACAACTTCTAACATTACAACTCAAAGTACTTGACAGCAAATACCCAGGACAACAAAATGCCTATCCTAGACTTTGTAATCTGTAACTTCTGTTTAAGGCCTTGATTTTTATTTTAGCTTTGTGATTCATCAACTTCTGCTCAAGATTCATTAAGACTGTCTTTGGAGAGACTTGCAGAGGTGATGGATTTGTTGGAAGACGGGTTTCATTGTTGGGCTGCGTGGTTTGCTCTAGAAGCCACTTTACATCCTAGATTTGCAACAACCAGATTTGCAACAACCAGGTCAATTTTGGTCTTAAGTTCATCAGATGAATTTAGCATTGCAGTAACAACAATTCCACTTGGTGCTTCAATGTGTATATGAATTTGCAAAAGAAATTTTTTCATTCAATTCTTTATTGATGATCAAATTTCAAAAAAATTAGAATGTACTTGAAATTAAACGCTGAACGAAAATGTGCAGGCAAATCTAACACAGACTTCAATGTATATGAATCCATAATCCTACTTGTTTCCAGAGAAGTTGAGAAAAACAAATAACCTGAAAACTAAAAAAGGATATATTTCATCAATTAATATATAAAAGATAACAAAGTTAATATACTCCTGAAACACGATGAGGATCCAATTGTTCTTTAATCATGAATTTTTTGATAGGCCTTTTAGGTACTCATCCAGATGGAGGGGAAAGTGTTATACCTGAGTGTCAATGAAAAGCATGTTTGAAAGAAGCATGTTTTTCATAAAATAGATCATTTCTAAAATTTTCAATAATATGAAAAACTGAATCCTATCAAACAACTTGTCCTGCTAATACCTTTTATTGTCAAACATTCAAATAGAGTTTTGTTTTTTCAAATTTTTATCTACCACAAAGAGCAACTAATTTTGTAGCAAGGTTGTCTTTGCATGCTAAGGAACCAACAGTGTAGAATCAACCAGGGGCATTCACCCACCAATCACACAGCAAAATCAAATAATCCAGAAACCACACACCAATATAAACCAATACGTTGACCCACGCAGCAACCACACACCAAAATCAAACAATCCAAAAACTAGGGCCATTGAAGTAATTGGAACCATACAGAAAGAACACTTTACAACCCTATCCTATACAAAATAAGCCATAGACAAATGTCCTCTTACCTTTATAGCGGGAATAGATAACTAATGCTAAAAGTGTGCTAGTTCCAATTTGTATATAGAAATCAACCAACTGAACACCTAAGTTTAATGTGGAAATTTGAAGTCCCTTTGTTTGTGTTCTGTGTTAGGGCAACTCAAATCGAACTGAGAGAGAGAGAGAGAGAGAGAGAGAGAGAGAGAGAGAGAGAGATACCTGGCATTGGTGGGATGTCGGTGACGGTGATGGATGTCAATGATGGTGATGGATTGGTCTTTGTGTAGGGGAAGGAAAATGGGGGAATGAAGAAAAAGGGAGGAGAGAGAGATAGGTGTATGGACAGTGGGGGAAGAGAGAGTTGGGTTGTAGGCAAGGGCAATGGTGGAGGAAGAGAGAGTTCGGATGTGGGCGGTTTATTCTGTCTCTGGTTTCTTCTAATTTAGTTTGGGGGAGGGGGGGAGAAGGGAGAGAGTGGGGCATCAGTTTCTTCTGAAGGAAAAGAAAAAAAAAAAAAAAAGCTGATGTGGCAGAATACCACATCAGTGTGTGGATCCCTCTGTATCCCTTTTAGTTTCTGATCAACGTACCTCCTCTTTAGCGGGCGCGCGCGCACACATATATATATATATATATATATATATATATATATGAGTATATATAGGATTCATTCTGCTGACCAAAAATCTTAGGCTTTAGACCCATGATTGTTTTATGGTTCTTGACGACTCCTGCCATTATTATCCTGGTTTTGTGCCAGTACTTACTCTTCTTCCCTCCCCTCATTATTATTTCTTTTTAGTACAATCATTCGTACCAAACAAGACCAAGTCACGGAGAATTAATTCCACCTGTATAATGAGATGTGATAAAAAAAAAATTTAAATCTTTCCCATAAGTTTTTAGATCTTTTCAAACACCTAAAACTTTTCTATTTTTAATTTTTAATTTTTTATATAATTATTATCTAATCATTATAACTTTTACAAACTTAAAAGTAAAATATATATAAAAATCGATACAACTTTTTTAAATTTTAAAATAAAAATTATATTTAAACAATTTTTTAATTTTATAATATTTTTAAACTTTTTATTTCTCATTCTCTAAAATTCAATAAAATATTTTAATTCCAACTATTTTACTATTATTCAAAAAATTCTGAGATATTCCAAATGTTCATATCAAATTGTTCGCACGGTAGCTTAAAGAAAGTTTGGTCCCAATTTGTAAAGAGATTGGTTTGGACACCATTGTTTTTATTTCCGTTTGTTCCGTCTGAAATTTGCTATGACAGAACAGTAACCGGCACAACTTAGGTGGATATTCCATTCCAGGTTAATTTTTGGTCATTTCGACTTGTTTCGGTCTATTCCAGATGGATTTCAATATTTCAGCCAGATTCTGGCCAGTCTCAGAATTATATGCAGCTTTCTGCTTGCAGAGCTCTTGAGTCTTGTTGTGCTTGGGTAGTGGAGTGATTTGAGATCACTGTACTACTATTCAATATTTTATTATTACATTTGACTTACTTTTCACTATTTTTTACTATTATTTAATATTTTATAATTATTTTTTTACCACATTTTCACTACTATTCACAGATCATCTAAAATTACCTAACCACCCAAACGTAGATTTAAAGTAATGATAATGAGTTGAGATAAGATGAGTTAAGATGAAAGTTGAAAAAATTATTGTTAAAAAATTATTTTTTAATATTATTATTATTTTAAAAGTTGAATTGTTTATTATATTTTGTGTGAATTTTTTTTTAAAATTTAATAATTAAATAAGATGAGATAAGATTAGTTGAGATTGAACTCTCATTCCAGAGTTTGTGGTTCTCATACATTTCTCCCACCACAATAGATTTTGACTATTGTGCAGATGAAACAGTCACAAAATATAAGCAAACCGAATGTTACATTAGAGTATCTTGTCTTTTATCCTCAAGCCGAATTCAGAACAAGCATTTTTTTACGAGCTTGTGTTTTCACTTGAACTTTGAATGATGTGCATGGTTAAATGTTGTGCCCATTATCCTTGTGGTTTAACTGTTTTAAGTATCCATTGCTTGAGACAACTAGGCTTGGAGTATGTGTTTCTCAAATGCTTGATTCAAAGTGTTTTTTTGTCCCCCTTCCATTGGATCATTTCTTAAGCATGCGCAACTGTTGAACTTCAATATAATTTATGTATTCTTTTTTCCTGTTGGACACATATGTCTATTACCCACATCCATCTAACTGAAATATAACTTTCACAACACATTCCAAGCAACTCAATTATACAAAAACTGCCAAGGGACCAGATGACATAAGGCCTGATCTCTAAATGGGAGAGCATCTCTTTGGACCTGTTTGGGATCAACTAGTAATGTACAATCTCGCTGAGAGATTAGGCTTGATTGGTTGGAGCTAGTCCTACACCCTCTTCTCGTGAATTTCATCAGTCACACACTTTGCATTAACCTTTTTTTCCCCTTTTTGTTGGGTATTACAATATACAAGTGTTCCTGATCTGCTCTATTTTGAACACATGATTCAAGTAGATATGTTTTGATTGAGACTTTCTAGAACCTTTTTGTTATGTAAGTTGATATTGAAGCCTTGCTTTATCGCAAGTAATTTCCTTAATTATAACTACACTATCGTATTTGTCGGCACCCAATTTTCAGTTTTCTTTTAACTTTAGGAGATCTTTTTCTGAGTGAAGAATAGACATTAATTTGTAAGATATATATTTGTGGCTATAGGCATATACCAACTTCAAAGTCGTTGTGGAAATAGCATAATCTTCTCCAAACGATCGAAAGTAATACATCAATTCAAACACATTAAAGTAACAGGGTTTCACAATCATTCAAGACAGTAATACACATTGGATATAGCTAGCAGAACGAAGCGTACTAGAATTGAAAGGGAACACACTAATTTCACGATTCAAATTTCAATGTGGCGGCTATCTACCACGACTGTAAACACTGCGGGGCGCATTTTTATTTTTATTGTTGGACCTAGAGATGCATGAAGAATATTGTGGGTTGTCCTGGGGTGTCCCACAAGAAATGGCTGGTTTATTAGGATCGCCGGGGTTGGTCTGAGGCTTACCATGACTAGCAAGGATCCGGCTTACGTAGGGGTTGATCAGGATCCCCAACTCCAACTCCAAGTCCTCCTCGATCAGGCATTCATCTAGGTGGCCGTCACTACATCGGAAACTGGTGTTGCTCTTAGCAAGGATAGCAGCACCACAACAATATGCGTTAAGGAGCATCATGATCATGATCATCAGCAGCAGCATTGCTGGGAATGCAGGAGCAGTTGTTCTCCCTCCCTTAGGATTACACAGCTCCATTTCAGTATTCCTTAATCTTTACTCACTCTTGCGTAGGTGATCTCCCTCCCTAGCCTTCTCCACTCACTCACAGAACACGACTGTGTATATGGAGAGGCCAGGTAGAATATTTATATATAGTTGAACATAAGGAAGAAAGTGAGGACCTGATGACGAGAGGGATTAACACTAGAGATGCGTCACAAAGGCATACATATATTTAGTTTACTTAATTCTTCCGTTTGCGATGGCTAATCACATGCCACCGACTGAAGATAATAATTGCAGATTGATAGCATATAGTGGTGGCCTTTTTGGAGGAGAAGCCAATAGAAAATTGTCGGCAGAAAAGGTGTTTGTCGCTGTGCATGTATATGCAGGCTTAGGTGTAAGGTGATCGTGATGAGGTCTCTCGCTCCAATAATTAATTATCTAGGTTCTAACAAATCATGAGTCCGGCTTGGGTGCTTTTCGATTTCATAAACTTTCTTTACTATTATTTTATCATCTACTTATTTTTTTTTTCTTTTGTTAATTGAATGTGGATAAAAAATCTCAAATCATAATATTTTTGTATAATTTAAAATAAATTCAATTTAATTAACTAATATAATCATATAAAGTCAATTTTTATAAAATTGAATTTATTTTTAATTAAATTATATAATTACATTAATTGATTAAATTTATTTTCTTTTAAATTATGAAAAAAGATCATGTTCTGAAATTTTTAATCTAAATTCAAATAAGTAAAGAAAAAAAATAAGTAGCTGAAGAAGAAAATGGTATTCACTATTCCTTTCCCCAGGAGCTGAGAAACAGTTTGAAAATAAAAAGATAAGAATTAGCCTGTCAAGGGAAGAGGTATAAATAATGGTGGTATTGGAAATTTTTTGTGGATAACACATTTAGGATGAATGAACTCAACCGACTCTAGTAAATCCATATACTCATCTCAGATACGAAAAATTTATAAGTTGGTGTGGATAACGTATTTAATAAAGTATTTACATGACATAATTTGATTTATAAGAAAAATCTTAAAATTTGAATCAAATAAATCAAATCTTACAATTTAAGTGATGTGGATGATATGTTTTACATACTGACGACACTACTGTTCATCTCTCTTCTGGGACTTCTTACGTAAAAATGTGCCCACCAGTATACTTTGGACATTCTAACCCTATCAACAAGCCCAAACCCCATCTCTCCTAAAACCCTTATCTCTCTTTCTCATCAATGCTAGGTGTGGTACTGAATAGAACAATTGCTAAAATGGTAATTGTTGACGACGTGTTTTGCACATCGGGAATGAGCCTCGGTCACTTGCAACATAGAGAATTTGGAGGGCTTGGGGTTGTTTTAGCAAACCTCCGATGCCAAAGTCAGTATATCTTCTTCACAGGAATTCTTTCAGTATAAAAGAATGGGTTTGTATGTTTACCTGGTGTTCGACTTTTATGCTAGGTATCTAGGAGACATTTCGTCCCTTGTGTCAGGGTTTAGCGTCTCGCGCACATGTACCAAGCCATAATCTTTAATGTGGTGTGGTTCCCTGGGTAGTGTCTTGACGGCAGGTTGGTGGAACGGTCACTTCCAGTGCACTTTGACAGGGGCAGGAGTGTCGTCCGCGATCTCCGTTCCCAGATCTAATCCTTGAATGCGAGACAGGGTCTTTCCACAAGGTGTTCCTGCACAGGGGTGTCAAGGTTGGCGAGTCTTGTCGGTCCACATCGACATGTTTCTCGCACAAGTATGACCCCTCATTCTTCTTGTGCAGATCGTGGGCCGGCTCTATTGATGGTTCTCGGGCCCATTGGATGGGCGAGACTCGGGCTGAGATGGGGCCTTAGTATCCTGATCAGGCCCAATCCAAAGGGGATGTGAATATCCCCACCAGTAATAGTCTCTCTCCCCGTTTATATATAGAGTTTTTTTTTTTTTTTTTTTTTCAAATTTTGGCGACTTGGATTTGCTGTTTGCACGTGGTTATATTTACGTGAAAGAACTACGTGTATTGATTAATTAGTAACGTGATTATATTTGAATTGTGTAGAATGTCACTGGATAATTTCACCATGCTCTTAGCCACTCGTGCATGATAATGGGTTTGGACCGAAAAAGTTATGGGTTTGTGTTCAACTTTCAATTTTAAAAAGTTTTCGAGACGAAAGTTATCATGGGTAGAATTGGTCTTTGGTGACTTCTTCTGTTTGCAATGCAGGCCGAGGACCATCTTCTTCTATGATCAAATCTGACTTTATATTGTTTTCGGAAGTGGCATTCTCTTTGCCTATACAGTTCATGTTATTCAAACATTTGTTTAAAGCCTTTTTATATTAAAGAGTAATATTAGGTACAATCTTATAATGTGTATGTCTTATATACTCTCTTGAATGTGTAAGACTTGCACACTTTATGATTGTAAATATCATTTTTTTTTAAATATTTCCTAGTAAAATTCTAAAATATTCTCCATAGGCGCGTACTTTTATTATAAAAAAGTAAAATCTATGTGCTTTTATTTTTTTAAAAAAAGTAATTTTTGAGCATAATTTCAGGGACCAAGAAGAAAAACTGTACAAATGAGTTTCCTTAGTTTCCTCCTAATTGAAAATGAACATAAATTATCCTCAATTGTCTACCAAATTAGATGATCCAATTTTAGAGAGAGAGACAATATTATGTGGACTCTACAAAATTTAATGCTACTAATATCAAGTTTTTGGACAACATGAATCTCACATAAGTATTTAATGTTATGTTTATCCTTATATACTACACTATTCAATTTGCCTAGATCCTTTGGACCATATGGCATAAGGTCTGGTCTCCAAATAGAAGAACCACATTTGAACCCCCCCACCTGCTTATAAAATAAAAAAGATTCAATTCGGCAAGCGATTGGAGAAGATCTCAATTGATTGAAAATTAAAAAAAAAAAAAAAAAGATAATAGTTTTAAAAAACTCCTGTATCCATTCTCGCCACAGGGAAATATTGAATAATCCCATACTCCCCAATTCCTTTGTTTGGTAGTAGTTTTGAACATTCCCTGATATAAATTGTTGTGTCCTCACTGAAGAGATACCAAGCACATCTTTCGATTCCAAAGTGGGGCCAAGATTATATAGCTCACGACAGAAATTCAAATGCCCAAACACAGCATGGAGAACAGAGCTTGCCAATAGGAGTGAGTCAATCTCACCTTATCCACACTCCCTCCACTATCCATTATCGCATTCATTATCATATCACTCCTTATCAAATATCCATAACCCCATAAACAACCACTAACCACCCTCTCTTCACCTTTGTTCAGTAGCTCATTGGAATGAAAAAGTGAACTTTGATTTCCTAGTGCAATCAGAGTTTGCAGCAATGGCAGCCATGAACTCTACTGTTTTGGCATGCAACTATGCCATCTCGGGCGCTGGATTGCCCGAGATTAATGCAAAGCTTGCTTCCATGCCTTCTGTGGCATCCCCAGTTGTGGCTGGTCACAAGTTGCCTGTGATCAGGGCCCAACAGGTTAGAGTTTCTGAACCAAAAGAATCCAGTGGGAGGTGAAGGAAGAAGGGCTGCACTGCTTGGCCTAACAGCCGCCCTTTTCACAACTGCTGCTGCCGCCTCCAATTCCTCTGCCAATGCAGGTGTCATCGAAGAATACCTTGAAAAGAGTAAAGCGAACAAGGTATATTATGCAGCTTGTTTTAGTGCTACTTATATTGGTTTCTAACACGAAACTTAAACTAAGCACGAATGTTGTAGTAGGAACTGAATGACAAGAAGAGATTGGCCACGAGTGGTGCAAACTTTGCACGAGCTTATACAGTTCAATTTGGCACATGCAAGTTCCCCGAGAACTTCACCGGCTGCCAAGATCTTGCCAAGCAAAAGGTTAGTCTCGTCAATGACTAGAATCATTTTTTTCTGGGTTTCCTTTTACTATGGGTTTTAACTTTTCTTTGACTGGTTCTCCTCCATTTGCTTGGGCTGATGCAGAAAGTGCCATTTCTTTCTGAGGATTTGGCGCTGGAATGTGAAGGGAAGGACAAATACAAGTGTGGTTCCAATGTTTTCTGGAAATGGTGAAGAGGAAAATCTTATTCCCTTCCGTACCATGTGCTTTCCTCTTAACATGTACCTAAATTTCTGTTAAAGAAACGCTACTACATTCGTGTCTTTTGCAATGTGCTTTCTCAAATTCAGATCTTTCCAAATACCCATTGTTTATTTTCATGAATGGACAGTAAAAATTAAAGCGATTTCGTGTCCATAATCAGATGCGTGATTGTTTTCTTTACCAACCCCAAGAGCCACTAATGGTTTAGCTGTTGGAAGATTATTTAGGGGCAGAGATTAGTCCACATGGAAATTTTAAAACGAATTACTCATCGAAGCGAGGTGAAGGTTAGAGCTATCATTCCAGATTGATTTCCAAATTATTTCCAAATTGTGTATGTAGGCATTTATCAATTTTTCTTTTCAATAAGCCTAATCCACTTGGTAAATTTTTATGTTCCTATCATGAAAAGTTTCCTCAAGTTTTATCTGCAGAAGCTGAGACAAATTTCTGATTAAGTTTTGTTGAGAAAATATACTTCTCAAAGTAGCTACAAGCCAAGAAGCATAAGACTATCTTTTGCTGCTCCTCTCCCCACATATCAGACTCCTTGGAAAGTGAACCAGAAGGAAATGAAATGGGCAACTTTTTTTTTTTTTTTGTTTTGTTGAGTGAGAGATGAAATGGGCAACTTCGAAATAATAACATGAACTTCGTATCAGTGAAAAGAATTATCAGTGCTATACATGTTACATTTCTTCTATGCATTTTCTGTACAAGTTCAGCCTAGCTCTCTCTATGTGTCTCTCTCAATGTTGAATGTGTAGTATGTGGGTAACAGCAAAACAACAATAGAATCCAAGAAGAAATTGCAATTGGAACTCGCCATAAAAAACCCAGATATCATCAGATAAAACCTTCGAAGGCTGACATTGAATCTTCAGTGCTCTATCAAACTCTTTAGTAAACCAGCAGGATATCTCACCGTACCCATATCAGGAAAACAAATTCATATGAACTGCACGATGCAAATGCAGTCATGCCCAAAATGAGATCGTTGATTTAAATCTCTCAACGCAGGATTGCTGAGTAGTTCAAGTGAAACCCCTTCAAATAAACCTAATTTTTCTGAATATACGAATCTGGAAGTATCCAAAAAAAGCTATGAGTATGAACACCAAGATGAAGATCCCTTGTGCTGCAACTGAGCACATGGCACTGGGAACACTTCACTGGCAAACCCTGAAACAAATTCACACTTCCATGCTGTGGACCGAGAGATACCAAGAAGCGTAACATTTGTTAAGCATATATCTTCAAATGATGCATGCTCAATGCCCTCCAGCACGGGGGCTTTTGTTGAATTTAAACTAACCATGTTACTTATGAAAATGCCCTTTACTTTAGGAACAGCTTTGGGATCCCATCCTTCACCAGGGTGGTCATTAGAGCCTCTGCTAAATCTAATGGGTATCTTGACTCTTTCCAGGATTATGTTACTAAAACTGACATTTGCTATATATCCCCTCTACCTTTGTCTGACTTTATACGCACTCCAGCAGCTGAATCCCAAACATGCAAATCCTCAACAATTACATTTGAAATTCCACCAGACATCTCACTACCTATTCCAACCCCAGAGCAGGTTGGTGTGGTGCCGGAAACTCTCCTGACAATGATGTTTGCGCTTGGACGGGCAATGGCGATTCCATATTGGTCCCAACCACTCTTCACTGCAACAAGATCATCCCCACTCTCAATGTAACAGTCTTCAATGCACACATTGTTGCTCGAGTCTGCAAATTGGATGTTAATGCTCAAGATAAATTTTTACGCCCTTTTGTTCTAAAAGGATCGGTAATCCACTGCATCAGGAATATAAGAAGGAATATAAGAGAATGAGGAAACGAGTAAGATACCTGGATCGATACCATCAGTATTTGGTGCGTTGAGAGGAGCCAAGATTGTCATGCCTTTGATAACAACATTACTGAAACAAATAGAATAAATAGTTAGCACATCTGAAGTATAACATATCAAAGTAGCAGGTCAGAAAACAAATCAATACTCTCTATTTTATATGAGATTACATCAGTGTTTCAAATTGCATCCAATATCCAAGTGTCCATATATCAAGCTCATAGTAAAGAAAGCCGGAGGGGATGAGCCATCTGGGACACTTGGTGAGATTTGAAATGAGTCTTATATAACCATATTTCTTATATAGAGAAAAATATAAACAACATGATAATAAGAAAACATATGGTGACATTGAACCTGCAGTAAACGGGATGAATGGTCCAAAATGGAGAATTGAGGAAGGTGAGATTTGAAATGAGAACGTTGTTAGAGTTCAATAGCTCAATGAGGTGGCCTCTTGTGTGCTCTAATGTTTTATTCCACCATAGGTCCCACCACATCTTCCCTTGGCCGTCAATTGTTCCATTTGCCCCTGCAAGAAAAAATAATCAAGTGGTCAGATACAAACAATCTGTTTGTTGGAGACACGAGATAGCATGCATTCAAAACTAAATAATGAATATATGAGGAAAAATTCTAATATATTTTATAACTTGCGATTGAATGAATGATGCTGCAAATTGTGCGCACACACTATTTCTAACCTGTAAATGTCAATAGCCCCTTGATGGAACAGAAGCAATTTTGAAGGAAACAAAGGATAGAAACGAAGAGTTTGGTTGCTACACTGACAACTTGAAAAAAAAAAAGATGACATAACACCTACCAACATTATATAGTAAATCGTTCTTTTCAAAAAAAAAAAAAAAGACATAAATTAAGAAAGGATAATGGTTCTTTAGATCCTCCATCACCACCGAAATTATATATAAATGGAAAATAAAACACTAGTTATTTAAACAAATAATTTATTTAAGAGTGATATCATTTCTTGGCAAGTTCTGCTGTTCATTAGACATATAGGCATTTTGCCATCTACTACCACAGAGACATGGAAACAAAACGACATGAAAATAATTACATTACATTTTCCCCCACAACGGTTTCGAGTGTTAGTAAATTACATAAATCTTAATCAGCTTCATAAATAGTAGATATTCAAAATGACTCGTTTTTTACTCAAAACACAAAATAAGTCCTACTTGTTTTATGCATGTACCAAATAAAATTAAGATAAATTATTTGCAAGAAAAAAGACGGGATTTCATTTTCATACATACTTCAAATATTACTGATAGCACCAGAATAATAAGAATTTCATCACAACAGGGAAAAGAAGAAAGGAGTTGTTCGTTACCTGTAATGACAACATTAGTGAGACCATCTCCATGTACGAGGCTTATATGTCTTCCTCCTAGTCGCTCTCTCCCTCTTCCATAAGAAGGCAATGGCGCTATTATAGGCCACTCTTCTGGGTCCTGTACAAATGAGAAATAAGCTGATTACCAACTTACTAAAATCCAGCCTGTTTGTTTTCATAATTCATCTCATCTTATCTAATCATTATAACTTTTCAAAATTTTATTACAAAATAAAATAAACAATTCAATTTTTTCAAATCTAAAAATAAAAATAATATTAAAAAAATATATTCTAATAATATTTTATTTAATTTTTAACTTTCATTTCAATTCATCTCATATCTAAAAACAAAACGAGACAATGCATTCGGTAGTAAGCATTTGAGCTTGATTAATTATTGTCCCCCCGTAGAAAATATTCCTTCGGTATTAGTACTAGAGGCTAGAGCCCACTTATTCTTTGGGTAATAATTACACGCATTAAGAACATGAGCACTAGACTCAAACTATAAAAAAAAATGGGGATACGTAGTACGTACGGTATCATAGAAAAAAATTATGGGCAGCTCCCTTTAGTTGCCCATTTCAACTTTCTCATGGAAAATAGTCTCCTTTTTTTCATGGAAAAACAGCCATTAGTAGACTACCTTTCTTTGGTCCTGGTCATTCTTAATCACCAAGTTACCACACAGGTCACAGAATATTCCATTTTTCATCTAAAAAAAAATAATAAAAAGAATAACCCTATTTGGTAATTATAAAGAATAACTGGAAGCTTTAATTGTTGAACTATTTACGTGCCTGGGAACCAAGAATTACAGCGCCCTCGTCGAGAAACAGCGTGAAATTGCTCGTGAGGTTGAAGCTCCCCGTAAGCCACCTCCCCTTCGGCACGTTCAGCTGGGACCCACCTTTGTTTCCGAAACCCTGCATGTACCGTACCGCCCTCCGAAACGATTCGGTGTTTGACGTTCTCCCATCGCCAACTCCCCCGAAATCCGCTATCGACATCACTACCTTTCTCCTCGGCACGGCTCCAAAAAACCCCACGCAGCTCCTCTCGTCACCCAAAACGTCACGGGGGCGGGACGATCCGTCGTCGGCTCCAGGCAATCCGGTTATCCACCGTACCGAAAAGACGGTGTCGGTCGAGAATATTTGAAGGGTCAGGATCGCAAGGAGACCGAACAACAGAAGCAACGGCGTCCATGGGGGCCTGATAAAGCTACCCTGAACACGCCGAATAACGGCTTTTCAGAGTTCATTTTTTTTCCCTAATCAAAAAAAAAAAAATCGAAATATAAACAAAGAAGAAGGAAGATGACGTGGGTGTATTGGAGATGGACAGAATAGTGAGTGGACGCACACCGGAGGTGGTGTTAGAAGGTGGTGGCGTGGCGTGGCGATGCGATATTATATGGAGAATACGCGGACGTCAAGGTGGAGAATTTAGCAAAGTGTGGGGTGGTCAAAGGCCCTAGGGGGCTAGGGTGGGGTTAGGGTGGGTGGTGCGCATCGCTCGTGCCGGCGTATTCTAGCGGTGGGGACATGGGATTTTTACGAAGTCGAAAATGTGTGGGGCCCAATTCGGAAAGTCCAACAAAGCCTCGATCCGGTTTGTCCGGTGTGGACAGATCGAGCGAGGAAGAGACCACGGTTATAGAATTATTCTATCTTGAAAGGTTGGTATGTTGATAACTTAATTAATACCGTGGCGGAAGTCTATTGGGTGAAGGGAGTTAAGAACGTGGTGTTGAAAGCAGAGGATTAATGTGGATGGAAATGCGGTGGAGGAAGAGGAGCCGCTCTTCACGGGAGACTTCTGCAAACTCCTCTTGAAAAAAAGAACAAAATAAATTAATGGGGTTCTGACAGGATGTGTGCGCTGCTGAATGGCTGAGTTTGCTGCATCACTGCCACGTGGGAGCTAAGTATCCGGCAAGGACAGCAGTCCAAGACTGCCCACATTTCGACTGTCATTTTTATGCTATTTTAGTTTTCACCAAATTACGTATTCTTATAAAAACATTTTATAGTTAAAACATTTTTTTATAGATAAAATTGTCATTTATCTTCTATAAAAGAAAATTATTACAGAAATTATATAAAAATAAATTTATAAATTAATGTTATTTTATAAGATTTGTTAGATATATTTTATAATAAAAATAATTTTATAATTTAATTTATCACATCTAAGCCTACGAATACATAGAAGTCTTTTCAATGAGAACTGACGTGGCATATAACGTATTAAAAAAAGTTAAACCTTCGATGGGAAGACAGGCACGGAATTTTGAAACCATTTGCTTGTATATATTTGTACGTATGCTTGCTCAATTTGGTCTCAAGTGAAGAGAGAAGGGAAAAGCTGAATCAATAAGAGAAGTTAGATATCTAAAAACGAGTCAAAGAAATTTTAGTTTTTTTAATAAAATTAAATTTATAAATTAATATAATTTATTGTAATATGTTATATATATATTATATTAAAAATAATTTTATAAATTGATGTGCTGTATTAAATCATATTATTTTATAAATTATTTTTGTAAAACTATTTTATAATTAAAAAATTTATCTATAAAAATTGTAGGGCTTAAATAGAATATATGTAGCCAAGCATTCTGCTGCATGGTCATGAGCTATAGAAATATGACTCAAAGAAGCAAGCAAGTACTCCTTCTAACTTTTCCCAACATGATCAGAGCAATTTAACTTTCGCATGAAGATTTATTATTTACTTAGACGTTGAGATGAGTTTAATTATAAATAATAATATTTTATAAATTTAATTAAAATGAGTGTAATTTTTTTAAGTTGAGATTTTTTTAACTTTTTAAATTGAAAAGTATGAAATAGATTAATATGAATTTAATTTTTTTTTATAAAAAGTTAAAAAAATAATATATTATATTAAAAATTAATTTTAAAATAAATTGATATGAGTTGAATTTTATTTGACAACCAAACACAACTTTTTAGAGTAGCACGTGGAACACCTTTAAAAGTTTTATGGACATAGAAGCAAAGTACTGAACCAGATTCTTTTAGTTTTTTTAATCGGCTTTGGACATCCATAAGTGATGCATGAGCTTTTATCACAGGCGTGCCGTGCGGCATGAGAAACGGGACCTTTCGTTTCAGCTGCATATTTAAACAAGATTAATATTAGATACAGTATATTTTTTTCAGAAATATGAAATTTTTTATTGAAAAAATAATTTTTTATTTATATAAAATAGTGGTGTGGAATTCAAAATCCCCTCCCCAAAATAAAAAATAATATATATATATATATTTATATAATTTTTCAGTAAAGAAAGAGGAGCACAGCACATGGATTAAAAGGACTACGTATATAGAGAGGCTTCAGCTTATCTGTTTTCCTTTTAACTGCAGCCTCATTTTTGGTATCTTACCATCTCAGAGGTTAAAATAATTTTAGGATATATATATATATATATATATATATATTTATAAAAATAGAAAAACTCTTTCTTGTATTAATGAGATTTTGGATTTTAAGTGATTTTGTCGCTTTTATCTGCACTCTGTTGTGGCTAAAAGAAAATTTAAACTCTTCAAGACGAGCAACTTAAATTTATCTATTTATGAAAAATACTCTAATCATAAAAAATTTGTATAGGCAGTTTAATATCATTCGATAAAATAAAGTTGATTTGTTATTTATTTTTAAAAAATTCTTCTCATCAGTTATTATTTACCAACCTACACCCTATAAAAAATACACTCGCACCTTATGAAAAAACTATAAATATTAAGTGTGAAATGTAAAAATAAATAGTAGCTGATGCATAACATTATTCTTTCCTTTTGTGCTTTTCTTGATCTTGAAATATTTATTTGTAATAAACTGATTGTTTATCGGTTAACAAAACAGTTGTTTGTGGTAATTTACGTAAAAGAAATAAAAGAAATTATTTTTTAGAAAAAAGAGAGATATATAATAAGGTATAATTTGGATAGTTAGTTGAGATGATACAAAAGTTGAATAAAATATTTTTATAATATTATTTTTATTTTGAGATTGAAAAAAGTTTAATTGTTTATTTATTTTATTTAGAATTTTGAAAAAATTGTAATAATTAGATGAGATGAGATGAATTGAGATTTTTGAAAGGTTTAGATAATGAGTTGATATGAGATGATATAAATTGAAAATTGAATAAAATATTATTAGAATATAATTTTTTAATATAATTTTTATTTTTGAATTTAAAAAAATTAAATTTTTTTTAAAAATTTAAAAAAATTATAATAAGGTGAGAGATAAACTCAAATGAGTTATTTTTTAATCCAAATAAGCCGCATTCAAACTAGGCCTATATGTTATTTTGTACGGGTACTGTTTTCACTCACGGCCCTTTCGGGGGAAAGACTGGCTCTACAGCCGCACATGGGGATGCCGACAGTGTAATTTTTGTTTTTTTTTGGTTGTTTTTGCTTTCTTTTTTTGCTTTAATATTTCTTTTTAAAAATATAATATTATTAAAGAATACTTTTTTAATTATTAAATAATAAAAACAAAAAACAAAAAAACCTGTAGAGAGCCCCACGTGGGTTTAGCATTTCTACTCGTGGAAAAGAGAAGAGGATGCGTAAAGACGTGGAAACATGGAAATATCAAAGGACAGAATGGTCAAACTTAGAGGGCTTTGATTTTTTACTTCCTCGAAGACCATGAAATTCCGAGTTTCTGTTCTTCTTCGTTTCTAAGGACAATTATTTATTTACCCCGTCCCTAATTTCATCCAGAAATTATTCATAAAAAGGCCTTTAATTAATAATAATAATAATAATAATAATAATAATAATAATAACATCAACAATAGAATAAAAAAAATGATAATAGTTATCTTATAAAGTATTTTTTTTTAGCTTCTGTATAATCAATAAATAATTAAATAGTTTTTAGTAATTCACATGAAGACCAAGGGTAGTTTGAGAATTCAAAGTCCACTCCCCATTCCCATCTCAAGTTCTCAACAACTTGAGAAGCTCCTGACCTTGATGTTATGTCTCTCATTGTTTTGTTTGCAGAGAAAGGGGGGGAAAAGAAAATCATGGACAGAGAACAAGAAGATCTCCAGTTTTTGGGCTTCTTTGGGATATTCAAGGAGTCCTTCAAGATCATCTTCTCATGGAGAAGAATCTTCAGCCGAATCACACTCTCCCTCATACTCCCTCTATCCATCATCTTCCTAGCTCACATCCAAATCTCCCACATCCTTTTCTTCAAAATCATGTATAACCAAGAAGCCCAGAACTACACCAGAAAAGATAGCCCAAGATATGCCCAGCTCTCCGATATCATCTCCTCCGAATGGGTAGCCTTTTGCCTCTTCAAATTCGTCTACTTCACCTTCCTGCTCATCCTCTCCCTGCTCTCCACCGCCGCAGTTGTCTACACAATCGCCTCCATATACACAGCAAAGGAAATCACCTTTAGAAAGGTCATGAGCGTTGTCCCAAAGGTCTGGAAGAGACTTATGGTCACTTTCTTATGGAGCTTCGCCATCGTTTTGGTCTACAACATCGCTTCCGGAGTGCTGTTCTTCTTATGGGCAATCAATTTTGGATTGTACGGGATTGGAATTGCCATCTTTGTTTTCCTCTTCATCTTATACTTGGTGGGTCTCGTGTATATAAGCATCGTTTGGCACTTGGCAAGCGTGGTGTCGGTGTTGGAGGATTTGTATGGGATCAAAGCCATGATCAAGAGCAAAGGCTTGATAAAGGGTAAGATGGGTGTTGCAGTCGCCATCTTTTTCATGCTTGTTGTGCTTTTCATAGGAGTTGAGTTATTATTTGAGAATTTGGTTGTGCTTAATTTGGCACGAAACATAGGAATTAGAATCGGAATCGGGATTCTGAGTGTGCTGTTGCTAGTCCAGGTGTTTCTCTTTGGTCTTGTCATCCAAACAGTGATATACTTCGTCTGCAAATCATATCACCATGAGAATATAGACAGGTCTTCTCTAGCAGATCATCTCGAGGTTTATCTTGGGGAGTATGTTCCTCTAACTGCCAAGGATGTGCAACTTGGTGAATTCCAAGTCTAGCAATAAATATACATAGTTGTTCTGATGATATTGGAAGTGCTTTAATGAGATACAATTGTAATTTTGGAGATTAAATTTCAATCAATATACCTATAAAAGTGTGTTTGCTGTTTGCAGTCTGAGGAAGATTGCATACACGATGTTCCTTAAATATTCACATACATGAAATAAATAGCTAGCTAGTTTTGCTTGCAAATCTCTCTATTTTGGTTGTTTATATCGTTTCCTTGACCATCGTCTTATACTTTCTACAACAGCTTAATTGACAATAAATCAATGGATGACTGAACAAGCAAAAGCAATTGAATGGTAGATTTTAATGCATATTGGACATGATGATGAGAGAATTGTATTAATTATTAAAGAGACTTACTTGTTAGTTGGTGGTGTGTCAATTCCAAACGACGTTTGCCCTGACGGCATCGATGACGATGAGGTTGCAAAATTTGTTGAATATCACCCCGCCCAGAATTGCTTTCTTAAAATAATATAAATTTACATCGAATACCTTAAGATCAACAAAAGGATCACGTCAGTCCATGTTTTTTTTTTTTTAATTAGAGTAACATTTCTGATTTATTGGCGAAGAAGGGATTACACATGGACAAACGTATGCTGGAGCCTTTTCAACCCAATTCAATACATCCCACCCAATATTCAAAGTGCTCATTTATACAGTTATAAAGAAATTCTACAAAAGTAATTGTAAATCTATAAATTAATATGGTTTCATATGATTCGTTAGATTTACTTTACAATAAAAATAATTTTACAAGTTAACGTACCATATCAAATCACATGAGTTTATGAATTTGTTTTAATGAAATTTTTGGTGAAAATAAACTATTAATCCTGCCTTATTTGGTAGAAAAAAAACTATTAAATATATCCTATTATGTCATTGAGAAAAAAATATTTTTTTTTCCATTGAAATTATTGGATTAAGAGCACTCTCATTGGATTAGTCAAAGTTAAATGATATTTTTTATAAATGTAAGAGAAATTTGAATTTTAGCTATTCCATTCACATAAATCTCCACATTGGAATAGCTATTTTTTCATTATATAATAATAAATAATATAAGATGAATATGGTTTTAGTTATTCACATCAAATCTTCACATTAAATTATACATTTATTCATTATATAGTAATGAATAATTAATAATTTCAAAAATATTTAATTTTTTAATTATTAATTTATTTTATTTTATCATATTTTACTATTCTATCTATTATATATTAATTAATAATCATATTCTTATTAAATTAATATATCGTTAAATCAAATTAATATATCAATTGTGATAAAATATGTGATAAAAAGAAAGGGAGAGAGAAATAATTAATAAAATATGTATTTGATGTATGTACAGTAACCTTCAAATTTAGAAAAAACTTTTGAAAGTCACTGTAACTAAATTCTAAATATTTAGAATTTGACTAATCTAATGTGAGCATATTTTGCTCTCTAATAACTAAATATTCATTGAATTTAACTTTTAGCTAATCTAATGAGAGTGCTCTTAGAGTTTGGCTTGAGTTGAGTTTAGAAAAAGAAAAAGAAAAAGATAATAATCAACTCATCATTATAATTTTTTTAAATTTCAATACAAAATATAATAAACAATTTAATTTTTTCAAATCTTAAAATAATAATAATATTAAAAAATAATATTTTAATAATATTTTATCATTTTAATTTAACTCAATTCAATTCAACATTTAAACGCAACCAAAAAGTACATAGTAGAATAGTATTTTATGTAACACCCAGGCTCAGGTGACAGAAAATCCAGCCCGTTGAAGTAAATGACACTATTTTGGTAAGAGTCATTCCTCCCTCAGTTTCCCTCTCCTCCCCGTCACTCTCTCTCCTGATTCCCTCTCCCTCTCCGTTACCTTCTTTGCCCATTTTCCCCGCTCTCACATATTCTCTCTCTCTCTCTCTCTGATTTCTGCGACCAAACTCACATAGTCCCACCCAGATTCTCTGGTTTCCCTCTCTCTCGCCGCTTTCTCTTCTATTTTCTCTTTCGGTGATTGGTTTTTCGTCGATGCTGCCAACCACCACGTCGCTCACACCATTTCCAGCCCTCAATCCCTACTTCTCCACTGCCGTCCTCCACGCTATGAGCTTCATCCTCCATGATAGAACCCACAAGAGCTCCTCTCCATGTCAATCCCGAAACTGCAAGCCACTGCACACACACATACATATAGAGAGAGACCTATGCACTACGCTTAGCCTCCGTTAACCAACCCCAGCAACAACTACCACCATCAAAGCACAAAGCCCCACTGTGCGCCACCATCCCTTCCCACAAAAAATCGCTGCACCATGAGATAACTGAGCACCCCAAGACACTGCAAGGAAAGTGCACCATGAAGCCTTATGTCTAACCTCCGTAGCCAACCTTGAATCACCATGAAAATAGCCCAGCAGCTGTGTCCCAACCGCCCAGCAAGCCTCCACGTCTCCTGTTTCAAGCACCTAAACCGGTTTCTCTTCCTCACCATGCACGGTGGTTCCACCCAAGCCACCCAGTCACTACCTTGCACCACCACGCACCCATTCCAATTGCATGCTCCTTCACATCAATTCCGTCGTGAACCACCATGGGAACAACTGACGGAAAACCACGAAAACAACCTCTGTATTTACACCACTGAAACAGAGAAAACTCCTTCGCTGCCGCCCAGTCAGTTCAAGCTCAAGACCCATAATGAATCAGATGTAAAACACCAAGTAGAGCCACGAAAACAACTGTACGTGCCACCTCTAGTCACCTCGTGCCAATTTGAAGCCCACGCCGATCCTTCCCCACAGTCTTCTCTCCATTCTCTCTCTCTCTCTCTCTCTCTCTCTCATCACTTTCTCTCTTACTCCCACAGTGCGTTGCCGCCGCTCCTAGTCGTGTCCCATCGATATTCACCCAGGCTGCCACCACTTATAGCTCTCTCGGTAAGGATCTGTCATACACCCCTTCTCTTCCTAGTGGAGTTTTGTTCAAAATGGGAAGTATGTACTATGTAGTCTCCCGTAAAGCATGTTAACATTAACTTTGGGTGGTATTACATCGGTACCCCTAATTTTTAAGGTGGGTTTGGACTCACATGGGCTTTGTATGATTGGGCTTGATTTTAATAGGAGTGGGGTTTTGTTAATGGATTGGGTTATATTTTATTTACATAACCATTTTATTATCTTATGAATTAATCGAATAAGTACCTTAGCTAGAAACTTTATTTTTACAAAAAATAATTTAGAATTGATGTATTATTTGGAGAAATTAAGTTGATATCAATGAATTTAGAAAGTGACGGTATCTTAGAGGTTACGAGAATTTTAGATTGTTAGGAAAAATAAATTATTTTAGTATTTCAAGATTTAATATCAAAATAGGTATTCAATTGAAAATTTACAGAAGTTATGTGACTATTTTATTGGTGACGACTGTTGTGAGAAAATTTAGAGAAATTAAAAAGTCCAAGAAAGCGAGATTCTTATACTAGACTTTGCATAAAAGAAATAAATTGATGTTAATTTTAGAAAATATGCATGTTTTGTTATGAAAAGAAATTTGAAACAACCTCAGTTATTTGTTCTACATTACTCATAAAATCTGTATGGAAGATAAAAATATTTTTGTCATGATTGGTGTAGATATGAACAAAGTTTTGACATTTTGTTTCTGAACAATGTGAAAATGAGCGAATATGAAAATTTGTATATGTGATGTGAAGATGTTCTGAATCTATTTTTGAATATGTGAAATGATCTGAATCTGTTCAATACTATGTTTGATATGATGTGATATCTAAAAACCTTTGGTATGACTTTCTGATTCTGTACTTGTATCTGATTCTGTACTGTTTCTAATCTATTCCGTTAAGGCCCTGACATGGGTAAAATAGTGGTATATGACCCTGCCACGGGTATAATAGTGGTATATGGTCTTGCCACGCGTGATAGCATTGATATACGGCCATGCCAAGAGAATAATAGTAGTATACAGCCCTACCACGGGTATAATAGTGGTTTATAACCTTACCATAGATGTTAAACATGGTCTTTATTCCAATATGATGCTCTGATATGATATGAAGATGATGTCTCAAATTTTACTATACCAAAGGATTTTTGAATGAGAATGTTTTTTGAAAGTTTTGCTCTGATATTTTGATAATATGTTTTGATTTTGCATTTTGAAAATAAATATTTGTTCTGCATTTTGAACTTTGTAAATGCTCATATTTACATACTAGTATATGTTCTTTACTTACTGAATTGTTGATAACTCACCCTTTACCTGCACAATATTTTTCAGATGATTCGAATGTTTAAGTTGAGGATCAAAATTATGGAGCATGTGTGAGATGATTTAAGCATAGTGGATTAAGCATAAAAAAGTTTCTATAAGTATTGGCAAATTTTATTAAGTAATTTGGTCTTGTTCTAATGACGTGCTATGTTGAGAGGTTGGCATTTATATTAAGACTTTGTGGTGTTTCTAGTTAATTATTTTGGAATAGTTGGATTAAAACATTGAGATTTATGTGTAATTGAGAATTGAGGGTTTATATCTATATGATGAGATATGATTTTAAGTAACAAAAGGTAACTCTCTGACCCATTCGGGACTAGGGCTTTACAGTTTGGATCACTTGAAATCATTGAAGTACAGACTTCATCCTTTAAAGAAATGCTCAGTTAAATATTATGTTTATTAATTTAATTTGATTTGAGATGAGTTGAGATGATTTTAGATGAGTTGAATAAAATATTTTTAGAATATTATTTTTAATATTATTATTGTTTTGGGATTTGAAAATGTTGAAATGTTTATTATATTTTGTGTGAAAATTTAAAAAAGTTGTAATGATAAGATGAGATGAGTTGAGGTAAATTCTGAATCCAAACAATGGCTTTGTCTTCATAGGTCGGCTCATAAGGTTATAAATTAGAATCTTTCTTAAATTTTCTCTTGTTCTTTGCCTCAGAAAAAAAGGAGAAAGGGTAGCTTGATGATTCCAAGTCCCTTCATTTATTTAAATGCCAGCATCCCACAAGCTGCATGCATCACTCACCCTCATTCGTGGTGAAGAAAATAAAAAAGATCAATGGAAAAGAACAGCATGAGCTTCAATTTCTGGGGTTCTTTTGCATCTTCAAAGAATCCATCAAACTTATACTTTCAGGGAGAAAGATCTTTAACAAAATGGCTCTAATGACCATTGTCATATTCTCTTTCATCATCCTTGCTTATATCCAAATCTCCCATCGCCAAATTTTAGGTATTCTAAAGGAGGAAGCCAGATAATTGTCTTAGAACTTAAATGACTAATTCCATGTATCAAGGGGTACGTTTCTGATGTCATCTGCCTTAAATGGACTGCTTATGCTCCTCAAAGCAACCCACTTTAGTTTCGCCTTTTTCCACTACTCCCTCCTGTCAACCTCTGCAATTGCCTATACCATAGCATGCATATACACAACCAAAGAAAGCACCATTACAATCGTTTTCCCAAAGACTGGGAGAAGACTAGCCACTTTTTTCACTGGCTATGCTATTATGTTGCTTTACTGCATTGTTGCAGTGGTACTCTTCCTGTGCACATATATTTTTGTACATGGTACCATTGGATATGAGGTTGCAGTAGCTCTTATGGTCTTATACGTTATCGGGTTCGCATATATAAGCATCATTTGGCTTTTCGCAAACGTGGTAACGGCGTTGGAGGATGTATATAATGGATTTCAATCCATGATTAAGAGCAACTTGCTAAGTTCTAGGCATTAAGGATTTCCTCTCAACTTGCTAAGTTTAATGTTTCTCTTAAGGCTATTGGAAGAGAAGGTAAGAATGAAATTTCAGATTCTGTATGATATATGTTTTATCAATTCTTCTTTGAGTTTGAGACTTATGTGATTCATGGTTTTGTTGAAGCATGAGACGACACCAAACCTCGTTGCTTTTTATAAAGAAACGCACTGGTTAAGGGTGAAGGACAGATTTATAAATGCAACAACAGCACACAATTATGTGAGTTTGGTATGAATTTCATTTCTTTTAGACTATCTATAAACATCTTAAGCATGGCTGAAATGATTTATTATGATTTTTAAAATCTTATGGTGGAAAAATTAAATGAGAAAGACCTCGAAGAGGAAGGTGATGATGCAACCGTGATTGTTTTCAAAGAAATTTTAGGATTTAGATCTGAGTATGCACAAGGGCAGGGACACTTAATCATTCCTAATCCATTTCCTTTGATGCAAAAGAAGAAGACATTTCTTCGCCTAGCTGAGGAGAATGAAAGGAAAAAGACCTGTGCAGAAATTTACATGACCAAGCTAGACCTGATGCAATGTGAAAGGAATTTCCTGAGTATGAGAAAGCAATGAACATTTGGGTCTGAGTTGGGGTCGAATAGTGAGTCTCATAAAGAGACTCAGTAGGATGCTAAGGCATCTTTCTTACACTGATTTTGGACCTTTTGTAAATATTTTGGTAGATTGTATCAATCTTGTTGCCATTGGGGTGTGAAGTTTGAAATGCCTCACTTTTTTTATGTGCAGTGTGAGAAGTGTTAAGGGTGTTAAACTAGAACAATAGGCAGTGGTTAGGGACTATATATTATATAGGTCATCATTTTTTAGGAAGTTTCATGATTGAAATTGTATGTGCTGGATGCTACAAAGAAAGGTGATGGACCATGTTACTTTCCATGA